>NC_092718.1:174835331-175139155 GCF_047496885.1 Scyliorhinus torazame
GTAACTCCACCCAATACTAAGGGCAATTTTGGACACTAAAGGGAATTTATCATGGCCAATCCACCTAATCTGCACATCTTTGGACTCTGGGAGGAAACCGGAGCACCCGGAGGAAACCCACGCACACACGGGGAGGATGTGCAGACTCCGCACAGACAGTGACCCAAGCCGGAATCGAACCTGGGACCCTGGAGCTGTGAAGCAATTGTGCTATCCACAATGCTACCGTGCTGCCCACGGCTTGATTAAAGATTGACATCTGTGTTGCTGTGGACCTCCGGAGGAGACCGAGGTGGATCATCCAGTCTGCACTTATGTAGTGAATGCCTCAGCCTTGTATTTTGCACATATGTGCCGGGCTCCTCCATCATTGAGGATGAGGATATTTGTAAAGCCCCCTCTTCCAGTGAGTTGTTTAATACTCCACCACCATTCACAACTGGATGTGGCAGGACTGCAGAGCTTGGATCTGATGCATTCATTCTGGAATCACTTAGCTGTGTCTATTACTTGCTGTTTATGCTATTTGACACACAAGTAATCCTGTATCGCAGCTTCACCAGGTTGACACCTCATTTTTCAATATGCCTGATGTTGCTCCTGGCATGCTCCCCTGTACTCTTCATTGAACCAGGGTTGATCCCCTGGCTTGGTGGTGAGCGTAGAGTGGGGGATATACCGGGCCATGAGGTTGCAGATTGTGGTTGAATACAATTCTGCTGCTGCCGATGACCCACAGCACCTCATGGATGCCCAGTCTTCAGTTGCGATATCTGTTCAAAATCCATCCCATTTAGCACGGTGATAGTGCCACACAACACAATGGAGGGTATCCTTAGTGTGAAGTCTCCACAAGAAGTCACATCTATTGATACTGTTATGGGCAGATGCATCTGCAGCAGGCAGATTAGTGAGGATGAGGTCAAGTATATTTTTTACTCTTGTTGGTTCCCTCACCACCTGCTGCCGTCCCTGTCTAGCAGCTGTGTCCTTTAGGACCCAGCCAGCTCGGTCTGTAGTGGTACTACTGAGCCACTGTTGGTGTTGGCCATTGAAGCATATCCTGCACTTCCTCCAAGTGGTATTCAACATGAAGGAGTTTTGATTCATCAGCTGATGGTGGCCGGTATGGGGTAAACAGCAGATGGTTTCCTTGCTCATGTTTAACCTGAAGCCATGAGACTTCATGGGGTCCAGAATAGATGTTAAGGACTCCCAGGGCAACTCCCTCCACTGTGCTGCCACCTCTGCTAGGTTTGTCTTGCCAGTGAGACAGGACATATGCAAGAATGGTGATTATGGTGTCTGGGACATTGTCTGTAAGGTATGATTCAGGGAGTATGACTATGTCAGGCTGTTGCTAAACCAGTCTGTGAGACAGCTCTCCCAACTTTGGCACAAGCCCCCAGATGTTAGTAAGAAGGAATTTGCAGGGTCGACAGGGCTGGGTTGCCGTTGTCGTTTCCGGTGCCTGGTTCGATGCCGGGTGGTCCATCCAATTTCATTTCTTTTTGTGTTTTCGTAGCGGATGAATACAACTGAGTGGCTTGCAAGGCCATTTGAGAGAGCATTTAAGAGTCAACTATGTTGCTGTGGGTGTGGGACTGGAGTCACATGTAGGCCAGACCAGGTCAGGGTGGCAGATTTCCTTCCCTTAAAGAACATTAGTGAACCAGATAGGTTTTTATGACAACTGACAATGGTTTCATGGTCACCATTAGATTCCTAATTCCAGTGGCGGGATTTTCCGACCCCCCCGCCGGGTCAGAGAATCCCGCCCTGCTGACCCGGCAGCCGACGTCGGGTCAGCGGGGCGGGATTCTCTGACCCGACGTCGGCTGCCGTATTCTCCGGCGGTGGTTTTGGGGCTGGGGCGAGATTCACGCAACGCCGGTCGGGAGCCATTGGCAGCGGGCCCCCTGGCAATTCTCCGGGCACCGCCGGGCCGAGGGGCCGTCCTTTTCTGGCCAGTCCTGCCGGCATGGGTTATGCATGGTCCCATACGGTGGGACCTGGTCCGCAATTGGGGCGCACTGATCTTCTGCCAGGCCTGTTCCGTGGGGGCACTCTGTTGCTAACTTTTGCCTTAGTTTAATTGCTCTGTTTTATCACCTTTGCTCTTGAGTCGCCAGGTATCTTTCTAATACCGCCACGTGGTTCAAGTCTGAGTAATGATCAATAATCCAATACACCGCTTAGTAAGATTTAAATCAAAGCACATTTATTATACACAGTAATCACTACTCATGCATAAATTCTACGTCTAAGCTACTTCTACGACTAACAGGCCAATACTTAACTCGGAACTGGCCCACCAGGTCAGGGAAACAAATGGCCTTTCGTTCGGGTTCTGAGCCTGCGGGATTCGAAGTTGGTACAGATTGGTAGCTAGGAGCGCCTATCTCGTAGCGAGCGTTGAAGTAAGACTTACTCTATTTCAGCGATGGCTGGTCCGGTCACTGTCAAGGGTTGGTTCGCGTTGCTGAGTGACCCGGTCAAGAAGAACGATTTGAACTTGGACTCTATTCTTATAGTCCCCAGGGGCTTCCCGCCTTTCGGGGCGGACCCTGTACCTGGTTCCAAGTGATTGGACTTCGTCCCAATCACTTGGTTCGATTTTCTCCAATGCTGGAGCGGTTCCCTGATCGATGGGTGGTCTTGAGGTGGTCGTTCACCTCCCTTTGTGTAGGCTTCTGTTGGCGCCACGGAGTCTGGTTTGGCTTTATGTTTCTAAATGTTGCTCATTGTTCCCGGGGATTGCTCATTAATATGCAGATGGCTGGTGTTTTGTTATGCTGATAGTTGCAGGTATCGATCTTGTCTGGCCTTTCCAGAGGTAAATACACACTCAACCCGCAGCTGCTTGTTTGTGTCCTGTTGGCTGACTTTCCCATCAGCCTTTGCCGTTCGCCATTTTAAATCGTGAGTTAGCCATTCTAAATCGGGAGTTAGCCATTTTAACTGGCTAAAACTCCTTCCTTCCACGCCAGCCCGTGTAGGGCTCCGCCATGGCCGGCGCGGAGAAGAGAACGCCCTGCGCATGTGCCAAAATACATCGGCTGGTCTGCGCATGTGTGGAACAACGGCAGCGGTTCCACACATGCGCGAGATCGCGCCGGCCCTTCGGCGCATGCGTGAACTCGTGCAGTCCCTTTGGCGCGGCTGGAGCTTTGCCAACCCCTCCGCCGTCCACCTAGCCCCCAAAAGTGCGGAAAATTCCGCACTTTCGTCGGCTGCTGTCGCCGGAGTGATTGGCGCCGGTTCTCCCGCCGGCGTGGGGACTTAGTCCGTAAAAGAGAGAATCCGCTGCAGATATTTTATTGAATTTAAATTCCACTACCTGCCCTGGTGGGATTCGAACCCCGGTCCCATATTATTATCCTCGGTCAATGGATTAATAGTCGAACAGGATGGAAATGGGAGCTGTGGCAGACATCTTGGGAAAGAGGTCGGAGGCAGTTGGGTGCAGATGTAGACTACATTTATTACATTTAACTTCAATTAATCCCTTATAAGAACAAGTATTTTTATTCATTGTCACACACCAAAGAGGTTATAACCACTTGGAGCTGGAAGTTACACAAGTGTCAGGCAATGACAGTCTCCAAAAAGAGAAAATGTAACTGTCGCCCCTTGGCATTACCATCACTGAATTCACCACTATTAACATTGGCCAGAAACTGAACTGGACTAGCCATATAATACTGTGGCTACAAGAGTAAGTCGAAGCCTAGGAATTCTGTAGCGAGTAACTCACCCACTGACTCCCCAAAGTCTGTCCACCATCTACAAGGCACAAGTCAGGAGCATGATGGAATACTCTTGCCTGGATGAGTGCAGCTCTAACAGCACTCACAAAGCTCAACACCATCCAGAAAAAAACAGCCCGCTTGATCAGTACCCCTTTCACACACATTTACTCTGCCCACCACCGATTGGTACATTGTATGTATCATCTACAAAATGCATTGCAGGAACTCACCAAGGTTTCTTCGGCAGCATCTTCCAATCCCACAACTGCTACCATCTGGAAGGGCAAGGGCAGAAGATACGTGGGAAAACCACCATATGAAGATCTCCTCCAAGTTACTTACCATCCTGATTTGAAAATATATCACCATTCCTTCACTGTCACTGGATCAAAATCCTGAATCTCCCACCCTCACAGCACTGTGGGTGTATCTACACCACATGGACTACAGTGGTTCACGAAGGCAGCTCACCATCACCTTTTCAAATGCATTTAGGAATGGGCAATAAATGCTGGCCTAGCCAGTGATGTCCACTTCTTGTAAATTAAATCTAAAAATTCAAAATGTGCGCAGCAGACACCCCACTGTGATAATTAAAAGTTGTGAAATCAGTCATGTGGCACTAATTTTGTAATGGTAACCCCAAGGCTTATGTCAACCGACAGAGTGAAATAGCAAGAACCAATTTTTCTTGACCTTGCAGGCTGCTTATTTTAAATTTTAAAGGGCAGGAGGTTTAAAATGCTTATCAACTTGACAGTTCTCTTGACAATTCTCTTAATAGTTCTCCTCATAGCTTGCTTGATAGTCCTATGAGTTGGCAGTTCCAATGAGTTTCTGCAGTTTTTACATATCTAAATTTAACAATCCCAAAGAGCACCTTACCTCTCCCAAAGATATCCCGGGGCCCCACATTTAAAAGAGTATCCTACCATTCCAGAAAACTCTTTAGGCCTTCTTCCTGGTCTAAAGTGCACATGTCATGTTTTACCCATACCACTAATCAAAATCAGATCTGATTGAGTCAGTTGCACTTTTGCATATGCACTTGCCTCTGTGCACCACAAATCTGTAAATTAGAAGCTGCCCTGAAACTACCCCTTCCCCCCCCTGCCACTCTGTAAAAGTGGGTGGGGCCAGGTTTTAGAGTGGAACTTTTGGGTGCAAGCCTCTGCTGCCATTTTCACAAAGTCCGTGAGCCTCTCCGTCTGCCTAAAAATGCAGGCCTCCAAGTCGATTTGACCATTTGTCAGACAGGGGGGAGTGCACTTTAATCATTAGGTTTTCTCCCTCTATAAGGCCAAAGGTGCACAGAAAGGTCCAAATATGTTTTGCAAATGGGCTGGCATGGAAAATCGGTGGCAGTCAGGTATCTACTAATCTACTGGTCAATGCTACTCCAGCCATAGGCATGGATGTCAGCAGAGGGTAAAATATTCCTTATGAACCATGTGAGATCACAATAGAAGTCTGAGAATGAGAAACTGCTTTTATCTCAGTATTTCCAACTGATTAATTTCTAAGATCAGTCTCAGGTTGATGATTTATCTTCATGTAGAAATATGCAGCATGTGAACAAATTAAGTATAGTACATCTGGCATGCAATTCCTGTCAACATTTTTCATGATAAATTTCTTCATCTGCATTTACTATACAATCTGTCTGTATAAACTTGTGATGCTGTAACTGTACCCTCCCAGCGAATGTTTTGTAGTGGCACAATTGGCAGGAAGGGAAGTTTGCACGGGAAGTTTCCATTATAAATGTGGTCAAAGGACTTTAAAATGGAAATGTATCAAAATAAGGGCAGGGTGTATCATTTTTAAAATGGTAAGTAATCTGAGGGGAGGAACATCATCCAAGCAGGATTTTAAACAGAAAATGAGCAATTGGCAGCAAACATAAGAGACTGGTGGCCATTATTTGGTAATTAAATGTTTGAAAATATCTGAGGAAGTACCACCTCTGGGTACAGTGTTGTGGACGAGGGATAGAGGGTCAGGTGCTGAGGAGGTAAATACGAGTGTTTCAAAACCATTTGTGTGAAGCATCTGAATATTGGAGAAACCGGGTAATAACCAGGCATGAAATGAGAGACAAAACAAGATAAACCTGAGGAAGAGTTTGTAGCGCACAATGACTTACGAGAGACGAATAGAGATGAAGTCGATGAGGCTTTATTAAGCGTGACTTGTTCCCCGCAGTTCAGCAACAGACTGGAGCTGCGGGGAGAACTCCTGGTTCTTATACTCCGCCTTCAGGGCGGAGCTAGAGATCAACAGCCAACCAGGACCCGGGATCTGTCAGCCAATAGCATCACGGCTTCACAGTCCCACATGACCCCTAATGCATACTACCACATTCACCCCTTGTTAAAAATGAACCCGGCGGGGTGGTGCTTCGCATGGTGGTAGGGGTTTACAAGGCTGGTCCTGGGAGGAGAAAATTTTTGGCATGTCTTTTCAATGCTCTACACTTTGCCCTACATTGGGCTATGTACAGGGTTTGTGAACTATTTACAAAATTCGTAAGAGGAAAAAAAAAGAACATTCTCGTTAAAGTCCACAACATTCTTGTGTTACACCGATGCCACGAGTCGAGCGGGCGGTCTGGTCTTCCTTGTTGATCGCCTCAGCCCCGGTGGTGGTGCAGGTGCTTGTTCCCGCGTTGTCATCTCCCAGGGAGCTTTTCGGTGTCTGCTTCATTTTCACTCCTGGTCGGTCATGGGAGGAGGACCGCGGGGTGCGCCGGTGGCAGGGAGGGGGTGATCGGTGTCGGGGGTGTGTGCGTGTTGCCAGCGGGCGCCAGGTCTCGCAGGGAGACCGTGTCCTGTCGGCCGTCGGGGTACGCCACGTAGGCGTACTGCGGGTTCGCGTGGAGGAGATGAACCCTCTCGACCAACGGGTCCGACTTGTGCGCCCGCACATGTTTCCGGAGCAAGATGGGTCCTGGGGCCGCCAGCCAGGTCGGCAGCGACGTTCCGGAGGAGGACTTCCTGGGGAAGACAAGGAGGCGCTCATGAGGCGTTTGGTTAGTGGTGGTACACAGCAGCGACTGGATGGAGTGGAGAGCGTCCGGGAGGACCTCCTGCCACCGTGAAACTGGGAGACCTCTGGACCGTAGGGCCAGTAGGACGGTCTTCCAGACCGTGCCGTTCTCCCTCTCTACTTGCCCGTTGCCCCGGGGGTTGTAGCTGGTCGTCCTGCTCGAGGCTATGCCCTTGCTGAGCAGGAACTGGCGCAGCTCGTCACTCATGAAGGAGGACCCCCTGTCGCTATGGATATATGCAGGGCAACCGAACAGTGTGAATATAGTGCTCAGGGCTTTAATAACTGTGGCCGCTGTCATGTCGGGGCAGGGGATGGCAAAAGGGAAACGGGAGTACTCGTCCACCACGTTCAGGAAGTATGTGTTTCGGTCGGTGGAGGGGAGGGGCCCTTTGAAATCCAGACTGAGGGGTTCAAAGGGGCGGGAAGCCTTGATCAGGTGCGTTCTCTCTGGCCTGAAAAAATGCGGTTTGCACTCAGCGCAGATGTGGCAGTTCCTGGTGACAGTACGGAATTCCTCCACGGAGTAGGGGAGCTTGCGGGACTTTATAAAATGGTAGAACCGAGTGACCCCCGGGTGGCAGAGGTCCTCGTGGAGGGTTTGGAGATGGTCTATTTGTGCGTTGGCACATGTGCCGCGGGATAGGGTATCGGACGGCTCGTTCAGCTTTCCGGGACGATACAAGATCTCGTAGTTGAAGGTGGAGAGCTCGATCCTCCACCTTAAGATCTTGTCATTTTTAATTTTGCCCCGCTGTGCATTATCGAACATGAAAGCTACCGACCGTTGGTCAGTGAGGAGAGTGAATCTCCTGCCGGCCAGGTAATGCCTCCAATGTCTCACAGCTTCCACTATGGCTTGGGCTTCCTTTTCCACTGAAGAGTGGCGGATTTCTGAGGCGTGGAGGGTTCGGGAGAAAAAAGCCACGGGTCTGCCCGCTTGGTTAAGGGTGGCCGCCAGAGCTACGTCGGAGGCGTCGCTCTCGACTTGGAAGGGGAGGGACTCGTCAATGGCGCGCATCGTGGCCTTTGCGATATCCGCTTTGATGCGGCTGAAGGCCTGGCGAGCCTCTGTCGACAGGGGGAAGGTAGTGGTCTGTATTAAGGGGCGGGCCTTGTCTGCGTACTGGGGGACCCACTGGGCGTAATATGAAAAGAACCCCAGGCAGCGTTTCAGGGCTTTGGAGCAGTGGGGGAGGGGAAATTCCATGAGGGGGCGCATGCGTTCAGGGTCGGGGCCTATTATCCCATTGCGCACTACATATCCCAAGATGGCTAGCCGGTTTGTGCTAAAAACGCACTTGTCCTCGTTGTACGTGAGGTTCAAGGCTTTGGCGGTCTGGAGGAATTTTTGGAGGTTGGCGTCGTGGTCCTGCTGATCGTGGCCGCAGATGGTTACATTGTCGAGATACGGGAACGTGGCCTGCAACCCGTGTTGATCCACCATTCGGTCCATCTCCCGTTGGAAGACCGAGACCCCGTTTGTGACGCCAAATGGGACCCTTAGGAAGTGGTATAATCGCCCGTCTGCCTCGAAGGCTGTGTACTTGCGGTCACTTGGGCGGATGGGGAGCTGGTGGTAGGCGGATTTGAGGTCCACGGTGGAGAAGACCTTATATTGGGCAATCCGATTGACCATGTCGGATATGCGGGGGAGCGGGTACGCATCTAGCTGTGTGTACCTGTTGATGGTCTGGCTATAGTCTATGACCATCCTTTGCTTCTCCCCTGTCTTTACTACTACCACCTGTGCTCTCCAGGGACTATTGCTGGCCTGGATTATGCCTTCCTTCAGCAACCGCTGGACTTCGGACCGAATAAATGTCCGGTCCTGGGCGCTGTACCGTCTGCTCCTAGTGGCGACGGGTTTGCAATCCGGGGTGAGGTTTGCAAACAAGGATGGGGGTCCAACCTTGAGGGTTGCGAGGCCGCAGATAGTGAGTGGGGGTATTGGGCCGCCGAATTGGAATGTTAGGCTCTGCAGGTTGCACTGGAAGCCTAATCCCAGTAATGTGGGCGCGCAGAGTTGGGGAAGGACGTAGAGCCTGTAGTTTTTAAACTCCCTCCCTTGCACCGTTAGGGTCACTATGCAGAACCCTTTGATCTGTACGGAGTGGGATCCTGCAGCTAGGGAAATCTTTTGCATACTTGGGCGGATGGTCAAGAAGCAGCGTCTTACCGTGTCGGGGCGGATGAAACGTTCGGTGCTCCCGGAGTCGATTAGGTATGGTGTCTCGTGTCCGTTGATCAGCACCGTTGTTGTCGTCGTCTGGAGCGTCCGGGGCCGTGCTTGGTCCAGCGTCACCGAGGCCAGATGTGGTCGCAGTGTCTCAGCGTCTTCTTCGAACCCCGTGGAGCCGTCGATGCTGGGGTCCGTCCAAGATGGCGGCGGAGGTGGACAAAATGGCCACCCCCATGCATCGCACATGGCTTGGGGGTCCCAAGATGGCGGCGGGGGTGGACAAAATGGCCACCCCCATGCATCGCACATGGCTGGGGGGTCACAAGATGGCGGCGCCCATCCTCCCCTCATGGTGGCTGGGACCCAAAATGGCGGCGCCTGCGGGTCGCACATGGGGCGCTGGGGGGGTTGGGGAGCGTTTGGGATGCGCTGGACTCTTTCTTCTCCGGGGACAGCGGCGACCCCCCGGGACCGGCACACAGCCGCGAAATGGCCCTTTTTGCCGCAGCTCTTGCAAATCGCTGCGCGGGCCGGGCAGCGCTGCCGTGGGTGTTTCGCCTGCCCGCAGAAATAGCAGCGGGCCCCCCCGGGATGACCTGGCGTCTGAACCGCGCAAGCCTGTGAGGGGGGGGGGTTTGTCGCGCCGGGGTTCCACGGAGCCCAAGGGGCTGCCGCGCGGTCGGGGCCGTACGCGCGGGCGTTTTGCACGGCCATATCTAGAGAAGCTGCAAGGGCCCGTGCCTCTGAGAGTCCTAGCGACTCTTTTTCTAACAGTCTTTGGCGGATTTGGGGAGAGTTCATACCTGCCACAAACGCATCGCGAATTAACATGTCCGTGTGTTCAGCCGTGCTTACCGGCGGGCAGCTGCAGGCCCGTCCCAAAATTAGCAGCGCGGCGTAGAATTCGTCTAGCGATTCTCCGGGACTTTGCCGTCTCGTTGCGAGTTGGTAGCGTGCGTAGACCTGGTTTACTGGGCGAACGTAGACGCTCTTTAGTGCTGCGAACGCCGTCTGGAAATCCTCTGCGTCTTCTATGAGAGGGAAAATTTCCGGGCTTACCCTCGAATGCAGGACCTGCAGTTTCTGGTCTTCTGTGATCCGGCTGGGGGCCGTTCGGAGGTAGCCTTCGAAACAAGTCTGCCAGTGTTTAAAAACTGCTGCTGAGTTCACTGCGTGGGGGCTGATCCGCAGGCATTCCGGGGCGATCCTGAGCTCCATAGTCCTTTAAGCACGCTGAATAAATTGTAGCGCACAATGACTTACGAGAGACGAATAGAGATGAAGTCGATGAGGCTTTATTAAGCGTGACTTGTTCCCCGCAGTTCAGCAACAGACTGGAACTGCGGGGAGAACTCCTGGTTCTTATACTCCGCCTTCAGGGCGGAGCTAGAGATCAACAGCCAACCAGGACCCGGGATCTGTCAGCCAATAGCATCACGGCTTCACAGTCCCACATGACCCCTAATGCATACTACCACAGAGTTAGAGTTGCCGACTGATTAAACGTATTCCTGCATCATTCGATGCATGAGCTGTCACCACACTCCAGCCATTAATCGGCCAACATATCCATTCTCGTGATGCATTGCCTTCCTATGTCAAATGGAAAGCAAAAAGAATCATTACCCTTTTGGATGATGCTCAACCGTTAGCGAAGTAGCCTTTTCTCCCCCCATTTTATATGTAATAATAATAATCTTTTATTGTCACAAGTATGAAGTTACTGTGAAAAGTCCCTAGTCGCTACATTCCGGCACCTGTTCGGGTAAGCTGGTATGGGAATTGAACCCGCGCTGCTGGCCTTGTTCTGCATTATGAACGAGCTGTCTAGCCCACTGAGGCAAACCAGCCCTAGTAAAGAGAAAGGTTCAAAGAAAAGTATTTTAAAAATATTTTTTGATTGCACACAGCAGTTTGGCAATTCCCAAACTTTTTCCTTTGTCCACATGGCCAGCCTTGTGTTGCTGCAAATACACAAAGAAGAACAAAGTTTATAAGGGTCTGTTGTGACATCTACAGGCCTGTTCAACCTAAACAGGGCCCCGGGACACACAAAATGAACTTATTGAAAGCATGTAAGGCGGTCCCATACCCTGAATAATTAAAGCTAATTATTATTTATCATCCTTTTTCAGGCCCGAGAGATTTCCAACAAGATTCTGAAAGCATCCATGAAAGATATAGTTCCAGATTCCGAATGGAATCAGATGTTTACGCAGTGGGGGCAGTGGATTACTCATGATATCAGTTTAATTCGTCCATCTGACAACACTGAGACCCTCAGCAACGGCATCAACTGTGAAACGTCTTGTGTGCAAAGAAGTCCTTGTTTCCCAATTAAGGTGAGACGTTGATTGTCTATTTAAAGACATGCTTGGGAACTGTATGTTGTGTCCATTCAGCTTTAAGCTGGGCCATCCTAATCAAAGGTCATTAGTGCAGTGCCTTAATTCTTGTTAAAATGTCACTTACCATTTGTTTGTGCTCCATAAAACAACCAAAAAGGTGCTGACAATTTCTTGCATAGAGGCCAACTCCAGGCCTAAACGCAACTTTCCATGCTGCTCCCCGCCTTTCCATTTTCCTTTCTTCCCCCATAATGCTATCTTAAATTGAAGAAATGAGGATGCTAACTGCAGCTACTGATCATGGATTCCAGTAAAGAGACAGTAATTCCTCCAGATTTAACACAGCAAGGGTGAGAATGTTTGTTTCTACTGCACTGGCCGGCGGTGAGCACCCGTAACAAAGTAAGTTGTGGTCACTTCAGAAGTCACCTCTGAATCATATTCCACAGGCACTCAGCATCTCATCTACCAAACTGTACATTTAATTTGAGATATTAATTGTAATTATTTTAGTTCAGTGCTCACACTAGTTTCATAAATCATAGTCAGTACCACTGAACAGATTTTTGCTCATTTTGAATAGTATTTTCCAATTCATGATTTTTTTTCCCAATCATTTTTAAACATCCTATTTAAATAGAAGTATTTGTAGATTTTGGGGTGAAGTTGCAATAGGAGTCCAGGGTAGGGCCTCAACACCACCAGTCTGATTGCTGTATGGTGCCCCCATCTTTTGCATTATACCCAACAGTTGGATTGCTTTTCATTGGTGGCTTTTGATGGCATTGACAGAAGGAATGAAAGAAAATGTAATGGTAAGTATATTCACAGGAATATTGGCTATGTACAGCAAAATTATTCCTTCTTTAAGACTTCAATAAGACTTTTTATTAATAATCCTCAGACTGTACTGCCAGTTCAGCTAGAGCAGTAACTTAGAAGTACTGAACTTGGAAAGACAATGTGGATCGCCTTTTTACTCACCAAAATCAATAACCCATCAAGCATTCCAATGCTCTTTTAAATTTTAAGACAGTGTCTGTGTCTCTGGGCAATTGTATTGAGGCAGCAGTGCTAATCACTGAACTTTGTACTTATAACAACATCAACATCCAGAAATGAGAAGGATCCCAAACCAATCAAGATGATCATGGGTGGAATCTATGACTGGCACATGCCAGTGCATGAGTGAACCTCTACCTTGCAAAATATCCCTCATATTGTGACACAATTTTAATTAATGCTCAATGTCAAACATTTAAGTGTACAAGAAGGAGAGTGCTCTGCACTGTAATTACTTCCCAAAAGCACAAGAACACTCTGCACTTTGGCTGCTCCCCTACACCAGATCTGCATTTCTAAGACAGACGGGTCTTCAGTCAGTTTGTGCATACTTCTGTCAGTAAAAGAACAAATAAAATATTCATGGGTTTTGTGGCAAAAACCTCTTCAGAACCGCAACATATCTATTGGTTTTCAATGCTCACTGACTGAACAGCTTTGGACCTATGAATACCTGCTTCCATGAAAACCCTGGCCTTTCATTCACAGGTACCTCATGATGACACACGGATTACAGATGCTCATCAGTGTATACCATTCATCCGCTCAGCTCTTGTGTGCCACTCAGCATTTCGGACCCTGAATACATGCGAGCAGATTAATGTGCAGACATCCTACATTGATGCCAGCAATGTTTACGGCAATACAGAGTACCAGGCAAAGAAACTCAGAGATTTCACCAGTGACCAGGGCCTGTTGATGGTCAATCCCACCTTTTCAGACAACAACCTGAAATACCTGCCTTTCAGGAGCTATAGGAAGAAGAACCCTTGCGCCGTGACCCACAATGCCTCCTCTTGCTCTGGCATAAGGGTTTCCTGTATGTTAGCTGGTAAGAAATCATTGGTTGGTGACATACATGATAAAGATCTAACAGAACAGTGCATCTGAGCCCAGGGGAAGACAGGACATGCCCCCTTTATTGTGGCATTAGCTGTCGTGTAGTAAGTTTCAAGGTCCGATTAAAGGTAAATAGCTGAATGGGTGAGTGGATGAATGAGTGAGGTGGCAGTTGAGTTCTTGGGGGGGGGGGGGGCTTGAGGTAGTCAGGAGAGCCAGGGGAGTAGTTGGGGAGTTAGTGTGTGATTGGGGGTGGTTAGTTCTGGTGTTACCCAAGAGTTAGACTCGGATTTTTCTGTCTATTATTTCCTGAGTAACAATTCAAGTAATTAAAGCTGGTGTTCGACCTCTAGAAAGTGAGTCTGGGGATTGATAATGGAAAACAAAGAGATGACAGAAGCGTTAAATAAATATTTTGTGTCTATCTTCATGGCAGAATACTTAGAAATCTTTCCAATGATGCATGATAATCAAATGGTGATAGAAGATGACCTTAAAACAATCATGATCACAAGGAAGCTTTGTTCCAGGAAAACTATTAGTTCTAAAGGCTGACAAGTCCCCAGGATCAGATAGTCTGCATCCTAGGTTCATATATTAAGTAGCAGCATAGATAGTGGAAGCATTGGTTATAATCTTTGAAAATTCCTTACATTCAGGAACAATCCCAGGGTCAAATTTTCCCCTCCTCCCACCACCCTCGGCGGGTTCTGAGGCATTGGGGGGCTTAAAATTGCATTGGACGGAATTCCCTCCAGAACCCCGCCCACTCTGAACCAAACGTGATTTTGCATTGATACAGGCAGGACCACGGTTGTGAAGGCCACACATGCCGGTATTAAGGCCACTTAATGGTCACTTAAGGGCCTTTTCCAATCCAGCCTCAATTTTTAGACTGACGGGTGCCCGATGATTGAGGGTGGAAAACTGAATAAGTATTCACCCTCAATCTCAGGCAGGGAGGTTGTGGGGGGGGGGGGGGGGGGAGCGCCTCAATTGGAAGGCCCCTTAAGACAGGGACACCCTCTCCTCAGGGATTCCGGGAGCATGGGTCCTTCTCTCTGCGCCCCACTGGCCTACCCCTGACATCAAGATCACGCCCTGCCAACTCCCTCCCAGGTCTGTAGGGTGCAGACAATTATATGGAGCTGAGACCACAACCAGATCAGCCATGATCTTATTGAATGGCAGAGCAGACTCAAAGGGCCAAATGGCCTACTCTTGCTCCTCCATCATTCATTCTTATGTAAGTAAATCAGAACTGCTCAAAGTCTCAGACTGCTGCTCAGTATTGGAGACATTCATGGGGGGACCCAGGGAGCAGGAAAATTGACCATCAAATGTTGAAATTTCCTGGGCAATTCCATTGCAAGTCGGCGAGTTAGGACTTTCATAAGGTTCCAAACTACATCTCTGGCCAAAAGACCCATCTCCGATGATCTGGAGACTAGAGGATTTAGACCATTAACAGGAGTATGCTGTTTAGCCCTCGAGCCTATTCGACCAATCAATGAGATCTGTCTCATATCCCATAATAATCGGTTAATAAAAATCTATCTGTCTCAGTTTTTAAATTAATATCGATCTAAAAGCAGTTATCATTTGCAGAAGGGAGCTTCAAACTGTGGTGTTGGGTGCTCTGAGGTACAGATGAACAAACACGGTTGCGATTGGAACAACGCAGTTTTATTCCAACTAGTTATTTACACATCTGACTTGGTACTCAGCACGTGGTGACTGTGTGAGTGTCTTGTTAATGGGGTCCTGGCCTTGTCCTGTCTCCAGATGGACTGACCAGGAGGTGTCGTGTTTATTGTCTTATACTGTGTCTGCTCTTGTCTGTGATTGGCTGTCGTGTTATGTGTGCTAATTGGTCTGTTGGTCTGTCTATCATGATGTGTGTGTTGTGATGTGTGTTTGAATATCATGACATCCCCCCTTTTTTACAAGATTATGTGCCTACGTGGTTATAAATATAAATGTGTCCTGAGTGCAGCTAAAGGTGTGTGTGCGTGATATTTACAGCATGTACATGTGGCGTAACTATATACAAGGGGCGATGTCAGGTGTGACATGCTAACGAGGTTGTACCAAAACAAAAGAAGAACGTTGAAATTTGGACCGATCAAACGAGGCCTGGAACGATAAAACAGTGACATGTTACAATACAGTAGTTGCTAAAATTTGACGTGTGAACCAGCTCATAAGTCCAGTCTAGTAGGTGGGCGACGAATTCGGGTTGACCGCCTCAAGGGTGGGTCGAGAACCACCGGCTGAGGTGCGAGTCTGGCCACGGATGGCGACAGAAGGGGCATGGTATATGGCAGCTCCACGAAGTCGCTATCAGGAGCCAGTGGAGGACACGGCGTCTGTGTATGGTTCCGTTGCGAGCGTGGAAGTAGGTGAAGGGCTCGGCGATTGCGCCTACGCACGGATCCATCTGGCATGCGTACCAGGAACGAGCGGGGAGCCACGCGTCGGAGAACTTCGGCAGGTGCTGACCAGCCACCGTCTGATAGGTGAATGCGGACGTTGTCTCCAGAGGCCAGGGAGGGAAGATCAGTTGCCCTTTTGTCGTACGATCTCTTCTGGCGATCGCGCTGCAGTTGCATCCTATGCAGTACCAGAGCATGGTCTATTGTTGGTGCCAGGATGGAAGGCACAGTGGTTCTGAGGGCGCAACCCATCAGCAGCTATGCGGGCAAGAGACCCGTGGCTAGTGGGGCCGAGCGATAGGCCAGCAGGGCGAGGTAGAAGTCCGATCCGGCAGCAGCAGCCTTGCAGAGTTGCCGCTTGGCAATGTGAACGCCCTTCTCCACCTTTCCATTGGACTGGGGATGCAGAGGGCTGGACGTCACGTGTGTGAAGCCATACGAGGCCGCAAAGGACGACCATTCATGGCTGGCAAAACAGGGCACATTGTCCGACATGACAGCCATTGGAATGCCGTGGCGAGCAAAGGTGTCTTTGCAGGCCCTGATGACAGCAGACGACATCAGATCGTGCAGGCGTATGACTTCTGGGTAATTGGAGAAGTAGTCCACTATGATAACATAGTCCATGCCAAGCGCGTGAAATAGGTCGACACCTACCTTCGCCCAGGGGGACGTCACCAGCTCATGGGGCTGAAACCTTTGGCAGGTTGTACAGTTGATCACCATGTTGGCAATATCGTCACTGATGCCCGGCCAGTATACCGCCTCTCGGGCCCTCCATTTGCACTTCTCGACCCCCAAGTGGCCTTTGTGTATTTGATCGAGAACCAGCTGGCGCATACTGTGCAGAATCACAATCCGGTCCAGCTTCAGAAGGATCCCATCAATGATGGCTGGGTCGTCTCGTACATTATAGAACTGCGGGCACTGCCCTTTGAGCCATCCTCCCGTCATGTGGCGCATCACTCACTGTAAAAGGGGGTCGGCTGCTGTCTCTCAGCGGATGCGGGCCAGACTGGAGTCGTCAGCCGGCAGATTTGCCGCTGTCAAGGCCACCTGTGCCTCGGCCTGACATACGAACCCCTCCGCATCTGGCGGCGTGCTCACTGCTCTGGATAGGGCATCCGCCACGATGAGGTCCTTCCCTGGAGTGTAGACCAGTTGGAAGTCGTACCTCCTGAGTTTAAGTAGGATGCGCTGGAGGCGAGGGGTCAACTCGTTCAGGTCCTTGTTTATTATGCTGACCAGGGGGCGGTGGTCAGTTTCGACCGTGAACCGTGGAAGACCATAGATGTAATCGTGGAACTTGTCTAAACTGGTTAGCAAGCCCAGGCATTCTTTTTCGATTTGCGCGTAGCGCTGCTCTGTGGGGGTCATGGCCCGCGATGCATAGGCAACCGGGGCCCATGACGACGTGTCATCCCTCTGCAGGAGCACTGCTCCAATGCCGGATTGGCTGGCATCAGTTGAGATTTTGGTGGGACGAGACATGTCGAAGAACGCCAACACTGATGCCGTGGTGAGTTTGCGTTTGAGCTCCTCCCATTCCAGCTGGTGTGTGTGTTGCCACTGGAACTCTGTAGATTTTTTGACGAGGTGGCGCAGAGTCGTTGTGTGGGAGGCAAGGTTGGGAATGAATTTCCCTAGGAAGTTGACCATGCCAAGGAAGCGTAGGACAGCCTTCTTGCCGGCCGGCTGCGGCATGGCTGTGATGGCGCTCACCTTGTCTGCATCCGGACGGACCCCTGACCGGGAGATATGGTCCCCCAGGAACTTCAATTCGGTCTGGTCAAAGGCGCACTTGGCTCGGTTGAGGCGCAGATTCCCGTATGCGGGCAAAAACGCGTTGGAGACGATGTATGTGCTCCTGCGGTGTGGTGGACCAGATGATGACATCATCCACATATCCGCGCACCCCTTCGATGCCTTCCATCATCTGCTCCATGATTCTGTGGAAGACCTCAGATGCCGAGATGATGCCAAATGACATCCGGTTGTAGCAGAATCTGCCGAAAGGGGTGTTGAAGGTGCATAGCTTTCGGCTGGACGGGTCCAGTTGGATCTGCCAAAATCCTTTAGAAGCATCCAGTTTCGTGAATATCTTCGCTTGGGCCATTTCACTGGTGATCGCCTCCCGTTTGGGTATGGAATAATGTTCCCGCATAATGTTATTATTGAGGTCTTTGGGGTCTATACAGATGCGGAGCTCACCAGAGGGCTTCTTGACACATACCATGGAGCTGACCCATGGCGTGGGCTCCGTGACCCTGGATAGGACTCCTTGGTCCTGGAGATCCTGCAGCTGCAGCTTGAGGCGGTCTTTAAGTGGCGCAGGAACCTTGTGAGGTGCGTGAACGACCGGGATGGCGTCCGGTTTGAGGCGAATTCGGTAGGTGTATGGCAGTGTTTCCATGCCTTCGAATGCCTCCTGGTTGTGGGCGAGGAGCGATTGGAGCTGTGCGTTGAACTCTGCATCCGGGAAGTCAGACGTGCCGTCTGGAGAGAGAGATAGAATTTGTTGCACAAGGTGGAGAGCCTTACATGCCTGTGCGCCCAGCAGGGAGTCCTTCGATGAGCCGACTATTTCGAACGAGAGTGTGGCCGTGTGTGTTTTGTGTGTCACCTGGAGCTGGCAGGATCCCATGGCCGGGATAACGTTCCCGTTGTAGTCGACCATCTTGCACCGGGTTGGCTGGATTGGTGGTCTGACCTTCATGGCATAGAATGCTGACCATGCTATGAGGTTGGCGGAGGCGCTAGTGTCCAGGCGGAAAGCGATCGGCGATCGGTTGACCGTCAGGGTGGCACTCCATTCATCGGCCGGATTGATGGTGTTTACCCAGTTCACATCAATGACCGCAACCCGGAAGGCGTCTTGGTCATCTGTGTCGTCGGTTTGGATGTCGTGATGTGGAGGATGGGTGGTCCGTACGTGTCTGCGAGGTTGTTGGATTTGTGGCAGATCCACAGGTTGAGCCGCTCGACAGTAGGCAGCGTAGTGGCCCATCTTACCACAGCGTAGGCATTGTCGGGTTTTTGCAGGACATTGCCCTTTTAAATGTGCAGCTCCACAGTTGCCGCACGTCATGACGTCATGGCGTTCGTTACGCCACTGCGCATGCGCAGTTCGGTCTTGCATCGGGCGCGCCTGCGCAGCACGTCCCTCAGTGTTGCCGTAGGTTTTGGCGCGCACAAACGCGGGAGGCCTCAAAAAGCGCGCGAAACGGCCGCCCTCGTCCGGGCCGCGGACCGGGAGAAACTCGATTGCCTGGATGCGTTCGGCCTCGTGGGCGGCCTGGCTAGCCGATTCGATCGCTTGGGACACCCTCCATGCCGATTCAGTCGCCTGAAATTGGGCATAGCGGCTGGTCGCATTTTCATGCAGGACACAGGCTTCAACTGCAGATGCTAAGGTCAGGCCTTTAATTTTTAGAAGCTGCTGGCGTAGGCCACTGGAGGCAACGCCAAAAACGATCTGGTCCCGGATCATGGACTCTGAGGTGGTGCCGTAACCGCAGGACTGCGCGAGTATTCGGAGGTGCGTCAGGAAGGACTGAAAGAGCTCATCCTTACCTTGTAGGCGCTGCTAAAAGATATACCTCTCAAAGCTTTCATTGACATCAACGTTGAAGTGCTGGTCGAGCTTGAGGAGGACCGTGTCATATTTAGATTTGTTCTCGCCTTCCGCGAACACCAAGGAGTTGTATACATCGATGGCGTACTGACCTGCGGCAGTGAGGAGCATGGCAATCTTTGTTTCATCCGAGGCGCCCTGTTTTTCGTTGGTTCGCATGAACAGTTCGAATCGCTGCTTGAAGAGCTTCCAATTGGTGCCCAGGTTCCCAGCAACTTGCAACGGCTGCGGTTTGTTGTGGGTGTCCATGGCTCAGGATGGCAGATTTGCCGGTAAGTATCGATTCACTCACTGATACCATGTGGTGTTGGGTGCTCTGAGGTACAGACGAACCAACACGGTTGTGATTGGTACAACGCAGTTTTATTCCAACTAGTTATTTACACATCTGACTTGGTACTCAGCACGTGATGACAGTGTGAGTGTCTTGTTAATGAGGTCCTGGCCTTGTCCTGTCTCCAGATGGACTGACCAGGAGGTGTTGTGTTTCTTGTTTTATACTGTGTCTGCTCTTGTCTGTGATTGGCTGTCATGTTATGTGTGCTAATTGGTCTGTTAGTCTGTCTATCATGATGTGTGTGTTGTGATGTGTGTTTGAATATCATGACACAAACTTTTACAGTGTGAAAGTGCTTCTTAATTTCAATCCCGGAAGCTCTGGTTCCCATTTTTAGACTAATCTTAGACTCTCCAACTGTTGTATTACTGGCATCAAACACAAACTTACCAATCACACACTGATGAATGGTAATAAATGTTTGGGTTGCTTATTGATGACCGTCAGACTATAGAGAGGCTTACAGGAGAGCTCTGCATACACATGCTACCAGGCGATCAACATTACTTCAACTGCTATGTCACATGTTGCTTCCTGTGGTGATAATACATATTTAGTTATAAACATACGCTATTCAAAACACTGCTGTATCTCTAGTAAAGCAATTTCGCAACATCAAACAATATAAATAGTTTTGCTCTGTTCTCCCTAATGAGTTGAAAATTTTAATCTAATTGCCCCTTAACCTTAGTACATCCTTAATTGCGCAATTGCTCCTCATAATTTATAGCCCCTAAGAGTCTAGCTATAATTCTGATAAACCTATCTGGCACCCCTTCAAGGTGTGGTGCCCAGAATTGCTCACAACGCTCCATGTCTGGTCTAACCAGGTCTTTGTATAGCTGAAGCAAGACTTCTACTCCCTTGTATTTTAGTCCTCTAGATATAAATGCAATTCCATTGGGCCTTTTAAATTATTTTCTGTACCTGTTCATGAGATTTTATTAATATACATGCCTGGATCCTCAAGTCTCATTGGACCGTCACTCTTTCTAGCTTTTCACCATCTGAGTGGCACAGTGACATAGTGGTTAGGCCTGCTGCCTCACAGAGCCAGGGACCCAAGTTCAATTTGGACCTTGGGTGAATGTCTGTGTGGAGTTTTCACTTTCTCCCCGTGTCTGCATGGGTTTCCTCCAGGTGCTCCACATTCTTCCCACAATCTAAAAATGTGCAGATTAAATGGATTGGCCATGCTAAATTGCCCCTTAGTATCCGAAGGTTAGGTGGGGTTCCGGGGATAGGGTGGGGGAGTGGGTCTTGGTAGAAAGCTCTTTCGAACGATCAGTGCAAACTCGAAGGGCTGATTGGCCTCCTTCTGCACTGTGGGAATCCCATGATTCTATGATCTGTCTATCTTACTTAGGCCCTCTGTAGATGTCCTCACATTTGCCTACATTAAAATCAATTTGTCATTCACTTAATCTGTCAATATCCCTGTGCTTCAATCTACACAGCTCACAAAACTACCTATTGTTGCGTCATCAGCAAATTCTTTCTAACCAATCATCTAAATAGTTGATAAATGAGGTGAATAATTGAGGCTGCAACACAGATCTCTGGGGGATGTGGGCTGATGTGGTCCAAATTTAATTTCCATAGTATCCTATCAGAGGTATTGCTTCAAGGAAAATGCCATCTTATCAACCAGAGTAGCACTTTAACACATCTCCAAAGTACGAAGTTGCATGCGAACACACTGCACCACCCAGTCCATCAGCTGTAATACATTTTCTTTATTCTCTTCCGGGGTAGGAATGTCACTGACAAAGTCAGCGTTTGTTACCCACCATTACTTACTCTTCAACTGAGTAGCTTGCTAGGCAATTTCAGAGGGCATTTAAGAGTCACTCATATTTCTGTGTGTCTGGAGTCACATGTAGGTCAGACCAGGGGCAGGTGACAGATTTATCAATGGCCCAGATGTGTTTTTATGACAATTGATGATAGTCTCATGGTGCCATTACTGAGACTATCTTAATATTCCAGATTTTATCACTTGAATTTAAATTCCACCAGCTGTGATGGTAGGATTTGAAACCATGCCCCAGAGCAAAGGCTTGGGCCTTTGCCGTTCTAGTCCAGTGACATTATTACCAGGACACCACCTCCCCATTATAGTACTTCCCTTATTCACAAATCTGGATCACTAGGGGGAGTTCATTATACGGGATCAACCTCACCAACTCGCATTATTCCATGTGTGTTTTTCTCTATTTGTAAATGGTGTATTAATCCTGTTCGCACAGGTGATGATCGTGCAAATGAAAATCTGGGGTTGCTCTGTTTTCACACACTATTCCTACGGGAACACAACCGCTTAGCGAGAGAGCTGAAGAAACTGAACCCACATTGGATCGGAGAAACAATCTACCAAGAGGCGAAGAAAATCATTGGAGCATTTCAACAGGTGGAGAAAATATGGAACGTACTTCAAATCGAAGGAGAGGGCCGCGATTTTCCGCCCACCCCACGGCGTGTTTTCTGGTGGCAGAGGGGAGTCGCCATTGGCCTCCAGTCCTATCAAGGTCTATGGCATTTTGTATGGCCCGCCCGCCTCGCCACCAGGAAAACTGCCGGGAATGGTGGAACACCTATGGCTGGACCAGAAGACCCTACAGGCGGGAAGGGAAAGAAAATCCTGCCTGATGGTTCTCAAAGTTCTTCACGACTTAGGTTTTCTCCACATCATGTCAGGGTTTCTTTCAGACCTATTGATGGAGATTGAGTACATTAATTCGTCAACAACCCAATTATTACTGAATCATTACTACCAGGGCTGGTTTAGCACATGGCTGAATCGCTGGCTTTGAAAGCAGACCAAGGCAGGCCAGCTGCATGGTTCCAATTCCCGTACCAGCCTCCCCGAACAGGCGCCGGAATGTGGCGACTAGGGGCTTTTCACAGTAACTTCATTTGAAGCCTATTTGTGACAATAAGCGATTTTCTTTTCATTTTCAGGGTGATAGAAGGCAAAATTAGATGGCCCTTGTTATTTTTTTATCTAGCATTTACTACTTTAATGTGTTCTCTGTTTGTGTGTTTACGCAGATTCACTGTAAAAATGTATTTCTGCCTCTGTTTTAGAGTGCTTTTCTTTCTCTTCTCTTGTTTTCTCTTTTCCCTTCATATATTTCTATTTCTTTCTATTAATCTGTCTGTAGTTGTGGGGGAAGGGATATTTTTAACCTTGGGTAGCACAGTAGCACAGTGGTTAGCACAATTGCTTCATAGCTCCAAGGTCCCAGGTTCGATTCCCGTCTTGGATTACTGTCTGTGCGGAGTCTGCACATTCTCCCCGTGAATATATGGGTTTCCTCCAGGTGCTCCGGTTTCCTCCCACTGTCCAAAGATGCACAGGTTAGATGGATTGGCCATGCTAAATTGCCCTTAGTTTCCAAAAACGGTTCAGTGGGGTTACGGGGATAGGGTGGAGGCATGGGCTTAAGTGGGGTGCTCTTTCCAAGGGCTGGTGCAGACTCGATGGGCCAAATGACCTCCTTCTGTACTGTAAATTCCATGATTCTTCATCTGTTGGACAGTGAATTGGTGGAGCAGGTTTCCCATTCATATCAAGGGACGTGAAAAGTTTGTTCTTTAACACACAGGCATTGCATCCCATTAAGTCAGTTTATGGCCTGAGTGGTGAAGCTGAAAATTATTGCTTCTACTTCTTGTCTTCTTGATTTCAGTTCTTTAGTTTTGGTTGGACTTTCCCATCAATTTGTTCCTATCTTGGGCAGAGAGTGAGGCAGTCCACCATGTCTGCACTCAACATTGGTGGATCCTGAGTGACTAAGGCTGCACTTTACAACACTGAGTGTTTATTTACGAAGCATAACAGGCGTGCATCTGGAAAAAGAGGTTCATTCCACCTGGAGAGTTATTCTGAGAACATTAGGACCAATGTCGCTGAGTCTAATTCAGCCTGAGTCTGTAACGTGAGAGGGTAATGGAATTCATGGCAAACCTACAGAGTTTGTAGTGCATTTGAAGAAGGTTGTTTTCATCTTACTGATGTTTATCTAGCGGGAAAAGCATAACTGAGAGAGGTGGTGATAAATTCTCTGTAATTCCATGATCCCATACTTCCAGCTGTAGTATAGGTCAAAAATTTGGGTTGTAATACTGAACATACAGTACAGAAGGAGGCCATTCGGCACATCGAGTCTGAACCGACCCACTTAAGCTCTCACTTCCACCCTATCCCCGTGACCCAAAAACCCCTCCTAACCTTTTTGGACACGAAGGGCAATTTAGCATGGCCAATCCACCTAACCTGCACGTCTTTGGACTGTGGGAAGAAACCAAAGCACCCGGAAGAAACCCACGCAGACACGGGGAGAACGTGCAGACTCCGCACAGACAGTGACCCAGCGGGCAATCGAACATGGGACCCTGGCGCTGTGAAGCCACAGTGCTAACCACTGTGCCACCATGCTGCCCAAATGATGTGGCTGTGCATCCAACCCAATCATCCTGGAGTGTGTCTCCCATTTGAGGGCATGGGATATGGAATTATAATGAGGAACAAAATAAGAAACATTATGTAAGAGAAATTAAAGAGAATGAATCAGTCGCGACTACTGCAATGACAAAGGTTAGTCAAGAGTCACTTACAAATGGTTAATAATTACTTTCTAACTTCTCTCTGACAGATTATAAATTACAGGGACTATGTTCCCTTCATAATTGGTAAGGACGCAACAGAGAAATATCTCTCTCAATACCAAGGTTACAATGAGTCGGTTGATCCCAGACTCTCTAATGTCTTCGCTACAGCTGCAATGCGCTTTGGGCATGTCACGATCCAGCCAATTCTGAACCGTTATAATGAAAAATACCAGGAGGCCTCGAAGTATCCCAGCATGTTCCTGCACTACACCTTCTTTGCTCCATGGAATTTAATTGAGGAAGGTATTCAACACCATCATTCCCCATAATTAGCAGCTTTTCCTACTGTAAAATAACAAGCAATTTCTAATATTGATGCACTCTTGTGCTTAATGGTTATGTCAGTGTTGGAATATAGAACAACCTTCCAATTTTAGCTTCCAGAATTAATATGCAGATCTCCCAGACAGGTTTAATAAATATTAGACACAGGATGCTAACTGCTTCTATATTGGCCCATCAAGCACTCAGAGAAAGCATATCTTAGACACAGAAGTTATAGAAGATATAAAGTTTTCTTTGCACTGTTGCATCAAACACTCATCATGTACAACACTCAGTATGAGATAGAAATGTGTGTCAGAAAATCCAAGATCAAGAAATGAATCTGTGGTCTCACTAAGCAACATGCTAGTTTTAGTAGCACCGATCTAAAACCTTCACATAATATAAATAAATATACTTCATGTGATATGCTCAATAAGTGTCAAAACTTCACTCATCCATTAACTAATAGAAGTATAATTGTTACACTCCATCTTTGTACACTGCCTGATTGGTGGTCTGTTCCACACATACACTATCAAGTTAGTTAAATCTAAACTATCTGTCAACTTCTCCTCGAAGGAATTTTACACCCCACCCCCTCCCAAACCGCCTCCGACCCTGGTAGTGGAAGTGGGGGGAGCAGTAAAATTGGCACTGTTGCGTGATACACATAATTGAACATTAACAACCGAAACACTGAATACTACTGACGCCATGGCAGTGTTGCTATGCCCACCATCGATCTGATCCCATGGGTATTTTACCAGTGGCAGTGGAGGCAATGGTTGGCCTGTTTGGCCATGGCCAATAAAAGTCCATCAGACAGCCTTCCAAGGTATTGATGCTCCCACCATGCTTTCCCTCTCACAACGTTGCCCCTCTACCCTTCACTGCTCTGTCCACACTGACCCCACCCCTCGCGCTGTGGCCGAACAGCCTAACCCCAGCAAGACTGTGGACTTCCTTTGTCTGGGCTCCATGCCACCTCTTCTTCAGGGGACTGTCTGAAATTTCAGCAGTGGCCACCACTCTGGCAGCGTCATTGGCTGGCATCTCTTGGAGGTGGAGCTTCTTCTCCAATGTAATATATACAAGAATCCAAGTGTGACCATAGTCCAACAATTCTCTACAGAATTATTGTCACCTCCTGGGATCCATGTATCCCTTTGGTTCTAACTCACAAGCCAATAACCTTTCTATATTACTGTGCTGTGCAGTTGATAAAACCATAAGAGTCTACAGAAATGAAATGAAAATCACTTATTGTCACAAGTAGGCTTCAAATGAAGTTACTGTGAAAAGCCCCTACTCGCCACATTCCGGCGCCTGTTTGGGGAGGCTGGTACGGGAATTGAACCGTGCTGCTGGCCTGCCTTGGTCTGCTTTCAAAGCCAGTGATTTAGCCCTGTGCTAAACCAGCCCCTAAGGGAAGAAAAGTGGTGGGCAAGAAGATTTGGAAGTTTTAGGAACCAGGAAAGAATGACAAAAAATATTTAAGGAGGCAGAAATTGGATTGGGGAGAAAACTAGCAAGAATTATAAAAATGAACAGTAAAAGCTACTACAAGTATATGAGGAAAAGAATAAAGTGCCCATTAGTTCCCTAAAGGGTGAGAATGGGGAATTAATGATGGGAAACAAAGAAATACTTTGAACATGTATTTTGTATCTGTCTTCACAATAGAAGACACTGAAAGCACCCCAACAATAGCAGAAAATCAAGGGGCAAAAGGGAGAGAGGAACTTAAAACAATTGTAATTACTATTGTATTGGGTAAACTATTGGGACAAAAGACTGACAAACATGATGGCCTGCGTCCTAGATAACTGACTTCAGAGATAGATTCACTAGATTCTGGAAGAGTCTCATTGGATTGGAAAACCACAAATGTAAGACTTCTATTTAGGAAAGGATGGGGGCAGAAATTTTCAGCTAGGTAGCCTGATATCTGTCATTGGGGAAAATGCTAGAATTATTAAGGAGGTAGTACCAAGGCATTTAGAAAAGTATAACACAATCAGGCAGAGTCAACATGGTTTTGTGAAAGGGAAATCATGTTTCACAAATGTATTAGCATTCTTTGAGGATGTAACAAGCAGGATAGATGAAGAGGAACCAATAGATATGTATTTAAATCTCCAAAATGCTTTTGATAAAAGTGCCACATCAGAGTTTACTGCACAAGATAAGAGCTGATGGTATTGGAGTGATAGATTAGTGTAGGTATAATGAGTAACAGAAAGCTGGGTAAATGGATCATTTTCAGTTTGGCAAACTGTAACAAGTGGAGTACCACAATGATCAGTACTAGGGTCTCCAATATTTACAAATATATCAATGACTTGGATGATCTATATTAATGGCTATTATTGTCAAATTGCTGATGATATGAAGATGAGTAGGAAAGTAAGTTGTGAGATGGGTACAAGGAATTTGCAGAGGGACAGATGTGGGTTAAGTGAGCGGGCAAACATTTAGAAGATGAAATATAGGGCGCGAGTTAACTAAATGGGAACAAAGTCCCATAGCAAGCACATTTACCTATGTGTTTCCCAGCGATCCCAGCGCCGAGAAACACAATGCTATCAAACGTCGCTCGGGTTAGCTAGAGGGCCTCAGCAGGGAACACGAGGCTAAGGCTGCACAAGGCCCCGTTTTCTCTGCAGCCACAGCAGCGATCCCCACCCCCCCTCCCCAAGCCCCAACTAACTATGAGTGGGTCCCTGGGACCCCCCGCACCTCCCCGCAACACCCGTGCAGGGCACCCCCAGCCCGATTGCCGCCATAGGAAAAATACCAGCTTGGCATCTTAGCAGTACGAACCTGGTACCTTGGCAGTTCCCCTGACAGCTGGTAGTGTCACCTGGGCACATTTTCAGTGCCAGGCTGGCACCCAGGTGGCACTCCCGTGGTACCAGGCTGGCAGTGCCAGGGTGTCCGGATGGCAGCAGCAGTGCCAGGGTATCACCCTGCCCAAAGGACATGCACCTGGGGGCCTCCAATCCCCTGGGAGACCCCCACAGGTGCCGTTCCATCTGGTTCCCGTTTGTGGTCACCAGCACTGAACGGCGCGCGCACAAGATCTCCGAGGCAAAGGGAATAGATGCCAACGGAAGCCTAAAAATTCTAAATAGATTGTCTCCCTAACTAGAGGAAATAATACACCCGATTCAATCTATCAAAACTTTTCAGAAATTTAACAGTAAACTCCACTAAATCACCTCTTAATCTCTTCAGTAACAATGGAAATCATCTCAAGTCTATCCTCGTAACTATAGTTTTCCATTCACAGTGAAATCTGCTGGTCGCTGGGATTTTAATATCCTGTTCCATGAGGGGGATTCCCAAAACTGCTCACAGTACTCTAATTGTGGCCTGAAATTTTTTCTTTAAATCACTCTCATGACTTCACTCATCTTCAGGGAATTAGATTGGACTACCTGTCGTGTTTTACTCATCTACACACTTCAATGTCTTTCCATTGAGTTAATGAGTGTGCAGTCTTGCTTGAGTCACTCCCAGAATATATTACCTCCTATTTATCCATATTGAATTAGGACTGATTGCTCTCTGAATAATATAGTTGCTCATTACCTTCATCATCTGGGCAGTAATCTGGTGGAATGGATCACCATTTATTAAGGCCATAAGACCATAAGACATAGGAGCGGAAGTAAGGCCATTCGGCCCATCGAGTCCACTCCACCATTCAATCATGGCTGATTTCAACTCCATTTACCCACTCTTTCTCCATAGCCCTTAATTCCTCGAGAAATCAAGAATTTATCAACTTCTGTCTTCAAGACACTCAACGTCCCGGCCTCCGTGGCAATGAATTCCACAGACCCACCACTCTCTGGCTGAAGAAATTTCTCCTCATCTCTGTTCTAAAGTGACTCCCTTTTAAGACCATAAGACATAGGAGCGGAAGTAAGGCCATTCGGCCCATCGAGTCCACTCCGCCATTCAATCATGGCTGATTTCAACTCCATTTACCCGCTCTCTCTCCAGAGCCCTTGATTCCTCGAGAAATCAAGAATTTATCAACTTCTGTCTTAAAGACACTCAACGTCCCGGCCTCCACCGCCCTCTGTGGCAATGAATTCCACAGACCCACCACTCTCTGGCTGAAGAAATTTCTCCTCATCTCTGTTCTAAAGTGACTCCCTTTTATTCTAAGGCTGTGCCCCCGGGTCCTAGTCTCCCCTGCTAATGGAAACAACTTCCCTACATCCACCCTATCTAAGCCATTCATTATCATGTAAGTTTCTATTAGATCTCCCCTCAACCTCCTAAACTCCAATGAATATAATCCCAGGATCCTCAGACGTTCATCGTATATTAGGCCTACCATTCCTGGGATCATCCGTGTGAATCTCCGCTGGACCCGCTCCAGTGCCAGTATGTCCTTCCTGAGGTGTAGGGCCCAAAATTGCTCACAGTATTCTAAATGGGGCCTTACTAATGCTTTATAAAGCTTCAGAAGTATATCCCTGCTTTTATATTCCAAGCCTCTTGAGATGAATGACAACATTGCATTTGCTTTCTTAATTACGGACTCAACCTGCAAGTTTACCTTTAGAGAATCCTGGACTAGGACTCCCAAGTCCCTTTGCACTTCAGCATTATGAATTTTGTCACCGTTTAGAAAATAGTCCATGCCTCTATTCTTTTTTCCCAAAGTGCAAGACCTCGCACTTGCCCACGTTGAATTTCATCAGCCATTTCTTGGACCACTCTCCTAAACTGTCTAAATCTTTCTGCAGCCTCCCCACCTCCTCCATACTACCTGCCCCTCCACCTATCTTTGTATCATCGGCAAACTTAGCCAGAATGCCCCCAGTCCCGTCATCTAGATCGTTAATATATAAAGAGAACAGCTGTGACCCCAACACTGAACCCTGCGGGACACCACTCGTCACCGGTTGCCATTCCGAAAAAGAACCTTTTATCCCAACTCTCTGCCTTCTGCCGGACAGCCAATCATCAATCCATGTTAGTACCTTGCCTCGAATACCATGGGCCCTGATTTTACTCAGCAGTCTCCCATGAGGCACCTTATCAAAGGCCTTTTGGAAGTCAAGATAGATAACATCCATTGGCTCTCCTTGGTCTAACCTATTTGTTATCTCTTCAAAGAACTCTAACAGGTTTGTCAGGCACGACCTCCCCTTACTAAATCCATGCTGACTTGTCCTAATCTGACCCTGCACTTCCAAGAATTTAGAAATCTCATCCTTAACAATGGATTCTAGAATCTTGCCAACAACCGAGGTTAGGCTAATTGGCCTATAATTTTCCATCTTTTTCCTTGTTCCCTTCTTGAACAGGGGGGTTACAACAGCGATTTTCCAATCCTCTGGGACTTTCCTGGACTCCAGTGACTTTTGAAAGATCATAACTAACGCCTCCTCTATTTCTTCAGCTATCTCCTTTAGAACTCTAGGATGCAGTCCATCTGGGCCCGGAGATTTATCAATTTTTAGACCTCTTAGTTTCTCTAGCACTTTCTCCTTTGTGATGGCTACCATATTCAACTCTGCCCCCTGACTCTCCGGAATTGGTGGGATATTACTCATGTCTTCTACTGTGAAGACTGACGCAAAGTACTTATTTAGTTCCTCAGCTATTTCCTTGTCTCCCATCACAAAATTACCAGTGTCATTTTGGAGCGGCCCAATGTCAACTTTTGCCTCCCGTTTGTTTTTAATGTATTTAAAGAAACTTTTACTATCATTCCTAATGTTACTGGCTAGCCTACCTTCATATTTGATCCTCTCTTTCCTTATTTCTCTCTTTGTTATCCTCTGTTTGTTTTTGTAGCCTTCCCAATCTTCTGACTACTCTTTGCCACATTATAGGCTTTCTCTTTTGCTTTGATGCATTCCCTAACTTCCTTTGTCAGCCATGGCTGCCTAATCCCCCCTCTGATAACCTTTCTTTTCTTTGGGATGAACCTCTGCACTGTGTCCTCAATTACTCCCAGAAACTCCTGCCATTGCTGTTCTACTGTCTTTCCCACTAGGCTCTGCTCCCAGTCGATTTTCGTCAGTTCCTCACTCATGCCCCTGTAGTTACCTTTATTTAACTGTAACACCTTTACATCTGATTCTACCTTCTTTCTTTCAAATTGGAGATTGAATTCTACCATATTATGATCACTGCCTCCTAAGTGCTCCCTTACTTTAAGATCTTTAATCAAGTCTGGCTCATTACATAACACTAAGTCCAGAATGGCCTGTTCCCTCGTGGGCTCCATCACAAGCTGTTCCAAAAAGCCCTCCTGTAAACATTCAATGAATTCCCTTTCCTTGGGTCCACTGGCAGCATTATTTACCCAGTCCACCTGCATATTGAAGTCCCCCATGATCACTGTGACCTTGGCTTTCTGACATGCACTTTCTATTTTGTGGTGCATTTTGTGCCCCCGGTCCTGACCACTGTTAGGAGGCCTGTACATAACTCCCATTATGGTTTTTTTGCCTTTGTGGTTCCTCAACTCTACCCACACAGACTCCACATCATCTGACCCGATGTCATTTAGTGCTATTGATTTAATTTCATTCCTAATTAACAAGACAAACCCCGCCCCCTCTGCCCTTCTCCCTGTCTTTTCGATAGGTTGTGAATCCCTGGATGTTTAAATGCCAGTCCTGAACCCCCTGCAACCATGTCTCTGTGATGCCTACCACATCATACCTGCCAGTCACAATCTGGGCCACAAGCTCATCTACCTTGTTCCGTACACTGCGTGCATTTAAATATAGCACCTTTAATTCTCTATTGACCGTCCCTTTTTGTTTTCTTCGTGTGGTGGACCTTGGTTTACTGAGCCTTTCCATACACTGTGTCATATTTTGTGGGATGGGGACTATCGTAACCTCTCCTGAGTTTTGTCTTTTCGTGCTTTTTTGTATTCCTAAGCAGCTACGCTTCCCACTGATTATTTCACCTCTTGGTTCCCTGACTTTCCCTTCCCCCCCCCAATCTTTAGTTTAAAGTCCTATTGACCACCCTATTTACTCTTTTCACCAGAACACTGGTCCCAGCTCGGTTCAGGTGGAGACCATCCCAACGGTATAGGTCCCCCCTGTCCCAAAACTGATGCCAGTGTCCCATGAAAAGGAACCCCTCTTTCCCACACCACTCTTTCAGCCATGTGTTAACTTCCCTTATTCTTGCCTCCCTATGCCAATTTGCACGTGGCTCGGGCAGTAATCCGGAGATTATGACCCTTGAGGACCTGTTTTTAAATTTGAATCCTAGTTCTTTATAATCTCTAAACAGGTCCTCTTTCCTAGACTTGCCTATGTTGTTGGTACCGACATGGACCACAACAACTGGATCCTCCCCCTCCCTCTCCAGTATCCTTTCAAGCCGGTCAGAGATGTCCCGCACCCGAGCACCGGGCAGGCAACATACCATGCGGGACTCTTTATCCTGCTCACAAAGGATACTATCTATCCCCCTGATAATAGAATCCCCTACATCTACAACTTGCCTATTTACTCCCTCCCCTTGAATGGCCTGCTGTACCATGGTGCCTTGGTCAGCTGACTCATCCTTCCTGCAGCCCTGTTCGCCATCCACACAGGGAGCAAGTGCCTCATACCTGTTGGACAGAGTCAAGGGCTGAGGCTCCTGGGTTCTTGACTGCTGGTTCCCTTTACCTGCCTGACTTGCAGTCACACCCTGCTGTCCCTGGCCACTGGCAGGATTTAAACTACTTACTCTGACAGGTGTGACTGCCTCCTGAAACACAGTGTCCAGGTAAGTCTCCCCCTCCCGGATGTGCCTCAGTGTTTGAAGCTCAGACTCCAGCTCATCAACTCTGAGCCGGAGCTCTTCGAGCAGCCAACACTTACTGCAGATGTGGTCGCTGCAGCTCGCAATGGGATCTGCCAGCTCCCACATCAAGCAGCTCAAGCACATCACCTGACCAGCCATCACTAATTAATTAATTAGTTTAATTTAAGTTTATGAGTTTAGCTGTGTTTTTAAAAAAAATTTGGGGCAGATTTGCTATCAACCACTCAGATCACAGCTTCCCTCTGACGTCACTTTTGGGAAAAAAACTGGAAAACAGGAAGTTACCATTAGGTTTTTATACTCACAGAGACTGCTCCTCCTCCTCCGAACGGCTCCAGAAATTAGGCCCGAAGAAAGAGAGAGAACAAAACAGTGGGGGAAAAGCACCTTCTCACTCGGTCTGTATCTCTCTCACTCAGGCTGTGTCTCCTTGACCTGCGCAATGCTTATTGTATGGTCTACCCCATTTTTATTCCACTAAAATCAATAGAATGATTGAGATATCTATTCCCCCCTCTCACTAGTCACATTGCTTATTTTGTCTATTGTTGCCCCTTTTGCACTTCTCACATTTGCTTTATATTTAGAGAAACGTGAAATACATCTGCGGGGACCCACCAAGCCCTCCTAAGCCAGACAAAGCACAGGTCAGGTCTGATTAGCAGTTCTGGTCAGTATTACATCATTTCATCAAGTTACAGGGGAAAGTTAAGGAGATGTCAAGTATGAGAAAAGCACACCAATTTGCAATCATTCTACTGCAAAGAAACATCAAGAATTAAAATGCCATTGAAGAGAAGTGTTTTGTCGTTTAGGTGGAGTTGATCCAATCTTTCGGGGCTTGCTGGGTTACCCTGGCAAACTGCAGACCCAAAGCGCCATGATGCCAGATGAACTGCGTGAGAAGCTCTTTGCTGCACAGCATCATATAGCCCTGGACCTGTCTTCCATCAATATACAGCGCTCTCGGGACCATGGACTCCCAGGTAACAGAAGATGACTGCAGTGAAGAGCCTGATTTACACATTCAGCTCTTTCAGTCTCGTGTAGTTGATTGTTGATTTTATTGTCTCTTTGCACATTCTGATTATAGATCCCTAAAAACAATCTGTATTTGATTAAATAGATCATGTATCACACTAAGAACTAGATTAAATAGGCTCAATTTGAAAGTTATGAAATCCTCAAATTGCAGACTTTGAAATGTTTTTATTTTCTTGCGTCAACTTTATCATTTTATTCACCGTAACTCATAAACAGAAGAGTAAACCTCATCTCCCCACTCTGAATCCAGGTTATAATGCTTGGCGAAGGTTCTGTCGACTCTCTGAGCCCCAAAATCTTTTGGATCTTTCTCTCGTCCTTAACAATATGGACCTAGCAACTGATCTCCTCGACTTGTATGGAACTCCAGAAAACATCGACGTGTGGGTGGGAGGAATCTCCGAACCTTTCGTGAAAGGTGGCAGGGTGGGCCCGTTGTTTGCCTGCTTGATAGGGCAGCAATTCAAGAATCTGAGAGATGGAGACAGGTAATACATGTATTGAGAGTTTCAAGGCAACCCATTTATACATCACATTACAGTATTCTTCCTTCAACAGAACAGGTTTTGTCTTCCAAGAGGCCTAAATGCGGTTTCTCAGTTATAAAAACATGGAACAAGAGTTGGCATTTCAGGCATCTATCTAACCTTACATCTCCTCCATTACTCACCTCACCTCAATCATCACTACATCCAGCTCCCTTGCAACAATAAACTTTTAAGACAGCCTTTCAACTTTAGCTTCCAGAATTCGCATCATTTCCAAATTATTTCCACCATAATTACAATTTGATGTTTGGCCCATATGCTTTATGGTATTGATGAATATTTGCAATACCCCAACATCTAGCAAAGATGGCAGAAATGCAAGCAGAAAATTGTTGACCTAATGAAAAGTTAGCTTCTCCTCCCTGTTCCCTCTCAGATTAGAAAACCATGGGCCATGGTCCCTGTGTCATGGGCTCATTTAAAAAAAAAAGCTCTGGTGAATATTTATTTTGTTTCAACCCTAATCAGGCCTGAGGATCACCTGGGCTTGCTTCCATTGGGTTTGGGAAAGTAGCATATTTTTGATCCAGGTCTCAACCTGACAGTTGAGGTGTGTAAACTCCTGACTTAGGAATCCCTTCTTCCAGCCCCATTTGCCCGATGCATCAAGGCCTTACAGTGGTGGCTAGAATTCCAACCCTCACAAGGCCAATACAGGTCCTATGAACAGAATTTGGCATATTCAAGTCCTAGCTGAGTTTAGTGCTGTTCCTGCACACCCATTGCATACCTATTGGAGGAACTTCCCAGCATGGTTGGGCTAATTTTATCACTTTATTCTCAACCAAGGTAAATTGACATATTGGACTATTTGAACTGTAAAAGGAACCTTAGCATATCTGAATACATTCTTTATTTATTTAATTCCCACATAATGGGTTCAACATTCCAGTCCCCATCGCCACCGGGCTCATTTAGTCCCATTGAAAGTCAATGGATTTTTGGCTGGATTGCCAAATCTCCTGTGCTGGGTTCCACCATAACATGGCTGGAATAAGAAAATGTCTTTTAAGCCCATACATTAACTGCAGCTGAGACTCGTTCTCAATGCCCATCATTGCTAGCAGCTATAAACCACAAGAAACGATCAAGAGAGATGTTTAATTGATAATAGTGCCATCCATGTCCCTCGGATATACTTCGCATAAATGAATTACATTACATAGTTACTGGTGTTAAGTTGGCAATTTGCCTAGTGAAGTCCCACCAGCACTGATATCTATCTATTTTCCATTGGGATTGGTTGAGTGGTAAATGGAAGCCAGAGTATAACATCCTTTTGAGTAATCATTTGTCTTGCTCTTGTGCTTTAGATTCTGGTGGGAAAATGCGGAGGTTTTTACTGCCTGCCAGCAGCAGGCTCTTCGTCAAATCTCATTCTCCAGATTAATCTGTGATAACACCAGGATTGAAGAAATCCCTCAGGATGTGTTTAGGTACAGACCGTACCCAGAAGGATATATTGGATGCAATCGCATTTCAACATTAGACCTGAGTGCCTGGAAAGAGGAAACCAAAGGTATGACACTCTTGGATCTAATTTCCCTGTAGCTAAATTTCCCTGTCCCAGTAACTAATTTACAAGATAATTACACAATGGCCAGTTACTTCCTCGGAGAGACAATCAACGGTAGATTACCACTCTGTAGTGACTTACCTGCGTTTAAATTTGAAAGGACCTGTCTCCCCTCACCTTCCTGAATCAGGCCAGGTGAGACTGAAGAAGCGAAACACATCCCCGCTCTAGCGCCAAAGTTCAAAAGGAACGAAGCAGAGGAGAACATGCCCCCTTTTTAACGGCGCTAGCTGCCATAAGGCAGGTGAGTTTAAAGGTCCCATTGAAAGGGGGAAGATAAGTTTCTAAGGTAAGTAAATGAGATGTTGGGGTGGGGCTCTGGACATCGGCAGGGGAGGCTCCGTAGGGGTTGGGGTCCTTAGTTGGGTAGAGTGTGGGGAGTCCCTTGGGGGTTGGGGGTGTCCTGTGGGGTGTTTAAAATAGGCAGAAGTTAGAAATGCTTTTTTCCCATTCTAGCTCTTACAGAGTGTATGAGTGTAAAACTGGCAGAACCATTCAAGATTAGCGATTTGAATCGCTTTGTCGGATAGTTCACAGAACGTCATAAATATCCAGGGAAGATTAGCACTTCCGGACAATTGATGGGTAAATGCTTGTTTGAAACTTCCAAGAGGGATTCCCCAGTGCATCATTGGGGAACCCCCAAATCCAAAACTGTCCAATATATTAAAAACATTGCGTTGATAAATTATTCTTTGGGTCACATGCAATCTTTCCCTCTTAGTTAGCAGGTTGCTGGTAACATTGGTGGTTCGGCCTTCCTCTGTAATGCTTTCGGCTACATCTTTGATGTCCCATTATCCATCACAATCTTCTTCCTCTTCCTCTTCTGTCCTTTCTTAGCCTCACTTGTTCAAATTCAATATTTACAATAGAGCTTTTCTTAAGCATTCATTCTATCCAAAATGTTACTTATGCATTCTAAATGCAGTTTTAAAAACTTAATGAAAGGATAGATATTGGATTGAAATGCATTAAACTGTCACAAGGATTCTCACTTCAGATAACAAGACCAACTACACTAAGAAAGTTAGCTCCCTGAACCACTTTCAAAGTCATAATTCAACTGAGCTCCTTAGAAGTTCAGAATGTTAATTAGCTTTACAAAATCCAATTTCCAATTAATTTTCATCTGCCGTCTTTTTCACCAATATGTATATCCCCCAGAAGGAATGGAATACTGATCAACGTCTCCTCCCCGCAAAGGTTATCTGTCGAAGTCCTAGAAAATAAATTTCCATTTTGTTCTACCTGAACTGACAATTTCTTGATGAGCACCTCAGAAGCATTGAAGTGTTTAGATTGGAAGAATTAACTCCTTAACTTCAGCAACTCTTACAACTGGGTATTAAAGGACTAAGTTTTCTTAAAATATGCAACAGGGTTTTATATTACAAATCAGCAGTGTCTGTACTCGGAGGGCAAAATTTAGAAATGCATTGTTGTTGTACTAACATTTGCTCAAACATTTTCTTTCCATCTACACGTCCCTCTCCTGACAGCTTCTGTTGATTACTTTTACAGCTACCCCCTGTGGCTTCATTCCCATTGTTGCTCATGCCCATTTCTCAATCTGTAAATCCTCGGTCAGGTACACCTGTGAGTTAGGATTCAAGCTGGAGGGACAGGATGTGATAAAATGCCTGAGTGGCAGACAGTGGAACTCTGCACCACCTAGCTGTACAGGTAAGACGTGCTGTTAGGTAATTTGGACATTCTGAATTCTCCCTCCGTGTTCCCGAACAGGCGCCGAAATGTGGTGACTTGGGGCTTTTCACAGTAACTTCATTGCAGTGTTAATGTAAGCCGGCTTGTGACAATTTATATTATTAAATTAAATTAATTAAGAGCCTGAATCCACCCAGCTGTACAGGTGAGAGCCTAAATGCACCTAGCTGTACAAGTAATAATAATATTATAATATAATAATAATATTATAATATAATAAGCTTTCATTGTCACAAGTATGAAGTGACAAGTCCAAGTCGCCACATTCCGGTGGCTGTTCGGATAAGCTGGTATGGGAAATTAACCTGCGCTGCTGGCCTTGTTCTGCATCACAAACCAGCTGTCTAGCCCATTGAGCTAAACCAGTAAGAGCCTGAATCCAGCACTATACAGGTAAGAGCCTAAATGCACTTGGCTGTACAGGTAAGAGCCTAAATTCACCTCGCTATACAGTCAGAGCCTAAATACGGCACAGTGGTTAGCACTGCTGCCTCGCAGCTGCAGGGTCCCGGTTTCTATTCCGGCCTTGGGTGACTGTCTGTGTTGAGTTTTCACTTTTCCCCCATGTCTGCGTGGGTTTCCTCCACGTGCTCCGGTTTCCTCCCACAGTCCAAAGATGTGCTGGTTAGGTGGAACATGCTAAATGGACAGCACGGTAGCACAGTGGTAGCACTGTTGCTTCACAGCTCCAGGATCCCAGGTTTGATTCCTGGCTTGGGTCACTGTCTGTGTGGAGTTTGCACGTTCTCCCTGTGTCTACGTGGGTTTCCTCTGGGTGTTCTGGTTTCCTCCCACAAGTCCCGAAAGATGTGCTGTTAGGTAATTTGGACATTCTGAATTCTCCCTCCGTGTACACGAACAGGCGCCGAGTGTGGCGACGAGGCGTTTTTCACAGTAGCTTCATTGCAGTGTTAATATAAGCCTACTTATGACAATTAAGATTATTATTATTAAATTAGTGTATAAAAGGTTGGACGAGATTACTGGGTTACGGGGATAGGGTGCCGACGTGCTAACAAATGGCAATTATCCAGAAACAATTTGCTCACTGATGTCAGGGCGTCCAGCTCCAGACCGCATTACAGCTTTGGTCCAAAAGAGCTGAATTCAAGCGGTGAGGTGAGAGTGTCTACCCTTGATATCAAAGCAGCATTTGACCAGTGTAGAATCAAGGAACTCGAGCAAAATTGAAGTCAATGGGAATTAGAGGCAAAACTCTCCACTGGTTGCAAGCATACCTAGCACAAAAGAAGATTGCTGTGGTGGTTGGAGACCAATTATCTCAGCCCCAGGACACCACTGCATAGAATCATCAGGGTAGTGGCCTTGGCCTAACCATCTTTAGCTGCTTCTCTAAATAACTTCTCTCCATCATAATGGGGCTATTGACTGATGAATGCGCAAAGTTCAGCACCATTTGCAATTCTTCAGATTCAGAAGCAATCTGTGCCCATATTCAGGAAAACATAGACAACATTCAGATTTGGATTGTTAAGTGTGAGAAAATGACCACCTCCAACAAAAGAAAATCTAACCTTCTTCCCTTGCTATTCAATGACATTACCATCACTAAACCTCCCACAAAAATCCTGGGGGTTGCCATTGACCAGAGTCCCATTTTGAAAAGAGACTCAGCAATTTCCAATGCAATTTTGGATTCTTTTTTTTTGTTGTGAATTTAGAGTACCAAGTTCATTTTTTCCAATTAAGGGGCAATTTAACGTGATCAATTGTTGCCTTTTTACCCTTTATGTGATCCACAAGCTGTTTCTTATATTGACCAAATTACCACACAACCAGTATGTTAGCTCAAAAACACAAGACTTGTATCTCTATGCAATAATACACGCGGCTCCGTACTAAACCACACCTAACAACTAAGATGACCATTACTTAACTTCGAGTGACTGGCACTGTGTGAGGTAAGGCCTTTATCTGGGTCCACGTGGTCGGTTGGAAGTTGTTGGGTTCGTCTCAGCTGGGCTCGTCCTTCAGGATGGTCGCAGGTCCTTGGACTTGGTTGTTCTGTTACAGTTGGTCGCGCACAGGCCAGTCCAAAAAGAGACCGATCTCCAGTGCGCAGGGCTTTTTATCCTTCGTCTCTTTCGCACCCTTTTGGGCGGTCCTTACTCCAGATCCAATGGATCGATAGGGTTTTCAATAACCCTCATCAATCTCAGCCAATTAGGGGGCGGATACCTCGATGGCTGGGCGGGTCCTAGCTATCATTGTCCCAGGCTGTAGGCCTTTCCAAATAAGGGGGGGGGGGGTGGCGCCGGTTAGTCTGCTGTCGTTGATGGTCCTTAATAAGAATGATATTGTCTTGGGAAAAATGGTAATTGATTCTCAATGGATGCAAGTTTCAGCCAAGTCTGGTTTCTTTGTATAATACACAGAGGCTGTGTACCTGTCTGTGTCCCAAATTGACTACAATTCCCATGGTCCTTTGCAGGTGGCCATTTTACATGGCTTCACAATCTACCTACCCAGCACATCTTTTTGAATGTGGGGGCAAAACCCACACAATCATGGGGAGAATGTGCAAAATTCACATGGACAGTGACCCAGAGCTGGGATCGAACCTGGGACCTCGGTGCCGTGAGGCAGCAATGCTAACCACTGCATCACCGTGTTGCCCTGCCATTTTGGATTCTAACCCATACAATATACCTCATAGTATCTCCAATTCTTATCTCCAGTACCTCAGTACCTCTCCTGACTCCTTTTTGAAGGATTAAGAGATCCTACCTTTTAACAATAAATCCTAGGTCAAGCTTTATTATTTAGCAGTAACTAACTTCTCATATTTCAAAAATTTCCGTTGAATCATTACTATCAGCATTGAATAAACCTTTATCCATGTTTGAAATCCAGCAAGAGCCTCATTTTTTTTACAATCCAGTTGCACAATCCAGTAACATCACAGTTGGTGTTACTATTGGATGGGAAGGTCCCAGAATGGAACCCTAGCTCACAAGATTGTAACTTTGTTTTAGAAAACATGGAGGAACAGAGTCATAGGACTGCCAATTCATTTGTAATAATAAAAATATATTAAACATGTAAAGTTTAATTATAATACAATACTCCTTGCCCCCTTTTCTTCACAAAGGTACGCAGATTTCCAGGATAACACCCCATTCTGAAACCAAATGGCTGATGCCATTCAAACGATTTCCTGTGGATTTCTCCTCAAATTCCCCCAGATGATTGTCACATGAGTGTTTCCGAACAGCACTCTCAAAAAGACAAGCTTTAAAATCTTCTATCAAACAATGCTTTCCATCAACTATTTTCGTCAAGGATCTGCCTCCAGGTTTTCCAACTCTGCTTTTAATTTCCATTTGTCTTGGACGCTTTTACATAAACTCTGAAATCCAGCCATCAATCGCTCCACAATTATTTCAACTAATGTCTCAGAAACTGTTGTAAGATATTGCAAACCTTAGAACCACTGCAGATATCTTTCTGGCTTCTCACTAGCCAACTCCTTCTCAGCTCTGACTGTCTTCACTGAACAGAACACTGTTCTAGTTCCAGTTCCTCTTTGTTGCTTTAACTTCTGAATTCTTGAAAACCTCTCTTCATTCCTAGAGTTTCCTTAATAAGCTGTTCTTTGAGTTTATGGCAGTGGCTTTCTTAACCATTACTCCATTGTATGAATTTTCTTCCAGAAAAGTGTTCAGCTGCTCACCCTCTCACTTTTTGTCACCAACTGTTATGAATTCAGTTAACCACAATCACAAAAACACTCCTACTCTAAAGGTGCCCCGATTGCTGTGTAAAATCGCTTGTCTTCTCCACGACTTATTTACTTTTCAAGCTGTAAACGTCTCTGAGCAGAATAGAAAGCAAAGCCTCACACATGCAAACAACTTTGTCTAACATAAATCTAATTGGAGTTCTACTCTCCTTACACAAAACATTAAATTAAACCCACTTAAATCTGTACTTTATTTAACAATACAAATATAGCTCATCTAAAACTACCTCTGCTTTCATGACACTTGTGGGTCCAAAACCCTGAACTCCCTTCCTAACAACAGTATGGGTGTATCTGAACTTCAGTGGTTCAAGAAATAGCTCACCACCAACTTCAAATTGGCATGGGCAATAAATTCTGGCTAGTCAATGAAGCTCACAACCCATAAACAAATAAATAGACTGTTTAGATTGACAAAAACTAATTCTTTAACATCACCAATTCCTAAAAATGGCAATTAAGGGCTATTTCCTTAAAATAACCAATAAAACTGTAGATTAAATAAAGGTTGTGACCATACACTGAGGGCAGAGTTTCAAAATACAGAGTTGTCTTATGACGATTGCTCAAATATGCCCTTACAGAAAATTTCAGAGTTCAGAGCTTTGGACTGGGGAAAATGTAAACCTCACATTGTCTCATACTCACCCTTGCTTATCCAAAGTCAATCACATTTCTACCTAGTTTATTTAAATTGTGTAATTTTTCTAAACGTTTATGCTTTAATCACTATTTTTTCTGAAAGAGGTTTAACTCTATAACAATATGTATGTGCCAAATCCACTAGTGTATTCTCACTTTTTCTTTCAGTGAGTGAAACCCAGTTCCACACTCTGCTACACAGGGTTGGAGTTCCACACTCTGCTACACAGGGTTGGAGTTCCACACTCTGCTACACAGGGTTGGAGTTCCACACTCTGCTACACAGGGTTGGAGTTCCACACTCTGCTACACAGGGTTGGAGTTCCACACTCTGCTACACAGGGTTGGAGTTCCACACTCTGCTACACAGGGTTGGAGTTCCACACTCTGCTACACAGGGTTGGAGTTCCACACTCTGCTACACAGGGTTGGAGTTCCACACTCTGCTACACAGGGTTGGAGTTCCACACTCTGCTACACAGGGTTGCAGTTCCACACTCTGCTACACAGGGTTGGAGTTCCACACTCTGCTACACAGGGTTGGAGTTCCACACTCTGCTACACAGGGTTGCAGTTCCACACTCTGCTACACAGGGTTGCAGTTCCACACTCTGCTACACAGAGTTACAGTCCCACAATCTGCTACACAGAGTTATGGTCCCACAGTCTGCTACACAGGGTTAGGGTCCCACAGTCTGATACACAGGGTTAGGGTCCCACAGTCTGATACACACGGTTATGGTTTCATACTCTGATTGCAGAGTGGACCAGGACATTGTAGAGAGAATGGTAAATTTGAAATGTTGAAAGGGTTGGGGGAAATGGGTTTGATGGTAGCATCACATAGCGTAGTAGAAATGGATGGTGATCTATTGAATGTGAAGGCTGGTGAGGTGGATAATGAAGAGGAGGGGAGTGGAGCAGGATGAAATGAGAGCAAATGTACAGAAAAAAGGCCATGATGAAGGGTGGGTGGTGGAAAGGAGTCCTTGGGTGAAGCAATACAGAGTCACATTGGAAAAGCTGCTCTGGGAGTTGTTCTTTTGTTATGATATGGCAGGTGGTAATGGCCATACTAACCAAATCTCAAAGGGAAACTTGGCAAGCTATCACAACAATTTTCAATTTCTATTTCATACAAGATAAGGGTGCTGAAGTCAGGAATCACAAATTACAATAACACTTTTGGTAATTTTCAATAGTAAAGTAAAACATTTATTAATAAAGTAAATTAAATGAAAATTGATACATAAAATATTACATTTACAGAGTCAAAAAATAGTCTTCCAGAACATATTTCCAACATATTCTTACTTGGTTAGATTTAGAAATGACCATCCCTTAGCATATACTGCCAGGATCGTAGATGGTCATTACCCCAACACAGCTCCCAACCTTTCCATAAATATATTTTCCTCTTCCATATTACCCCACTCTTAGGTCAAATAAAACATAATACCCTTTCACAAGTTTACTTACGACCTTTCCTTAAAATGCAAACTCCTTCTTATCAAATCCTCACTTATCTCCTAATGCAAATGTCTACTTATGTTGTGTTCAGTTGTCGGACATCCAATTTAGCCCATTCACTTCAAATTCCTGCTTTTCACACCTAGCCCCTTTGATGGTCTCAACTCCATAGGCGCTCAGTCCCCAACTCAATTAAATTAGTCACATACATAGGGTCATATACACACACACACATACAAAGCATTTCCACTGACATTTTTTGCCACAATTGTCAGAATAGATGGGACAGGGAAGTTGGGAGAATACATTAGAATCTATCCAGGAAACAAAGTAGGAGATGTTCCAGATGTTTTTGTGTTATTTCAGATTTCCAGTATCTGCAGTATTTTGTTTTTGTTTGCTTCAGTACATAACAGATTTGAGGGTTGTACGCACTGACATATTAAATAATATTTTCAGATGTTTCTGGCAGCTCGGAGGGAATAACTGGCTCAAATGGAGGTAAAAGTGAACCCGGATCAGCGGAATCCAAAGAAGATACATGGCTTACAGATTTGTTCGATGACAGTAATACATCTGGTTCAGGGGTTAGCACTTGAACTACAGGCTAAGGCCTGTAGGTGATGTGCTAAGGTGTGAAGTGGATGGGGATCGGCTTTATCATTCTTTCATGTATAATATATAAATATAGTTAACGTGTGTTACCTCCAGGTGCAGTAGATGGAGTGAGACTTCCCATTCTCTACTCTATGGTCTTTGGCAATACATTCAATCACTGGACCATAATCATCTGATCCCAGTCCTCATGCTTCTTCTTTAGTTGATCATGAAGTATGAGCAGCAATGACAAGGCAGCATTTATTTCCCATCCAAACCTGCCTTGAGAAGGTGGTGGTAACTGTTTATCCCTTTATCTGACCCTCTTGCAGAGGATTGAGTCCAAACAATGATGGAGAGAGATGGCTTTGGTCCCTCATGGACTACGACGAATTAATTACCATTACCATGGTGTATGGAGCAGGGTGCCATGTAAAATATTTTCTCTGAAGATGGTATTCCAGTATATGAAATCCGCCCACCACTGCCCCCCCGCCCCCCCCCCCCCCCCCCGACTCTACAGGACCATCCAAACCAATAAGGCATTTATGATCCCTGATCTACTCAACTAGAGTACAACAGAAGTTTTGGGCTATTCTATTCATCTGTTGCTTATGATAATTGGCTCTGTACAAATAGGCTGCTTCACCTGCCTTCATAATAAGTGACTGCAATTCAATTCAATGTGATGTTCAGGGGATTGCAATAAATGTATGTCTTTTCACTTACTACAGACATAATTGTTATTCAGTAAGCTTTGTTTTGTGCTATTTTACGTTGTTCCCAGTTAATACTCTGACACGCTAATCAGAACAATATCGAAATTTCTTTAGCTGTGATTACCTTTGCTTCTGTCAAATCAATAAAATGAAGTAGCAGCAACCAAACTGTGTCCCACACGGTTCTTTCTATCTGACGTGAGCCAAACAAATGGAGCTGGATTCTCCGTTCCTGTGTCTAAGTGCTGATGCCAATGGAGGATCCGTGGAGTTGAACGTCATAAAAATCGGTGCCACACCTGCACCGATTCTGCTACTGGTGAGGGGCTAGCACTTGTGCTGCGTAGAACACCAGCTGAACACACGGAAAAAAAAGGTGCGGTAATCGCTGGGTCTGTGATGGGCACTTACAGGGCTGACAAGCTGCAGCCGCACTTAAACTATACACCCCCGACACACACACTGATCGCGGCCGAAAAGATGGCACTGGTTGTGCTGGACCACCCATACATCTGATGGGTAGGCTGGAGCCAGAGAGCACCTAATCACCTATACGACCCAGGGCACCATATTTATAGAGGGCTGTCAGCGGCTGTCTTGCCGGCTCCGGTAATGGTGTTGCGTACCGATCCACCCCGACCCCACAGCCCACCTCCTGGCCACCCCCACTACTCCCCCAGCCCTGGCAGAAGCATCATGGCCAGAGGCCTGACTGTTGGCGAAGGATGGTGGTGCTGGACACTGTCCATATACCCTCTCTCTCGCTCAGCAGCCACCACGCCAGGTTCACGATTTGTGAGAGCACACGGGACTTGCCGTCGGGAACTCGGCCCATCGGAGGCGGAGAATCAAAGGTAGGCCTGCTAATAAGATGCGAACTGGGTTGTTAATTCACACAACGTGCATCGCAATGATGTTGCTTTCGAGGAGGCTGAGCATTGCGATTCAGCATCAAACCGACGCCTGCCGCGATTTCGGTGTCGGGAGCTATTCTCCACCTGATCGCACGCCCCATTTCGCCGTTGGCCAACGGAGAACCTCACCCTCAGTGTTTATACCAGCACTGGACTTTACTCACTTTGACAGCTAAGACTTTCCCTTTCTTCCACCTTTTTTCTTCCATCCCCCAAATTTTAAGATGCTGCATTTATACTCTACAAACTGCTGCTCTCTCTTGGGCCTCGAACTCAATAAGCAGTTACCGAGGAACAGCAGAAAAAGAGTTAACCATGTATGCAAGTAGCAAAGGATGTTATTGTATAAAGAACACATTCTGGCTTTCTCCCAATATTTTTGTTTGATGCTCACAGAAATCTGTGGTTTTCACACAAGAGCAAACGGAGTCTATGAGCCAAAATCTGCGCCAAAATAAACATTGTCAATGGAATAGTACACAATGGAACCTATCATTATCCTTTATGTAATACAATAGAGAGGATGACTACTGTACTCTGCTGTATAATCTGAAAGGTAGTAAATGTCAAATTGTCACTTTGCTACATTCAAGCTGAACCTGATAGGTGTTTTTTTTGACAGCAAGATAATTAGGCAGAGGAAGAGGAGCCCAACAAGAATTAAACGCTTGACAACTGTTTTAGAAAAGAATGAATTAAAAACATCCTAAAAGAGGTTTTTCATATAACCTGCAAGACTTAGGCCATAAGACCATAAGATGTCAGAACAGATTTAGGGCTTTCGGCCCATTGAGTCTGTTCCGCGCCATTCAATAAGATCATGACTGATCTGATGTGATAATCTTCAACTCCACTTTCCCGCCTTATCCCCATAACCCTTGATTTCCTTACTGATTACAAATCTGTCTATCTCAGCCTTGAACATGCTAAATGACCCAGCCTCCACAGCTCTCTGCGATAAAGAACTAAACAGATTCACTACCTTCTGAGAGAAGAAATTCCTCCTCACCTCTGTCTTAAATGGGCGACCTCTTACGATGAGATTATGCCCTCTGGTCCCAGACTCATGTACAAGAGGAAAGAACCTCTCAGCATCTACCCTGTCAAGCCCATTAGAATCCTATATGTCTCAATAAGGTCGCCTCTCATTCTTTTGAGAACAATGAGTGCACTACCAATCTACTCAACCTATCCTCATAAGAAAATCCCTCCATACCCTGGATCAACCTAGTGACCCTTCTCTGGATTGCATTCAATGCCAGTATATCTTTCCTCATAGAAAAAGAAACAGTTCACAGTATTCCAGGTGCATCTAACAAGTGCCTTTTATGGTTTTAGCAAGACTTCCTTATTTTTATATTCCATTCCCTTTGAAATAAATTACCTGCTGAACTTGCATTCTTTGTGATTTACGCAGGGAGATGGTGGCATAGTGATTTTGTCACTGGATTAGTGATTCATAGACCCAGGATTTTACTCTGGGGATCCGGGTTTGAATCCCGCCATGGCAGAATCCAATAAATATCTGAAATTAAAAGTCTAATGATGACCATGAAATCATTGTCTACACTAATGTCCTTTCGGCAAAGAAATCTGCAGCCCTCACCTGGTTTGTCCTACGCGTTACTGAAGATCCACAGAAATGTAATTGACTCTTAAATGCCCTCTGAAATGGCCGAACAAGCCCACTCAGTTGTATCAAACCGCTCGCTACAAAGGCAAACTTTGGAAAGCCATCCCACAGACTGGTCAATTAACAGCCTTACATAGTCATACCTCACAGATAATGTCCCAAACACCACTATACCATCTCTGGGTATGTCCTGCCCCACCAGCAGGACAGACCCCAGCAGAGGTAGTGGCACAATGGTACAGAGTCAGGAGGGAGTTGCCCTGGGAGTCCTCAACATCGACCCAGGACCTCATGAAGTCTCGGGGTATTAGGTCAAACAAGGGAACCTCCTCCTGGTTACCATGTATCGTCTCCCGCCAGCTGATGAATCAGTACTCGAACACCACTTGGAGGAAGCACTGAGGGTGGCAAGGGCATAGAATGTACTCTGAGTGGGGGACATCAATGCCCATCACAAAGAATGGCTCGGTAGCACCAGTACTGACCGACCTGTCTGAATCCTAAAGGGCATAGCAGCTAGACTGTGTTTGTGATAGGCGGTGAGGGAACCAACAAAAGGGAAATACTCGAACTCATCCTCACCAACATGCCTGCTGCAGATGCATCTGTCCATGACAGTATTGGTAGGACTGCATTGTGGAGATGAATTTCCATCCTCACATTGAGGAGACCCTCCATTGTGCTGTGTGGCACTATCATCGTGCTAAATGGGATAGATTCAGGACAGACCTGGCAATTTGAGACTGGGCATCCATGTTTTTAAAAAATAAATTTAGAGTACCCAATTATTTTTTCCAATTAAGGGGCAATTTAGTGTGGTCAACCACCTACAATGCACATCTTTGGGTTGTGGGGGTGAAACCCACGCAGACACGGGGAGAATGTGCAAACTCCACATGGACAGTGACCCAGGGCTAGGGTTTGAGCCTGCATCCTCAGTGCCGGAGGCAGCAATGCTAACCACGGTGCCGCCCTCAGACTGGGCATCCATGAGGCATTGTGGGCCATCAGCAGCAGCAAAATTGCACTCAGCCATAATCTATAAACTCATGCCCAGCATATTCCCCCACTCTACCATTACCGTCAAGCTGGGGGATCAGCCCTGGCTCAATGAATAGTTCAGGAGGCATGCCAGGCATATTGAAAAATGAGGTAAAACACAGGACTACTTGCATATCAAACAACATAAGCAGCAAGTGATAGACAGAGCTAAGTGATCATGCAACCAACAGATCAGATCTAAGCTCTACAGTCCTGCCACAACCATTCATTAATGGTGATGGACAATTAAACAACACCCTGGAGGAGGAGGTCGTTCAATGATGTAGGAGCCCACCACATCAGTGCAAAAGACAAGGCAGAAGCTTTCGCAGTAATTTTCAGTTTGATGTGCCGAGCAAATGATTCATCTTCGTTTCTTCCAGAGGTCTCCTGCATCACAGATGCCAGTCTTCATCCAATCCGATTCACCCCACATGATATCAAGAAACGGCTGAAGGCACTGGATACTGCAAAGACCGTGGGTCCTGGCAATATTCCGGCAATCGTATTAAAGACTTCTGCTCCAGAACTTGCCGCGCCCCTAGCCAAGCTGTTCCAGTTCAGCTACAACATTGGCATCTACCCAGCAATGTGAAAAATTGCCCAAGAATGTTCTGTACACAAAAAACAGGGAAAATCCAACCCGGCCAATTACTGCCCTACTTTCAACCATCAGTAAAGTGCTGAGCGGAAGGGGTCACCCACAGTGCTATCAATCGGCACTTACTTGCCAATAACATGCTCACTGTAGCTCAGTTTGGATTCTGCTAGGACCACTCATCTTCTTCCCTCATTTCACCCTTGGTTCGAATATGGTGAGGTTAGAGTGACTGCCCTTGACATCCAGACAGCATTTGACCAAGTATGGTATCAAGTAGCCTTAGCAAAACTGGAGTCAATGGGAATCAGGGGGAAAACTCTGCACTAGTTGGAGTCATGCCTGGCACAAAGGAAGATGGTTGTGGTTGTTGGAGGTTAGTCATCCCAGTCCCAGGACATCACTGCAGGAGTTCCTCAGGATGGTGTCTTAGGCCAACCATCTTCAGCTGCTTCATCAATGACCTTCCTTCCAACATAAGATCAGGTGTGGGGATGTTCGTTGATGATTACACAATGTTCAGCACCATTCACAAGCTCAGACTCTGAAGCAGTCCACGTACAAATTCAGCAAGACCCGGACAATATCCAGGCAGAGCTGACAAGTGGCAAGTAGCATTCATGACACATAGGTGCCAGTCAATGACCATCTCCAATAAGGGAGTATCAAACCATCGCCTCTTAACATTCAATGGCATCACCATTACTGAATCCCCCCACTATCAACATCCTGGGGCCCATTGACCAGAGACTGAACTTGACTAACCATATTGTGGCTATAAGAGCTGATCAGAGGCTATGAATCCTGCAGCAAATAACTCACCTTCTGACTCCCCAAAGCCTGTCCACCACCTACAAGACACAAGTCAGGAGTGTAATGGAATACTCTCCATTTGCCTGGATGAGTGCAGCTCCAACAACACTCAAGAAGCTCAACACCATCCAGGACAAAGCAGCCCAGTTGATTGGCACAAACATTAACTCCTTACACCACCAACGCACAGTAGCAGCTGCATCCACCATCTGCAAGATGCGCTGCAGGAACAGGACAGCTAGGTGGAACAGTGGTTAGCACTGTTGCCTCACAGCACCAGGGACCCAGGTTCAATTCCAACCTTGGGTAACTGTGTTAAGTTTGCGCATTCTCCCCATGACTGCGTGGGTTTCCTCCCACAGTTCAAAGACATGCAGGTTAAATGGATTGGCCATGCTAAATTGTCCCTTAGTGGTCAAGGATATGTAGGTTAGGTGGGGTTACGGTGATAGGATGGGGAAGTGGGCCTAGGTAGGGTGCTGTTTCACCGGGCAGCCGTGCTGGAATATGCTGCGCGACCTCCTCAGGGTGACCCGGGCAAGTTACCACCACCCTCGTCCCACCAACCCCAACCCCACACCCCTCACCCCTCCAACCCCAACCCCACACCCCTCACCCCTCCAACCCCAACCCCACACCCCTCACCCCTCCAATCCCCATGCCGCCCCCACCAACTGGATGAGTAGGTGGTGCTGGCAACCCCCCAGGCCAGACATGGTGAGTCACCACCTCCATGTCCCTGGTACCACCCCGCGTCCTACATTCCCCACTCACACCCTTCAACACCCCCCCATTGGCAGCCCTCTCGCACCCCGCTTTGCACCGCATGCCAACACGTGTACCATCTGCGTTGGCCAGATACCCCGTGCACATAGGCCACCAACTGCGGACGCCCTGTGCTGCCCGCGTCCAAGTATCTCACACTGCATTAACTGTCCCCCAGGAGAAGGCGGCCCACAACCGCTAGGGAGACAAAAAACGGGAGGGGGCCCGCCGGACCTGCAGCCCCTCACGGTCACAGGGCAGAGGACAATGGACTTGATCAGCGGGGTGGGAGAGATGGCAGTTGCAGAGGCAGAGGTCAACATGGGACAACTAATGTGTTGCGATGTCCCTATGGCATGTGAGTCACCCCTTCCCACCCTCCCACCATGCATCTTGTACGGTGTCTTGCAGGGCCACCACCAGATGCTGTGGAACCGCCCTGCTCCCAGCCGCTACCCTATGGCTCTCCTGTGACAAGGCGGGACCGTCGGGGGTCCAACGCCTGAGCCGCAGCCCTACGACACCCCGGAGCACATGTCCAGTGATGTCACCGACTTTTCGTCACTGCTATCTGTAATTGATAATATAGAAAGATGTGTCATTTGAAACATGGAAGTCTGGCAATATCTGGTCTGAGAGAGACATGATAGGATACAGGGAAAGATCCCACAAAGGGTTAACAGCAGCTGCCAGGAGCAGGATTGTAAAATGCAGATATCCTTGGTCAAGCAGTCTTAGCAAACAAGCAAACAGGATTTTGAATGAAGCCAAAGACAATGGCTCACACCTTCATTGAAAGTAACTAACTTAGTAAGGATCTGGAAAAGAATGGATGAGTTCAGTTGAATTTTGTGATAATTCTAAGTGTGAGAATTTGCTAATACCAGGTAAATTAAAGAAAACTGGAGGCTATCAGTCTACGAGAAACATAATATCAAGCCAAAATCAAAGTCAAAATTGAGCTGAGGACACAACTGGAAAATAAAACTATAGAAATGACAGGAATTAAAAGTAACACCTCTATTGAAACCAAAGCATTTTGAACACCACAAAGGACACAATGTAATCAGATCTATGAGATGAAGTCATGTCAAAATGAATACTTCGTTGGATTAGACTGTTTTAGATCAAAATTCCTTTTTACAATCAAAGAAAATAAGAGTTACTTTACAATAACATCAAAAAACTTAATTGTTAGAAAGCAAATATAAACCTCGAGACCAGGGCAGGAACTATCAGATCCAGAACCAGAAGCAGAACTCAGAGAGAGAGAGAGGGAACAAGCAGAGTCACAGTCAGCTCGGTCATGGGAAAGAGACAGAGCAAAGCAGCCGAGCTAAAGTAGCTGATACATCTAAAGAAGACCAGACTTTAAAGAAGATTGATTGTCAAGTTGGGGCTGAAGGTCCCTTCAACCAACCAGAAGGATCCAGAAGCAAGATCTTTTTACTTTTCTGTAAAGCTTTTAAAAAGAGAAAAAAATATATAATAATAAAATTACTTAAAAGTTTTAACCTGAAACAGTGGTTATTAGTCTACTTTACTTACTTAGCAATGCAGGACCCCGGATCGATGCTACTAAGTGGTAAGTAGATGAAATCTTCGGTGAAGGTATGGGTTATACCAGGGGATAACTTGAAAATATAGTTTGACCTGAATGAATAGCACCCACTGAAGCTTGCATCAGAGTCAGGGAGTGAGAATCCCTGATCACCATTTAGAATGTCGGCCCTTTTTGGTATAGGGGGACTTCTAAGAATAGTGGTGAGTTTTCAAAAACATATCACTAGCACCTTCCACCAACACAGAGACACTCGGCTGGTCGGCTGGGTATTTTAGTGAAGAGGCTCCTGTGGCACTACCTGGCCCGCACCACACACATGCATCAGGAGGAGGTAGGAACCCCAGAGGGAGCAGACGGTCAGAGAGAGTCCGACCACAGGGCCCAGTTGCTGTTCAGACAGGTCTGGCTTCTGGAAAGGGTGGTCCCATCATGTTGGAGATGCAGAGACAGAGCCAGGGACTACAGGATGGGGTGTCAGCAACTATCTAGCACCTGCAGGTGCAGTTGGAGGAGTGCAACCACTTGCAGGAGTAGGAGGTATTGCCACCAATGAGTGCCACCATGGCCAAAACTGCATGAGTGGAGTCCGCGGTGGAGGCCTTGGGTGTGAAGGTTTAGGCATGGGTCAAAATGTCCAAGGCCTGGGGCACACTGTGAGGTTGGTGGCTGAGGCACCGGACAGGGCGACCATGTCACAGGCAGCCATGTACCAGAGCTCCAGAGCATGGCCCAATCATAACAGGCCATGGCTGGAGGCATCAAGAGCATTGACCTGGGGCTGGCTGAGCTGAGCCAGTCCCAGAGGGACATGGCAAAGTCCCTGTGCTCCATGGCCATGAGTATAGAGATCCTGGTAGAGATGAGAGTGGGCCTCCAAGACTGGTAGCGCCAGGTGATGGCGGAGCCCCCAGAGTTCACTCTGGCCACAGTAGTAGCCCGGGAGCTGTCGGGCACCCCGAGAGAGAAAGAGGTTATGAGGCCCGTGTTGGTGACACCCGCAGGGGGCGTTGCCGGAACACTACAGCACCTCTGACTTCCCCCAACTATCCCTGGTGCAACCGATGGGCAGCGGGCACCGGTCGCTCCAGAGGATGGCTGCCAAAGTGGACCCAGGTTACAGGGCGGCTTACACAGCAGGCCTCCTCCACTTCTAATGTACCACCTGGGGGACCATCTGGAAGGAGCGTCTGGACACGCAAGGTTAGAAAGGTAAACACAAGAAAGGTAAACACAAGCTAAATTGGCATGGATGCAGCACATAGAATAGTGTTAGGGGCTAGGTCACAGTTGTTGTACATAGCACTGTCACCATAAACACATGTTCACCAATGTTCCGACTTGCCTCGGCCTTCTGCTGACAGGGTGTGAGGGACGGGTTGGGATGGGTGTACAGGGTGTACCGGTTGTGTGTGGGTGTGGGGAGGTTGGATTGTGAGAGTGTGTGGGGGGGGGGGGGGGGGGGCTGAGCAGGAGGCCGCTGATTTGGGGTGCAGGTGTTGGATGATGGCATGGGCCAGGGCCTCCAGGGCAGTCAGAGTTACCCCCTTTGGCCACCCTTGGAGGTGGCAGGGGCTTGGGCCAGTGATGCAGGGTAGCTGTGTGGTAGGGCCAATCACGCTCGCCATCACCCTTCACCCTGGCACTGGGGGGCCCCCATGCCCACCACCCGCCTCTGTCAGCTTTATGCTCTGTGGCCCCTGTCCCACTCCCTCCTGTGGGGTCTACCGTGGTGACCTTCTTGAGTGGGCCGCGTGCTACCTCACCAGCAGGGTGCCACCTGGTTGTGGTTGAGGGCACTGTGTGTCACCAACATGCGTGAGGATGTTGACTGCTGATAGGGCTGGGCGTGGGGAGTGGACATCCATTGGGACCGTAGCTGTAGTGTGCCTACCTGTCTAGCGGCAGACAGTCTACCAAGTCCCTCAGCCATGGCAGTCACCGACTGCCCCAAGCCTTGTACACCTCCACTAATGCTGCTGACGTTGTGCACCAGGCTCCCCACAGCGATCGCCACCCTAGCAGTGTGGCCTCGGTGCCAGGCATTGCTTACGCTGCCTTCTGGGTCCGTAGCCTCTGGGACTCCTCCCTGGGACCTGGTGGATCCTCACCTCTGCAGCATGCGCTGACCTCCACGTTGGTGACCACTCTGTCCTCGGCCACTCGTAACCTCCAGGGCCCGTTTGTCGAAGGTGGCGAGGATCCTGATGCCCGGCACTCCGCCGCCAGTCTGGGCCCTCTCCCAATGGTTGTGGACAGCTTCTCCTGCGGAGACACAGATAGGGCATCGTTAGCTGCACGTGTGGTTCACCGTGGTTGGTGGGGGGCAGGGGTTGCCAACTCACACATGTGGCCCGGTATAGGTCTTGCGGCACTGGCAGCCTGTCCTTCTGGTCATGCTGCACAAGCAGACGGCCGCTGCCACTTAAGCCTAGGCGACACTGGCTGCCCTGTAGTTCACCCTCTCGGGGGAACAGGATATCCTTCCTGGCCTTGAACACATCTAGGAGCCGCCCCAGGTCTGCGTCTCCAAATCTTGGGGCCGGTTGTCTCGGTGCCATGGCTGTGAGCTGAGTAGGGTTGGCTGTGCAAGAGCTGTTTAAGTGCTGCTCAACCTTGTTAGTGGGGGGCTGGCGAGCCTTCATTTGCAGCGTGAAGCCCATGGGCCTCCTTAAGTGGACCAATTAACCTAGTATTGCACTGCCGGCCTTGCCGGGCCGAGCGTTGGGAAGCTCGTGGTAGTTCCCGCTCGCTCCCACACAGAAATCTTTTCTGAGAATCGTGCCCATGACAATAAATAACCATTTCTTCCAGTTTCATGGGGGTTTCAGTGTCAGCTGCAGAATGTGAAACTGGATTGAAATCCAAACTAAAGTTGATCAGCAATTTAGTCAAAAGAGGTTTATTAATGCTGCAAGTATTAAGGTTGGGACATGATTTATATTTGGCACAGTCCTATTTGCTGATGAGCTGAACACTGGCAATATTGAATTCCCCAGGAAAATTAAATTCCTTGACCTTTGCCAGCAATTAAATTGACTCCTACGCAAAATTCAATCGACAAATTAAACACCCATAAATCGTAGAAACAGCCTAGAAGGAACAATTGTACAGAACACTTGATGTAAAAACTTTGAAGTTATTTTGAGATATACCAGGTGACATTTGGGAAGTATTACTTCCGCAAGGGCAACTGGGTGTAGATTCAGGAAGAGAGCAATCTCACGGTTACTTAACTAGCTGGAATATCTCAAAGATATTACTGGCACAGACAAAGAATTCCATTTGATGGTACAGTTTTAGAGGTCTGCAAGAATTTTGACAAGGCTTCCCATTGATGATTGATTAACCGCTACAGGGCGCTTAGATAATAGGATTCCGGTACTAGATAAATCATTAATATAAAAATTTGGAACAGATGGAACCAACAAATGAGAGATTTTTAGGCTAGAAAGGAATGGCAGTAGCCCAGGGGTTCTTATTCAAGTACTTTCCATTTTTTAAGAATTTGGTAAAGTCTATGAAACTTCCAGCATAGTATTTGACTGGAACAAAGAAAAACAAGGGGCTGGATTCTCCATATTTTGGGACTATGTCCCCACGCCGTCAGGAAAACTGTGGACTTTTACGCCAGAAAAACTAGCATCAAAAGGCCACACATTCCCTGTTTTGCTGGGGACTAGTAGGCAGCTGTCATGGAGCTCGCAGCTCTAGCTGGCGATATGACCCCCTGCACTTCCGGGTCAGAGGCCGCGCATGCGCATGGTGGCGGCCTCCAGCGGCTGCCGCCGTGCTCCATAGCGGACCCAGCCCCTGGACTTGGACCGGCAAAATAGTGCCCCACATCGACCGCTCGCACGCCCCGGACCGCCTGCACACATTGCTCTCAGCCCCGAATGAAGCCCCCTACCCAACGATCAGCCCTCCACCGACTGTGGCGTCCCCGGACTGAGTCCGCAGCCGCCACGCGAGGATCACGGACTGTGGGACCATGTTAGAACCACGCCGTCGGGAATTTGGTCGGTTGGCAACAAAGCATCGCGGGGCGGGCCTCAGGCAATGTGTTGAGACAGTGGATATTCGGCTCGGCATACAATTTTCGGGGGGGGGGGGGGGGGGGCGGAGGATTGCAAAACCGGCGCCGGTCCCGATTTTGTGCGCGAAAATGGATTCTCCGTCCAGTCGCCAAACGCGATTTGGCCATCTGGGGGGGGGGGGGGGGGGGGGGGGGGGGGGGGCGGAGAATCTAGCCCAAGTTACTTGGTTATATCAGCAGAAGAATAGTACATATCTAAAGAGGGAATATTATTGCTAGAGCACGGAGTACAGTTCTAGGCACATGGTATTTGGAAGGACTTTACTGCCATTGAGATGATAGCGAGGGCAGAGCAAAGATCACCCCGAGTATCGGGAATTTAAGTTCGGAGGAAATGTTAAGTGATGTCGCAAAACAGAGAAACTTTGAGGTTCTTTTGTCAAAATGTCAGGTATTCCTTTTCCCAAGACGATTGATTATTTACCATCCTGATCCTAGGTCCCCCAGCCCATTTTCCTGAGTGGGACGTTTGTATGTGTACAGATTCGGCTCCACGCACAGCAGCTCTCAAAGAAATGGAGCACACCTTAACTGAGGCACAGGGTTTTGCAGACCATGGAACTAATTCACTGCCCCGCCTCAACAGAATTGAGACTGATAATAAGTAAGCTTTTGGGGGGCCTGAGGAGAGACAGAAATGTCCAGTAAAGAATGTTATCCCTCCCAAGGGGCAACAGTAATCCAAAATTCTGCCAGTTTTTCATCTAAATTATGGAAAATGACAGGGAGAATAACATGGAAAATCATCCCCATTGTGCAACAGATCTGAAAAGCTGAGTGAACGGTATCATGTGAGAGGACCTTTAAGAAATAGGTGTTTAAGAAATGTACCTTTAGAAAATGGGTATTATCAGTGATGTCAGAGTGTGGGTGGAGCTGGGCTGTCTGTCAGCTTTTTACTTTCATTTTAGGCTGTTTGCTGCAGGGTGTGTTTTAGTTTCGTTTTCAGTGTTGGAGATGAAGCCAGACCAAGCAGGTGTACTGCTGTTCTCCCTGCCATCAAAATACTATCTCTTGATCATTTGGTGAATTCAGAATTATAAATGTTCTCAGTCGTGAATGTGAACCTAATGTGCTTCTGGTGAAAGGTGCTTTAAGTCTTATGGATGTTAAAAGGAATGCTTAAAGCATTATTTAGTGTTGTATTCTTTGGGGGTTGTATTTGAATTGATGGTTGCTCATATGTTCACTGTCTGTTTTAAGAAGGTTAACTTGAGTTCATAGAATAAACATTGTTTTGCTTTAAAGAATACTTTTCCATTTCTGCTGTACCACACCTGTAGAGTGGGCTGTGTGCTCCCCATGCCACAATCTAGTAAAAGTTGTGGGTCAGGTGAAGTCCATGATACACTTTGGGGTTCTCTAAACCCTGGCCCATAAAACGGAGACAGAGGCAAGAAGGGGTTTTGCCTGTTGATGCACAGGGAAATTGGCTAGAAGGTTTGATGTTTCTGAATAGCTAATGGCTTTATCACACCTGAGCCACACTGGCATGAACACAGACATTAACGTATGATATTTAGTTTTGAAAAGATGACTGTTAAGCCATTAGAAGGCTGGGCATATGAATCTTGACTGACAAGGCAGGACTGCCTGCCTCAGAGCAACTGGTATTGGTCAGATATTGAAAACTATTTCTATCAGTGTGTTCTATACATTATTACAGTCACAAAATGATACTCGCTCTGTGTCTTTCTGGCACTTCCACTCTGCCTCACAATAAAACACCTTGAACATAATAAGGCCCTTCACAGGAGTGTCATAAAACAAAATGTGACACTGAGCAATATTGGGCCAGGTGGTCAAATGCTTGATCAACGGGAAATGCCTTGAGGATAGCCATAAAAGATGAAAGAAAGATAAAGAAACAGAGAGATTTATGGAGGGAACTCCAGAGCTTAGGGCCTTGGCTGCAGAAGGCAATTTAATTGATTCCTATGTCAATTCCAATCTACAAATGAAACACCCATAAATCTTAGAAAAAACCCAAAAGGAACAATTATCCAGAACATGTGTACAAAGCCTTCAAAGTTATTTCAAGATATACTGGGAAGTATAACTTCTGCAATGGCAACTGGTGTAGTTTCAGGACGAGTTCTGTACAGTTTTCAACAGGGAAGAACTGTTATGAGTGCAGATACCTCAGCGGGCTGCATGCCTGTTATACTAGGCTTGCTAATTATAGCTCAATAATGCCATGATGTCACAATTGGGGAAGTAAAAGAAGCAGGCCCCAAGAATTACCCCCAGCTTGAATTGAACCCGCTCCATCAGTGTTATTCAGCACCATCTACTAAACAACTTGGCCAACAGGCCCTGATTAGGGGAATAGGGCAGGACAGTACAATGGAGGATTATGGAAATAAGGATGAGAATCTTAATTTCAAGATGTTGTTCAACCAGGAGCCAATGTACATCAATGAGTAGAGAAGAGATAGGTGAATGGAACGTGATATGAGTAAGGGTGTGGACAGCAGGGTTTTGGATGAGCTCACGCTTGCAGACTAATTGTGTTTACACATTAAAAGTCTGGCACAAATAGAAATTCTGTATCTCAAACAATCAGCACGGGAGTAATGACTGCAGGCATTTTTATTGGTTCATTATGAAACAGGATTACATTGCATCTCAGAACAGCAAGCAAGTGTAATCAGCATGCTGAATGGATAGTGATTTATACATTCTCCACTCATGGCATCAGTGGGCATATCAATATAATCCTACAACTTTCCAGTCCAGAAACAAAAATCATTATTCAATTTCATCTCACCAATAAGCCTCTGAACATTAGCAATGTTTGGAGGGAAGTTGCATCTAGTGTTAAAAAGGTGAGTTGATGTGGTTCGAGATTGACTGTGGGATCTTGTCCTCTAAGCCTGGGTAGTGCTGAAATGGAATGGGAGTGTGGGTCCTGGACGTCCCTACGTTTACTTAGAAATTTCTTCTTTTCAGATCTAAGCAGTGAAGAATCATATTTCCTTTGTTGAAGCATCTGCAGGATAAAACCAAAAATTACAATGGATCACAGAGTGGAAAAAGAGGTAAACACATTCATGGTAATTCCCTCTGATTCAATTTCTTGTGAAATTAGAATCATGATTCAAACAAATGTGCTAGAAACACCAGTCAGAGGGCACTGCCTTAAGCATTTTAATATCTCGAGACAGCCACCAGCAGAATTAACCTTTCCATTGAAGAGGAGAGCAGAGACTCAATCTCAGGGGCTACTTAACCCATGTTATGTATCATGTGCACTCTGGTTACTTGGAATGAGGTCCTATCATGGGGACATACCAGTATCAAGGCCCAAGATTGAGCCATCGTATTCACCTGGCACATTACATCTAGGCACAACTCGTTCTTAATGGGAAGGGTACTTCTGTGATGCATTCTGTTGATCCAGCACTTGATTAAGTTTGGGGGGGAGTCAAGGGGAGAGGGCAGGGAGGTGGCTGAGAAGGGGTCAATATTGGGTCAAGGTGGCCCCACTGATATGAAAAAGATCAGAGAGTAGTTTATGAGACAGGGTAGGGGGATCCTCCTCTCTGTCTAATCAATAGACTCACTGATCTGATGGTATTTCATGCTGACACTAGGCGCTGAACATCAGCATCCACCATTGCAAAAAGCAGGACAAACCAATATTTAACAAATAAAACTGGTATACAAACAATTGGCTGTTGACTCGTTTCCCATTAGCCTGCTTTGATTGAACCTGCGTCTTATTACAAGCCCAGGGTGAGGAAGGTTCACTGATCAGAGTTGATTTTGGAGAAAATTAGCAATGTGTAGGTCCCTAACAGACATATAACGAGTCTCTCATATGAAGGAGATGAATTTCTAACTATTGAATAAGCTTGTAATGCAATTTGATATCACCAAAGGAGATATGAGCATTTTATTAGTGTTACAAAGTTACTGATTTTCAGCCTTGACCTGTACAGGCAGGTGGTGCAGTGTTCCACTGTCCATTACTTAGACAGGTTATCGTATCCCCGCCCATCAGTTTGAATCCAGACTCGCAGGTGTACCTGACCGAGGAGCTACAGATCGAAAAATGGGCATGTTCGATGACAGGGACCGAGGCGCAGAGGGTCACTGTAAAGGGTACAGATATAATTATTGGCCAGAGTTAGAGTCAAAGCACAGTGTCAAATTTCTGATCCAAAAACATATCAGTGCTGAAATTCTGAGGAGATTTCAGTGGTAAAAGCAATGACGAGGAGCAAGTACAACGTCTGCAAAATGTACGTCAAAAAGGCTTGAATAAAAAATGTCAATAATAAACAGAATCATAGATTCGTACAGTATAGAAAGAGGCCATTCAGCCCATCATACTAATGCCAGCTCTTTAATAGAGGTTCCCAATTAGTCCATATCCTCTCCTCTTTCTCCAGATATCTACAACTTTCTCTCCTTATAGTATTTGTCTAATGCTCTTCTGAAAATTTCTATTGCATCTTTTTCAACATTCTTTCAAGCAATGCATTCCAGATTGTAATAGCTCACCCTGTCAAAAGAATTCTCACCCCCATCTCAGACTCTAAATCTGTAGCTTCTGGTGATAGACTTTTTTATCTTTAGAAACAGTTCCTCTTTATTTGCCGTGAAACCTTCTATAATTTATAACACCTATTAAGCTTTTATTTGGCTATTTCTGCTCTTACCAGGGCAACCTTAACTTCTCTAGACTATCTGTACAATGAAGTCTTACATACCTTGTACCATTCTGGTAAATCTCTTCTGTATCCTCTCCGAGGCCTTGTCATCCTTCCTAACGTATGATGCCTAACTGGCCACAACCCTCCAGTTGAGACATCTGAGCAGATCAGGTGCAATTTAATCGCTACAGTCCTCATCACTCCAATGTTTACTGATCAACATTAGCTCCTGATAAAGAAACACGTCAATTTTAACATTTTCATCCTTGTTTTCAAAACCCTACAGGTCTCCTCTCCTCCTTCTGTAATCTCCTCCAGCCCTACAACTTATCTGAGATATCTCTACTCCTCTAATCCTGGCCTCTTTTTGATTTTAATCATTCCACCATTGATGGCCATGCCTGTCGTTGTCAAGGTTCTGGAAACCCTTCCCTAAATCTTTCTTCATCTCTGTAAGAAACTCCTTGAAACTTACAGTTGCAAGGTATAGGGCAGTGTTTGGTCCGTCTTATTAAGGTATTAGTAGCCTTAGGTAGCTGAACATTCAACATTTATTAACGAATAAAAACTGCATAAATAGGTACAGTAAAGGTTCAAGCTAAGAGCTGTCTCAATGCTTAATCTTTTATCACAACAGAACCGTATGTGAGTAAGATAGTGCCATATTTTATATATTTTTTGCATTAAAAATGCTATTAAAACCCGTGTTAAGATGCATACAGACAGTGTGACTGCTAGAGCTGTGATTAAAGGGTCATAAAAGTGAGCTAACTATTGGTTTGCAGGTGAAATGTTCTGACAATAGATAATAAGAACCATTTACTTGTTTACATATAGCTAGCTAATGGAATATTATTTACATTTGAAGAACGCCTGGAGTGTAGATAATTTATGAGGGACTTTGTGTTTGGTCCTGGTTAAACAAGTCAAGGGACATCTTGAAAGAAGAGGCAAAAGAATGCCTTATGCTTTGGGTACACATGGTGTAGTTGATGGGAGGAACCGGTCTGTCTGTAAAGGCAATTGGTCCCAGGCCTCTTATCTGAAAATAAGTATTTTAGTTTGGTCCTGAAAGGTTCTCTCTCCAAAGATTCTGCACAGAGAAAAGCAAGTAGAAACCTGGTTGTTAACTTTATTCATGAGTGGTATTTGAAATATATTGGTTTCCTTAAGTGGAATATAGTAGCAGGTTTAAGAAGTAAATGGGCGAGATTCTGAGATCCCGCACTGGGTCGGAGAATTGCCAGGGGGGGCACAAATCCCATGACGCCGCTCCAACGGCGGGCCGCCGATTCTCCGCCGACCAGAGAATCGGCGGCAATGGCACCGGCGCAATCGCCGTGGCGCCAGTCAGGGGTCGCTTAATGCGGCCCTTCCCGCCAATTCTCCACGCTCGATGGGCTGAATGCCCGCCGAGTTCGGCCGAGTCCTGCTGGCGTCGTTCGCGTGTGGTCCTACCCGGCAGGACCTCGGCATTCTGGCTGCGGGGGCTGTCCTGGTGGGGGGGCAGGGGGGTTCTGACTCCGGGGGGGCCTCCACAGTGGCCAGGCCTGCAATTGGGGACTACCGATCAGTGGGCGGGTAATTCCGGGGGCGGGGCCTGTGTTCCTCCATGCCAGGCCCCTGCAGGGCTCCGCCATGTTGTGTGGGGGCCGGTGCGGGTCCGCGGATGCGCGTGGATTGCCGTATCGGCAGCTGGAGCTGCATGAAGCACTCTGTTGCTGTGCTGGCCCCTTGTACAGCGCAGGATTGCTGCTCCTAGTGGCCAGATGACACCATCGTAAAGCGCTCCGGCGTTCACGGCGGGGTCAACATTTAGCCCCATTATCGTAGAATCCAGCCCAAGGTTTTCTCATTTACTTAACTGTTGTAACTGTTACCTGTAAAGCTATTTCTTTGTTGCTAATGTGGTTAATTCTGTGTTTAAATTAAAGTTTGCTTTAACATAAAAGATACCTATGGGTCAGTATTATCACTCCGAGGGTGCAGAACATTTTCTCACTGTTTTTCAAAAGCAAATAGTTTGGTTTTTGGCCGGGATCCTAACACTGTCCAACACTAAACTGACACATTAGTGTGGGTCATGGAGCATTAGTGGGGAGAGAAGCGGAGTTAACATAGATGGTTGTGACCTTTCATCAGAATGGGAAAAAGTTGGAAATAAACAAGTGAAATAGGTGGGGTGGGGGGAGGGAGGGGGGCAGGTGAAAAATAGAACAAAAAAGAAGGTTTAAGATAATGTTGAAGACATGGAGTTGGTGGTGCGAGGCCACAGGGCGTGGCTGTGAAACAAGTAAAGAAAAGAAAGATATGTCCAGAGGAAACATGAGCAAAACAAGTGCAAGAAGGACAATGTGAAGAGAAAGGAAACAAAATGGGAGTAGAGATTACAGTCTAAAATTTTTTAAATAGGGCAGCACGGTGGCGCGGTGGATAGCACTGCTGCCTCACAGCGCCGAGGTCCCAGGTTCGATCCGGGCTGTGGGTCACTGACCGTGTGGAGTTTGCACATTCTCCCCGTGTTTGCGTGGGCTTCGCCCCCACAACCCAAAGATGTGCAGGATGGGTGGATTGGCCGCACTAAATTGCCCATTAATTGGAAAAAAATGAATTGGATATTCTAAAAAAAAATGTTTTTAAGTTGTTAAACTCAATGCTGAGTCCGGAAGGCTGTTAAGTGTCTAATCAAAAAATGAGATGCCATTCTTCAAGCATGCATTGAGTTTGTACATCATTGGTACATCGCAGGACACCAAGGACAGAGAGGTCAGTGGGGGAGAAAAGTGGCAAATTAAAATAACTCAACCAGAAGCTCGAGCCTACTGACTGAGCAGACTTATCTCACAAAGTAGTTGGCCAAAAGGCTCAGCACAATTGAATCGTCATGTCAAACTTACATGATGCATTGCAAATGAGATCTCCTATCTGTCCAATTTGCATATTATAATGGTCTTTGTGAACATCAGACCTTTGTTGCTTTGTTCTATTTGATCATCAAACTAACAACCAACTTTTACCCTCACCAGATCTGTTGATTTTTCTACTTTTACACTCTCCAGCGAAAGTTCTCTAATTCTTTTCTCACACTTTTTCTTTGTGCCAGCAGCTCAGAAACATTTAGCTCAGATAAAATAGACCAGGATAACCTGACATGGGAAATGATAAATAGACCATGACAGGAAGGAAGAGCTAAATCTAAGGTGCTCCAAAAATTAAAAAAACAAAATGTAAGGCTCTGTATCTAAATGCACGCCTTTAAAACAAAACAGATGAACTGATAACCGTAAATAGAAACTAATAAGTATGATCTGAAATCCATTACAGAGGCATGGCTACAGGATGACATAGATTGCAACCTGAATATTGAAGGGTACGTGACATTTAGGAAAGACAGGAAGTTAAGAACATGTGCAGACATGGCTCTGTTATTTAATGATGGTACTAACAAATTAGAGGGGGATGACCTAAGTTCAGGAAACGACAATGTCGAAGCAATTTGGGTTGAGATGAGAAAGGATTAAGTCAAGAAGTCATGGATACAGGCCCCCTAATTGTAACTACACAGTAGGAGAGAGGATAAAGGTAAGAGGTCACGGTGCACAGGCCCCCTAATTGGGACGACACAGTAGGACAGAGTGTAAAAGCAGAGATAACAAGTGCTTGTCAGAAAGGTACAGCAATAGTCATGGGGGATTTTAATCTATATATAGATTGGAGATATCAGGGGTAAAGGCAGCATAGATGAAAAGTTCATAGAATGTTATCAGGATAATTTCTGAGAACAGCAATTCTGGAGCCAACCAGGACAAGCAATACTAGAGCTGGTATTGGCAATGTGATAGGATTAATTGCTGACCTCATAGTGAAAGCATGCCTAGGTAGCAGTGATCATAATATGATTGAATTTTACATTTAGTTTGAGGGGGGGAAAAGTGCAGCTAGGACTAGCGTTTTAAACTTAAATGAGGGCAATGAAAGTGGAGGCATGAAAGTGGAGCTAGCTAAAGTGAACTGGTAAATGTGCCTAAATGATCAATCAATAGATGTTCAGATACACAAAATAGACACATTCCAATGAGAAAGAAAAATTCCATCATCTGCGGTTCACTAAAAAAGTTAAAGACAGTATTAAACTTAAAGAAAAAGCATATATTTGTTTAAAGACAAGTGGCAGGTCAGAAGATTGGAAAGAACATCAAAAAGTGATTGAAGGAGGGAAAAACTAGAGAACAAGATAAAGCTAGTCAGTAATATAGAAATAAGAATAATAACCAGTGTGCACATTGGTCCTATAGAAAATGCATCTGGGGAAATGATAATGGAAAGTAGGGTGCTAGCGGATGAATGAAAGAGGTATTTTGCATCTGTCTTCACTACAGAGGACACAAGTAATATCCCAGAAATAGCTGTATTTCAGGACTGGAAGGAGAAGAGGAACTCAGGAAAATTACAATCACCAGGGAAGTGGTAGTGAGCAAATTGTTGGGTCTGCGGGCTGTAAAATACCTTGGTCCAGATGGACTTCACCCTAAGGTCTTGAAAGAAGTGGCTAATGAGATAGTTGATGCATTGCTTTCAATTTTCCAAAAATCCCGAGATTCGGGGAAGATTCCATTAGATTGGAAGCTAGCAAATATAACTCCTTCATTAAAAAAGGGAGGAGATGGAAAGCAGGAAAATACGGGCCATCTGTCACAGGGAAAATGTTAGAAGCCATTAGTAAAGATGTCTTAGTAGGGCGCTTGGAAAAATTCAAGCCAATCAGGCAAAGTCAGTATGGATTTGGACAAGGAAAACCATGTTTAACCAATTTATTAGAGTTCTTTGATGGAGTCAGATGTGCTATGGATAAAGGGGAACCAGTAGATGTACTGTACTTAGACTTTCAGAAGACATTTGATAAGGTGCCACGTCAAAGGTTATTGCATGAAATAAAACCTCAGTGTAGAAGGTAACATATTGACATGGATTAAAAATTGACTAGCTGACAGGAAACAGAAAATTGGCATAAATGGTTATTTTTAACATTGGCAAGATGTGACAACTGGTGTGCCACAAGGATCAGTTCTGGGGCCTCAACTTTTTCCAAATGACAGAAGATATGATTGATAGATTTTCTGATGACACAAGGAGGATACAAAGGGATACAGATAGGTTAAGTGAGTGGGCAAAAAAAATCTGACAAATGAAGTATAATGTGGGCAAATGTGAAATTGTCCATTTTGACAGAAATAAAAAAGCTTATTATCTAAATGGTGAGAGATTGCAGAGCTCGGAGGTGCAGAGGGACCTGGGTGTCCTACTTCATGAATCACAAAAGGCTAGTGTACAGGTTCAGCAGGAAATTAGGAACGTTAATAGAATGCTATCATTCATTGTGAGGGGAATTGAAGACAAAAGTAGGGAGGTTATGCTTCGGTTATACAGGTCACAGGTGAGACCACATCTCGAGTATTATGTACATTAATGGTCTCCTTATTTAAGGAAAGTTGTGAATGCGTCAGAAGCAGTTCAAAGAAGACTTACTCAACTAATACAAAGAATTGTTGGGTTTTCTTATGAGGACGGGTTGTAGAGGTTAGATTTGTATTCACGAGAGTTTGGAAGATTATGAGGTGACTTGATCCTGAGGAGAACTGACAGGGTGAATTTCAAAAGGATGTTTTCACATGTCAGAGAATTTAGAACTAGGGATCACTGTTTAAAAAGAAGGGGTCCCTTGCCTATTACTCGGTGGCCCTATGTGCTGTGGTAAAGGGTATGCCAAATTGTGGTCGAGCAGTAGCAGCCACAGCGGCCATAGTAGAAAATTGCTGCTTAATTCATCCGCAATGTAGCATTTTACTGTGGCTCGAAGCACTGGGTACGAAGTAATCCTCTCGAAAACCAACTTTAACTACAAGCGGGCACCAGCTGTTAACCCTGTTACACTCTTACCCGTGCCCTCGGAAGCAGAACATTGTATGATCATGACTGTTTACAATTGGTTGAAACCACCTTTACCTGATTTATTGAGTCACCCACTAGAAAATCTAGAGAACTCATGTGGAAGAGCAGAGGGTTAAAACTGCGAGATTAGCAGCAGAAATGGCAAATGATTATGAATTAGTTCATAAATCAGAGTTTGGTTTCCAACATCAGTTCCAGCCTGTGAGGGATAGAAACTGGGGACGTGAGAAATACTCAAGTGGTAAAGGTAAAGGTGATCTGATGGGAGATAATAAGGAGAGTGTACCTCAGATTAAAGAAGAAATCCAGGAGGGTGGAAAAGAAATGAAAAGTTTCAAAAGTTTTCACTAATAAACTAGGCTATGTAAAGTCACAGTGTTGATGATTGAAGAAAAGCACTGGGAAGGCTGATGTGGTAAAACAGGATAAGACAGTGGGGTTTGTTAAAGTGGTAAAGGAAAGCCCAAGTGAAGTGAAGGAGGTGCAAAAGATTATACAGCCTGATCAAGAGGTGAATGATAAGAGATGAGGAGTTATGTAGTCTGGGAAGAATGTTGCCAGAAAAGGTCGTAATATGTGGAATTCAGGGTGAGAGGAGTAGTGTTCCATTATATAAGGTAAGGTTGGAAAGTCCAGTGAAGAGTGGCGAAGTGGTAGTAGGAGTAATAGAGAAACTATCTTGTCCAGGAATACAGTCTATCTTGGGTAATGATATAGCTGGATCGCAGGTGGAAGTGATGCCTACTGTGGTTGATAAGCCAGTGGGAAAATCAGACAACCGAAGTGTTGAAGGATGAATATCCTGGGATTGGGATATCAATGGGTATTAACAGTGACAGGGGAACTCATTTCACGAGCAAATTGACCAAAGCCCTAACAGAAGCCATGGGATTTAATTGGAAATTGCAAATACCATATCAGCCACAATCCTCAGGAATGGTGGAAAGGGCGGATGGAATAATTAAAATTGCAGATACAAAAGTGTGTCAACAAAATGGGCTGCTATGGCCAGATGCCATACCCATAGTAATGTGTGCCCTGTAAAATCAGAGAAATTGTAATATGGGTTTAACTGGAAGTAAACCCCCAATGTCTCCAGCGGCAGTAGCCTTAATATGGGCAGATGAGGCATCACTAAAATATGCCCAGGCCATGTGTGAATCTGCTGAAGAAAAAACATGAAAAGGTGCGACAGGCTCAGATGCATCCAAAAGAGGGAAATACACACCCTTTAAACCTGGAGATCAAGTATATGTGAAAGCACTAAACAAAGATTATTTTTCTCCGAGGTGGAATGGACCCTATCAAGTGCTGCTAACAACCCGAACAGCCGTTAAAGTAAAAGAAAAGCCAGATGGGATCCACGCAACCCGTGTAAACTACATCATATGAAACTTAGCGTACTAGCGAAACGCTGACCTGAAGAGAATGACGGCGTTAATGTTTTTATATTATCATATTAATGTAGAGGGTAAACTGAACACTAACACTTTAACATACATGTCTCACTCATACGCAGAGAGGGTCAATACATCCAGTTGTTGGATTTGTACACAAATTCCCAGATGCTCGGAGGAGGACATCCCTGGGCGACCTATCCCATTCACCAGTAAAGAGATAGCAGAATGGGCTCTAAGACAAAATAGTACAGGACGTGGTGAAGATACACAGAATATGTTAGATTGGAGATTAGCTGCATACGATATGAATAGGCTTGAGGAATGGTGGGGGTCTAGATTTAATGTAACAAGTCAACCGTCCTGGTTGATCCTTCCCAATTATACTGGAGCCCCAAAAGGAAGTATATGCTTTAAGAATCATAAAACATATGGGACCCACTCAGTAGGCACGAGTCACTGTGATCAGACCTTGAATTGGCAACCCCCTATGTCCCACCTTACAGCTAAAGGATTATTCATCTTTGATTAGTCAGGAGTTGAAAATCAAACTAGTGGAGGCTCCTGGGAAGGGGATCGATTAGACTAATGATGACTGATAGTAAAGGAAACCTGACTGCATATAATGGCACGTATTTTATCTGTGGACGTAAGGCGTACCCGTGGTTACCAGAAAATTGGGACGGCTCCTGCTATTTGGGATATGTAGTCCCTTAGAACATAGAACATAGAACGATAAAGCGCAGTACAGGCCCTTCGGCCCACCATGTTGCACCGACATGGGAAGTCAAAAAACAAAAGCCCTCTAACCTACACTATGCGATTATCATCCATATGCTTATCCAATAAACTTTTAAATGCCCTCAATGTTGGCGAGTTCACTACTATTGCAGGTAGGGCATTCCACGGCCTCACCACTCTTTGCGTAAAGAACCTACCTCTGACCTCTGTCCTATATCTATTACCCCTCAGTTTAAGGCTATGTCCCCTCGTGCTAGCCATTTCCATCCGCGGGAGAAGGCTCTCACTGTCCACCCTATCTAACCCTCTGATCATTTTGTATGCCTCTATTAAGTCTCCTCTTAACCTTCTTCTCTCTAATGAAAACAACCTCAAGTCCATCAGCCTTTCCTCATAAGATTTTCCCTCCATACCAGGCAACATCCTGGTAAATCTCCTCTGCACCCGTTCCAAAGCTTCCACGTCCTTCCTATAATGAGGTGACCAGAACTGTACTCAATACTCCAAATGCGGCCGTACCAAAGTTTTGTACAGCTGCAACATGACCTCATGACTCCGGAACTCAATCCCTCTACCAATAAAGGCCAACACACCATAGGCGTTCTTCACAACCCTATCAACCTGGGTGGCAACTTTCAGGGATCTATGTACATGGACACCGAGATCCCTCTGCTCATCCACACTTCCAAGAATTTTACCATTAGCCAAATATTCCGCATTCCTGTTATTCCTTCCGAAGTGAATCACCTGACACTTCTCTACATTAAAGTCCATTTGCCACCTCTCAGCCCAGCTCTGCAGCTTATCTATGTCCCTCTGTAACCTGCAACATCCTTCCGCACTGTCGACAACACCACCGACTTTAGTGTCATCTGCAAATTTACTCACCCACCCTTCTGCGCCCTCCTCTAGGTCATTTATAAAAATGACAAACAGCAACGGCCCCAGAACAGATCCTTGTGGTACGCCACTTGTAACTGAACTCCATTCTGAACATTTCCCATCAACCACCACGCTCTGTCTTCTTTCAGCTAGCCAATTTCTGATCCACATATCGAAATCACCCTCAATCCCCATCCTCCGTATTTTCTGCAATAGCCTACCGTGGGGAACCTTATCAAACGCTTTACTGAAATCCATGTACACCACATCAACTGTTCTACCCTCGTCTACCTGTTCTGTCACCTTCTCAAAGAACTCGATAAGGTTTGTGAGGCATGACCTACCCTTCACAAAGCCATGCTGACTATCCCTAATCATATTATTCCTATCTAGATGATTATAAATCTTGTCTCTTATAATCCCCTCCAAGACTTTACCCACAACAGACGTGAGGCACACCGGTCTATAGTTGCCGGGGTTGTCTCTACTCCCCTTCTTGAACAAAAGGACCACATTTGCTATCCTCCAGTCCTCTGGCACTATTCCTGTAGCCAATGATGACATAAAAATCAAAGCCAAAGGCTCAGCAATATCTTCCCTGGCTTCCCAGAGAATCCTAGGATAAATCCCATCAGGCCCCGGGGACTTATCTATTTTCAGCCTGTCCAGAATTGCCAACACCTCTTCCCTACGTACCTCAATGCCATCTATTCTAATAGCCTGGGTCCCAGCATTCTCCTCCACACCATTCTCTTTTTCCTGAGTGAATACTGACGAAAAATATTCATTTAGTATCTCGCCTATCTCTTCAGACTCCACACACAACTTCCCATCCCTGACCTTGACTGGCCCTACTCTTACCCTAGTCATTCTTTTATTCCTGACATACCTATAGAAAGCTTTTGGGTTTTCCTTGATCCTACCTGCCAAATTCATCTCATGACCCTGTCCACTCCTTGCTCGTCTTAGCTCTCTCTTTAGATCCTTCCTCGCTACGTTGTAACTATCAAGCGCCCCAACTGAAACTTCACACCTCATCTTCACATAGGCCTCCTTCTTCCTCTTAACAAGAGATTCCACCTCTTTGGTAAACCATGGTTCCCTCGCTCGACGCCTTCCTCCCTGCCTGACCGGTACGTACTTATCAAGAACACGCAGTTGCTGTTCCTTGAACAAGCTCCACATATCCAGTGTGCCCAACACTTGCAGCCTACTTCTCCAACCTACCCCTCCCAAGTCATGTCTAATGGCATCATAATTGCCCTTCCCCCAGCTATAACTCTTGCCCTGCGGGGTATACTTATCCCTTTCCATCATTAACGTAAACGTCACCGAATTGTGGTCACTGTCCCCAAAGTGCTCACCTACCTCCAAATCTAACACCTGGCCTGGTTCATTACCCAAAACCAAATCCAATGTGGCCTTGCCTCTTGTTGGCCTGTCAACATATTGTGTCAAGAAACCCTCCTGCACACATTGTACAAAAAACGACCCATCTAATGAACTCAAACTATATCTTTTCCAGTCAATATTTGGAAAGTTAAAGTCTCCCATAATAACTACCCTGTTACTTTCGCTCTTATCCAGAATCATCTTCGCCATCCTTTCCTCTACATCCCTAGTACTTTTAGGAGGCCTATAGAAAACTCCCAACAGGGTGACCTCTCCTTTCCTGTTTCTAACCTCAGCCCATACTACATCGGAAGAAGAGTCCCCATCTAGCATCCTCTCTGCCAACGTAATACTGTTCTTGACTAGCAGCGCCACACCTCCCCCTCTTTTGCCTCCTTCTCTGAGCTTACTAAAACACCTAAACCCCGGAACCTGCAACAACCATTCCTGTCCCTGCTCTATCCATGTCTCCGAAATGGCCACAACATCGAAGTACCAACCCATGCTGCCAGTTCCCCTACCTTGTTTCGTATACTACCTGTGGAATCTGAGAGCACCTGACATACTCTTCTGGATACGGTCTAAACCTAAATGCGTCTTGAGGGAGCTCTTCAATCCTGGTGTTATCACAGATTACTCTGGAGAGTGAGACTTGCTTCAGAGCCTGCTGCTGGTTGACAGTAAAAACTTTTTTGTTTTCCCACCAGAATCTGAAGGGGAGAGCGGAATGTCAGATTGCAACGTTAGGCAAATCTGGGACTCTGTGATGTGTGACAGAGGTCAGACTGCTCTTAATACTGCTCAATGGGAAATGACAATTTAATGGAGCTGCCCCCCCTCTCCCCCCCCCCCCCCCCCCCGCACTCTGCCAGTGTTTCCTCGGCAGAGGTGCATCAGAAACCTATTTACCCTGCATCTGCCACATGGTTGATGACTATTCGGAAGTGTTTCCTTCCCTATTGATATCTCAGTGGGAAAAAAAATCATGCCACACGGACACTTAAGGCATCAAGAGCAAAAGATCCCAGTCCCTGCAGATCTCAGTCAGGAAAAATAGAACACTTAACCTTGCCTAGCCTTGTTGTACAGAGAGGAAAATTAACCAGGATTTCTGCTCCTGATCACAGTGCAGTAACCTCTGCTGCTAAGAAACCATGCGCAGGCCTCAGCTAAGGACTGGTGTGGGCTCAGCACGATGACCAAAGACAAATGACCCGCAATAATGAACCTTCAGGAGAGAAGCAGTCATTCTCTTGAAGAAATTAGTATAGTTTTTCAAGCTGTAGATTTCCTCCAATAACATTGTTCCACTTATAACTTTTATGCCAAAAGAAGCTGCTAAGTGAATGCCAGATGCTTTCTCACCCAAGGTCATTTGCTCGTCAATAAACAGCCCAAGACCAGGTCAAGATAAACCAAAAGAGGAACTCAGAATGGTCAGGAAGTCAGCAGGTTCTTCTCCCACATTTTAAACTAAATTGGGCCAAATATTGTCAAAGAATCATTACCCTTCAATGGAGGAGCTTTATTGTTGCCTGCTTGAACTTAAGCCTCCGGCTGGGAGCCACCTTTCCTCGGCATAAGCGAGTGAGTTGTCTAACTTTCAAAAAAATCGTATTGATTTTCATGCATATAAGTAATCTCTTACATGTCCCCATCCCGCAGGTTTTTGAACTGCCGCCCTGTCAAGCAGGCAAAGAGTGGGCCCAGCTTCCCACCATTCACAGCTGGCTCAGACACTCCCGCAAGCCATGGCTCAATGTTATCAGGAGTTCCGTACAGCTCAAACAAGTTCCTTGCCAGGCTTGCGTTTCTCAGGACGGCTGTAAGCTGCTTCACGTTCTTGGGTTCAGGAAGACCACAGAACCTCCTCCAAGCATTGTAACCTTCATTCAGATTAGAGAGAAGGGAAACAATTCAATGATTCTTTGGCTCTCCAGGTTTTCTCTCCTAATCCCTGCCCCCATGCTGGGGCCCTCACAAGCTTATCCCAGTGGTCATTTATGTGTGAGCTCAGCCAGGTTGGCATTTCAACCATAAAGGGCTGAATGCTGTATTCTACCAATCACCAGATAGGCTTTCCCCACAGGATTGCAAAAGAAACAGGAAGCCCAGTTGATTCCTCCCTCCGTGACCCAGGAACCAATTGTAACTTCTCCAGCTACCCATTAACTGATGCCGAGTGATGCAGCACAGACCAGGGATGAGCTCTGGGACCTCCTTCATTTATATCACTGCATCATATGGCAAATTATTCACTAAGATGGTGAGGGTTTATTCAGGTTATTTAGTGATTGTGGCAAAATACCAAGTATTACTCACACAGAGGTTGCAGAATGTCAGTGATAGAAAACAACAGGGATGGGCACATTGACCTCATCACTGGTTTCCTCGCTCATTCACACCAGTGCAAAACGCCAAGTAGCTGCCAAGTTCTTTCCAACCCAAGGTCCCCGCTGTCAATTTTTCTAATGGTGAATTATCAAATAGAACTGGCAGGGGTTTGCCAACTGGTAATGCTCACCCGAAGCCTGAGTCAGTGCTTGTTGTGGACATGGGGGTCTCAGGAAAGAACAACAGAATTTCAATAAATTGGGAATCTTACACTAAAGCTGACGATAAAACTCATTACTTGGGAGTGCACAACAATCGAATTCTAGGAGAGAAATTATGCCTACAACAATAATACTCAGACATTTTTTAAAAAGGTGATCCTCTGCTAGTGCAACTGATTATTTTGTGACAATTTTTTAATAATTAAAGCCCTCTTTTAGTAACAATACCTGGATGCAAATTTTCCCAGAGTCATGGAGGCTGCACAGACCTTTCCAAATGGCAGACAGGACCCTGATCCAGAATCATCCCCATTTCTGGTGGACCCCATTTCTGCTTGCTGCTGAAGGGGGATGGGGACAGGTGGGGTGGGGCGGGGGGGGGGGGGGGGGGGGTGGCGGTAGGGTGTGAAGCACACAGAAGTGAATTATACATCAGTTGGGCCATTTAAACTCAGTACACAAGGCAAGCTGATTTTCACTCCAGCCCCGGTAGTTGCCTCCAAACTACTTCTGGGGTTTGATTCCATTCTGCACTCCAGGAGCGAAAATCACTTGGGTCATTTGGGGCCCTCTCTCCTTAGGCGGATGCACCGAGCTGGGAAATTTCCCGACTTGAGCTACCTGGATTGAAAATCTGGCCTCTGATCCCAAGAAGGTGATGGTGTTCCCAGCACTCAGTATTCCTAAAGTGGGAACTTCCGGTGGCTTCATGTAGGAGGAGGTCGCACGTTGGGTGGCTCCTGCTCAAGGCTTGATTTTTTAGAATTTAATGCCCTGTCCCAGGGGCAATTTTTTGTTAAATAAGTGCAGGAAGACATATGGAAGGAGGGGGATATCAAAAACCCAAAGGAAAGACGCCGTGAAGAAGGGGGCAAGTGAAGGTTCGCCATCGAGCGAAAGGGTCAGCTCGGCAACTGGAGGGATGGCAGAGGCTGGGTCGCTGGGTGGGGCCGCACTGTTCACGGCAGAAAAGATGACGAAGGTGATGACTTTGGAACTTGAAAAACCAGTTTGCAAAGCACATGGAGGTGATGAGGGAAAAGATGATGGCAGCATTGAAGGTGCTAGTGGAGGAGGCGAATGCTCCAGTGAAGGAGGGAGTGTCGAGGACATTGGCCGAGGTGCGGGAGCAGGGTGGGAAACAGAAGGGAGTGGAGGAGGCCTTGTCACAACACAGTGATCAGCTTATCTCGATGGGTGCAAAGCTGCAGAGGGTGGTCGAGGCCAACAAGACTCTGCGAGCCAAAATGGAGGACGTGGAAAACAGATCTAGGTGGCAGAATCTGAGGATCATGGGCCTGCCCGAAGGGGTGGAGGGCCCGAGGCCGACGAAGTATTTTGCAAAGATGTTGGCAGAGCTGTTGGGGGAGGGGGAAGATCCCTCCCAGTACAATCTGGATTGGGTTTATAGGGCGTGGAGGCCTAAACCAAAGGCGAATGAGCCGCCGAGAGCAGTGATTATTTGTTTCTGTAGGTACCTGAGTTGGGAGAAGCAGAAGTGAGTTGGGAGAAGCAGAAGTGAGAGGTGCAGTGGCCTGGAGTTGGTATATGTATATACACCAGGACTTTACTGTGGGGATGGCGAGGAGGCGGGCGGCCTTTGGCCGAGTGAAGACGGCACTGTATAACAGTGGTTTGTCGTAGTGTACCCAGTTGAGGGTGACCTACAATTCCATAGACTTTTATTTTGAGGCAGTGGAAGCGGTGTGTGTGAAGGCAGAAGGACTGGGGCAGAAGTGAGAAATGGGACTGGGGACAGAAGTGAGAAATGGGACTGAGGGTAGAAGGCGGGTGGAGGATTGTATTTTTTTACTCGCATGTCTTCTATGTGCTAAATGAGTTGAAGTTGCCAATTTGGACAAGGTAGGAGTTGGGATTTTCTTTTGCAATGATGCTCTTTGGGGTTTGTGAGTTTACACTGGGGTTGTGTGTTGAAGGGGATTGCTTTGTTTTCCTGGGACCGGCAGGGTGGAGGTGATTGGAGGGGAGTGAACCTCCACACTGGCTAGCTCAAGCTTTAATTGCACCTCTGTAGCCACAAAGTCTAGCTGCCTTTAAAACCAGGATTTTTAAAAGCATTACTGCAGCAATCAGATACACACCCTAACCCAGGCTTTTAACTATTACTGCGCCAGCTACATACAATACAATATATATCTGAAATTCCTACATTCATCACATATGTGTGAATCTGTATGTACGGCTGTATATGTGCACGTTTATCTGTGAATCAGTATGTTGGGCTGTATAGAAGTGTCTGTGCTTTAATCTAAGAGTGCACTTGTCTGGATGTACATGAGAGAGTTTGTGAGCTTCGGCAAGTCTGAGCATTTCCCAATACCTGGGAGACCATGACTCCGGGATCGTTGCAAGTTTAATGAGGCCAAGTCCAATGGTAGACGACTTGTCAACTCAAACAAATGTTTCCGCAGTTCATCGACGATCATCCGGTTTTGTGTTTGCCGTTTAGCCGGATTAGCCGAAGAATTGGTTCAATTCCACCTGAAAGGATAAAACATTTGGTTAATATTCTTCCTATTTCTTTTCCTCTATATTTTTCATAGTTTGTTTTCTTACCTTCCGTTTCCATCGTTGGGAAGCCCATAAAGTAAAAAAAACAATTGACACCTTTCTTTCGATAAAGCATGTTTACTGATAATACCTGGAACTATCCCCTTTCAAAGCCACTCCCGTGTTAACACAAATAGCTCCAAATATACAGTATCAAATTTGCATCTGTATCTCAAAGAATTACTTCAAGAGTTTTGGAGTCCTGTCAGTGTAAAGTGGGTGATGCAGGTTGGCTGTCTTCTCCCAAGCCCAAAAGTGAAGACATTGTGCATGGTTCCTGCATGTCCATAAATGTATGGTGCCTGTATTGTGTTGCTCTGTTTATCTGGTTATAAATATGGTGGTTAATATAGCTGTCTTCCTTAATCCTAATTAGGTTTACGTTTCTACTTTCAAAGTCGCCAGGTATCTCTCGATACCGCCACAAGGTCCAACCCGAATACCGATCAAAGAGCCAATACACCAGTTAGTCAGTTCAAAGTCAATACTATTTATTTACACACACAGTAAGATCTACTCATGCACAACAGTACTACAAACTAAACTCTCTAATGTCAATTCCTAAGATGTGTTCGGCTGTCTGGGGTAGATCGACCAGAACTACGGGGTGTTTAGTTTTAATGTTCCCTATCTGGATTGCTACGGGGGCTGTGATGTGTCCCTGCTGTAAATTACCTGTAAAACCGCTGAGTGTAATGGTGTCTGTCGTGGGCCACGTGTCTCGCTGAAACATCGTGGAGGAATTGAGCGTGGTGCGGGACCCTCCTGTGTCCCAAAGGAATTCTACGGGGTTTCCCCAGACTGTGCCTGCCACTACCGGTCTACCAGACTTGTCCCAAAGGGTGTCACAGACCCAAGTTGGGGAGCCCGAATACCGTCAGTCGGTGCCGTTCATATCTGCGTTCTCGGGCGATAATGTTGTGAATTGGCTTTGCCCAATTCTTATTTAGGGTACCTGTCTGTTGGTTTCTCTGCTGCTTCTGGGGCGCATTGCACTCTCGTGCGTAGTGTCCTAATTGTCTACAATTGTAACACTCCTGGGATTTGGGTTGCTGTGGGCTGTTCCTGCCCTCATTTACCCATGCGGGGTTCTGGTGCGTCCTAACTGGATGCATGACTACCTGTTCTTCCTCTGCTCTACGAAATGCTGTTTTGCCTTGGATGGACTGTTCCCAAGCGCAGGACAATCTTTTCAAAACCCATTTCTCGTTGTGGACCTCGTCTGAGGGGTCGTAATTTGTGCAAGCTCTCTGTCACATGAGAGACTAGGATGTGAGTCCATTTGGCCATATCATCTGGGGTCAAATGGGCGCAGGCTAACTTTCCAAATACCGCTGTGCAAATGCTGTGGGGTGCTCTGTCTTTTTCTGCCTACATTTGTTTAGGCCTTCTACGGGGTTTTCTTTGTTATAGCCGACCGCATCTAGGATCGCTGTGTGCATTTCTTGGAGTTTGCCTCCTCCTACATTCTGTGGGTCGGGAAGGGCTGCCACGACTAAAGGATCGAGGCTTAAAACTGTGAGCTTCACTTGCTCCTTTTCATCCAGGCCGTACATGGCCGCCTGCTGTTTTACTCCAGCAAAGAGCTGGTGGGGGTCCGATGTGGGTAGGAACGGTGTAATTTTATCACACGCGTCCCGTAATTGGGTTACGGTTAACGGGGTCGTGTAGAGGAAATCTGGGTCTCCTTCTGTTGTGGCCCTGTGCTGTGTGGTTACAGGGTTCTTAGGGGTGTGTTCTGCCTGTGCAGTCGGGGGTTGGGGTGCTTTTCGTTTCTGGGGTTTATCCTGTGTACATGTCCCATGTACACATCTGTGGGCAGTCTCATTTAACTCCTGTCAATCGGGGCCGTTTTCCTGGTCTAACTGGTGACCAAACATGCTCTGAAACCCATTCTGAACGGAAAGCAGAGATTGCATTTCTGCAACTTGTTTCCGGCACTTTGCGTGATCTACCGAGCTCTGCCTTTGTTCTGTCGTGGAAGTGTGGAGTGCGCGTAGGGCTGCTTTTAAGTTGTTGCACCTTTTCTGCAACTGCTTAACCTGTTGTTCGGTTTCCTGTCTTACCAAGACTGCGCGTTGCGTGTCTTGGTAGGCCTTATCATATTGGGTCTGAAAACTACTCAAATGGGTGAGACAAGACTGGTGTGCCCGCTTGGCATCAGCCACTTCCTTGTCCCTTGCCACTAACTGCTCTCTCAATTCTCTGTTCTCCTTCTCATCGTGGTATTGCTCTCTTTGGTTGGCTCTGAATATGGCGGTCGATATGGTCGCCTTCCTTAATCCTAATTATGTTTGCTCTAGAGTCGCCAGGTGTCTTTCGATACCGCCACAAGGTTCAAACCCGAATACTGATCAAAGAGCCGGTACACCAGTTAGTTAGTTCAAAGTCAATACTATTTATTTACACACACAGTAATATCTACTCATGCACGAAATACTGCAGACTAAACTATCACTACTGCTAAAGCCTATACTTAGCTTTGGGTGCCCACTCAGTCAGAGGAACAATGGCTGTTATACGGATCTGAGCCTGCTGGGGTCGAAGTGGTAGAGGAGAAACAGCTAATGTCGTCTATCTGGTAGCGAGCGTTGACCTTGGACTTACTTGCTTCTGGTGTACCTGGTGGAAGGGTCTCTCCGCTGTGAGAGCCAAGTCCAAGAGAGCGATTCTCTCTTGGGGCCTTCTTCTTCTACCTGAAGGGGGCTTCACATGCTTTTGGGTGGGCCTTGAACTTGGCCCTAATTAATTGGACCGCATCTTGATCATCCGCATTGATCCTGACCAATAAAGGGGTGGGTGGCCTGATGGCTGGGCGTGTCCTAGGTGGCCATTGGCCTGCTTTATTTTCTGCTTTTGGTTTGGGGAACTGGCGCCGCGAGGTCTGGAGCCAGATCGGTTACTTAAGTATCTCACTTTGTTCCTAGGGATGGGCCATCCATATGCTAATGGGCCTACAGTTTCAGTCTTGTCTGGGAGCTACGGCTCCAATATGCAGACAGGCTCTGTGCCTGCCTGCTTGCTTAACATTGTCCATTTTTCCCTGCAATCTTTGCAAATGTCCATTTTGTATTCTGGAAGTGGTCATCCCAGATGGCTACAGTGGATACTGCCTCTTATGATTACCTTCGAATCAGAAGAGTAGCTATGATCGGTTGTCTGCTGACAAACTAGTTCCTTTAACTGCCAGTGGGCGTTAAAAGAGTGGTGGCGTGAGGCCATGAATCAACTTTAAGTGCACATTCAACATTTACGGTAACAAACATTTAACGCAACACAACAAAATCGTGCAGGTTCCATCAGAAAGGACACCGTAAATCTCCATCGGTTCCTTTTTACCATCATCTGGACAGCTCGTTGCTCTATCGCGAACAGAGTCGCAAAGGGGCTCATCTGGTTGGAGTCAGACTCTGTCTTCATCTTCTCCCGGTTGCCATACTCGTGACTGGAGTAGCTGTGCCAAAGCTGCTTGGGGCGAAGTGGGGTCCATCTCACCTTTCCGGATGAGTCTGTACAAATTGTCTCGGTGCCAAAGTTTTGTGTCGAGGTTGGAGGTGATAGGGGGCAATCCATAATCGACGGGCGGTGGGTCCGGATCAGGCGCTTTAATGTACGTGGTCTCAAAGGGATCGCTGGAATCTTGTTCAGAGTCGCTGGGAGTGGGGCCTGGTGCAGGAGTGTAATCGTGTCCCGGTGCTATGGGGCTGTCGCTGTCGCTGCTGGTTGAATGAAGGGAGAGGCAGAGTCGTGCCTCTGGGGGTGGAGTCGAAGTACAAATAACAAAGAACAAAGAAAAGTGCAGCAGAGGAACAGGCCCTTCGGCCCTCCAAGCTCATGCCGACCATGCTGCCCGACTAATCTACAATCTTCTACACTTCCTGGGTCCGTATCCCTCTATTCCCATCCTATTCAAGTATTTGTCAAGATGCCCCTTAAATGTCACTATCGTCCCTGCTTCCACCACCTCCTCCGGTAGCGAGTTCCAGGCACCCACTACCCTCTGTGTAAAAAACTTGCCTCGTACATCTACTCGAAACCTTGCCCCTTGCACCTCAAACCTGTAGTAATTGACCCCTTTACCCTGGGGAAAAGCCTCTGACTATCCACTCTGTCTATGCCCCTCATAATTTTGTAGACCTCTATCAGGTCGCCCCTCAAACTCCGTCGTTCCAGTGAGAACAAACCGAGTTTATTCAACCGCTCCTCATAGCTAATGCCTTCCATATCAGGCAACATCCTGGTAAATCTCTTCTGCACCCTCGCTGAAGCCTCCACACCCTTCTGGTAGTGTGGCGACCAGAATTGAATACTACACTCCAAGTGTGGCCTAACTAAGGTTCTATACAGCTGCAACATGACTTGCCAATTCTTATACTCAATGCCCCGGCCAATGAAGGCAAGCATGCCGTATGCCTTCTTGACTACCTTCTCCACCTGTGTTGCCCCTTTCAGTGACCTGTGGACCTGTACACCTAGATCTCTCTGACTTGCAATACACTTGAGGGTTCTACCATTCACTGTATATTCCCTACCTGCATTAGACCATCCAAAATGCATTACCTCACATTTGTCCAGATTAAACTCCATCTGCCATCTCTCCGCCCAAGTCGCCAAATGATCTAAATCCTGCTGTATCTCTGACAGTCCTCATCGCTATCTGTAATTCCACCAACTGGAAACGTACTAAGCAGACCAGTTACATTTTCCTCCAAATTATTTATATATACTACGAACAGCAAAGGTCCCAGCACTGATCCCTGCGGAATATCACTAGTCACAGCCCTCCAATTAGAAAAATACCCTTCCATTGCTACTCTCTGCCTTCTGTGACCTGGCCGGTTCTGTATCCACCTTTCCAGCTCACTCCTGATCCCGTGTGACTTCATCTTTTGTACCAGTCTACCATGAGGGACCTTGTCAAAGGCCTTACTGAAGTACATATAGACAACATCCACTGCCCTCAGTAGTGTCTGAGGATGGGCTGGACTGGTTGGGGGAGGGTAGGAATGGGTCGTTCGTGGGCAGGGCGTGTTCATCTACTGCTGCAAGTGAGATGTGGTGTGAATGGTCGTTCTGTGTGCCGTAAGCCTTAAGCTGGTTCATGTGAAACCATGCAGACTTGCCATTGGGATAAGTGATTTTATATACGGAGGGGCTGACTTTATCAGAAATGGATTACGGTCCTGCAAATTTGGAGGAGAGTAATGAGCTGGGGTTGTATAGGAATAGCATGACCTGCTGCCCTACTACAAATTCTGTGGCATGTACTGTCTTGTCAAAGCAAACTTTACTTTGTTTCTTTCGTGACCCAAGCCTAACAGCTGCAGCATGCTGGGCTGCTTTTACATTCTCGACAGTCTGCTGAATTGCTTTCTCATGGGTGAGGGCGCTGACTGTGGGGCTGGCCAAATCGAGTCCTAACAAATATTTTGTCCCCTTCATGGGTCGTCCGGTCATGAGGGTGTGGGGGGTGTATCCTGTCGACGTGGATCCCGTGTTCCTTATGAACATTAGTGGGGAGAACTGTGTCCCAGGTGCTATTGTGCTGTTGCACCATTTTCCTTAGGGTTGCTTTGAGAGTCCTATTCATTCTCTCCACTATTGCGCTTGATTGGGGGTGGTATGCAATGTGGAATTTTTGTTTGATTCCGAAAATTGTGAGTACGTTTTTCATCACTCGTCCTGTAAAATGTGGGCCTTGGTCGGACTCGGTCTATACTGCGGGAAAGACCCCATCCTGTAAAGAAGTGTTGAGTGAGGATCTTGGCTGTCGCTTTATCCGTGTTCATTCTGGATAGAAAAGCTTCCACCCATTTTGTGAAGGTGTCGATGACCACCAACACATACTTAAAACCATTCTTGCAGGGGGGTAGGGGTCCTATATAATCAATCTGCAAATTCATCCAGGGGCCATTAACGGGGCGGGTGTGACTAAGCTGACCTTTCCTTGCAGTCCTTGAGGGGCTGGTTTAGCACAGGGCTAAATCGCTGGCTTTGAAAGCAGACCAAGGCAGGCAAGCAGCACGGTTCAATTCCCGTACCGGCCTCCCCGAACAGGCGCCGGAATGTGGCGACTAGGGACTTTTCACAGTAACTTCATTTGAAGCCTACTTGTGATAATAAGCAATTTTCATTTAATTTAATTTCATATCTGTCAGGTTTGTTCTGGGCGCAGATTAAACAGTTTTCAATGTAGTGCGTTACATTGGATTTTAATTCAGGCCACCAGCAGAGAGGTCTGAGGTGGGCGAGGGTTGTTTCTATGCCTTGGTGTCTGTGGTTGTCATGGAATTGACAAATAATTTGGTTTCTGTCCTGAGTGGGGACCACATAAATACCTTCTTTTAAAATTATACCGTCATGTGTCGTCAACGTGTTCTTGTATTTATCATAGGGGGCTGGGAAGTTGCCTTTTAAAACTTCCCTGAGCTTCTCGTCTTCTTTTTGGGCCTGTGCTAAATCCTGAATGTTGGTCTGTGAGACCTGAACCGTGAGTACTAGGGCACTCTCAGGAGGATGCCAAAAGTGACCGTGTCTGGAACCTGCCTTTGCTAGGGCGTCTGCCTTAACGTTACCAGGGGGGAAGAACGATGGTGGCTATGAACTTTAATAATACCATATTTCCGATCTTTAGCTGTCCTTAGAATATGTTGGAGTAATGGGGATGAGGATAGGGATTTTCCATCTGCGGAAATGAAACCTCTAGATTCCCACAGGGGTAGGAATTCTGTTAAGCTATTCCAGGCATATAGACTGTCGGAATATATGTCGGCTGGGTCGGGAACGAGTCGGAGTGCTCTACAATATACGCTATGGCTGCTAGTTCTGCTGCTGTGAGCCTAAATGTCCAGGCAATTTCAAAGATATCTCCTCTAACGTGCGTCCCTGCGCGCCCTCTACATATATACCACAACCAGTAATCCTTTTACCGTTCAAAACTGTGGAGGAGCCATCCACATAAATCTTTAGGGGTGCGCCTATGTCTGTGGGCTGGGGTCTCTGAGGTGTAGTACCTGGTTTCGGGGGAGCTGTCTTTGGTACAAAGGGTCCTGTGTTGTGCCTGGTGGTGATGATTTCACACTCATGTGGGGTGCCTGCGTAATGTAAATTATCTGCGAGGAAAGTGTGTGTTTCTGTCCTCTTTACTGCAATGTCCCGCCCTTGTAAGAGAAGGGTCCATCGGGGGGCACGAATTTGGCTGACTGTGCCGTCCTTTAGTCTACCATCTAGTAGAAGTTGAGTTGGGGTGTGCTCTGTTAAAAATAGTGATGGGGTTGAGTCCTCTTATGTAGGCGAAGTATTGAACTGCCCAAAAAACTGCGAACAGGTGCCTTTTTCAGGCAGAAAATCCTTGCTCAACTGGGTCGAGAACTCGTGAGGCGTATGCTACAGGGGCCTATATGATCGTGTCTTCCTTGGAGGAGCACGGCCGAAAGGGTTCGGTCGGTGGTTGCAACTTCAATTGCGTATGGGGAGAGTGGATCTGGGACCTGTAATGCGGGAGCTGTGCTGAGGTCTCGTTTTAATGCATCCACGGCATCCGTGTGCTGTGGAAGCCATTCCCATGGTGCTTTCTTCTTTAGGAGTTCAGAGAGGGGCGCTGCCTTTGTGGCAAAACCGTCAATGTGATTCCTATAGTAGCTAACCAGTCCTAGAAATGACCGGAGGGCTGTGACATTATGGGGCTGGGGTAATTTGACAATGGAGTCGATGCATTTCTGCTCGATCTCGCATTTGCCATGGGTGATCACTGTTCCTCAATAAAGTACTTTTTCTTGTAGAATCTGGGCCTTTTTGGGGTTCACTATACATCCAATTTGTTGAAGGAGTCCTCATAGTTTGTTGAGATTCGAAATGTGCTCTCCCTTAGTGTCCGTCTGCAGTAGCAAGTCGTCTACATACTGGACAAGGTAATCGGGTCGGGAAAATTTGGTTAAACCATTCGCCAGTTGTCGGTGGAAAATGGAGGGGGAGTTGTGGAAGGCACGTCCACGTATATTGCTGTCCCTGGAAGGTGAAAGCAAATTTATATTGGCACGCTTTATCCAATGGAATGGACCAAAAGCCATTGCTAGTGTCCAAAACCGAAAAAAGTTTTGACTGGAGTCCCTGTTTTAGCATTGTCTCAGGACCCGTGGCTACGGTGGGGGCTGCTATTGGGGTTACTTTATTTAGTTCCCTATAATCGATGGTCAGTCTCATTAAACTCCTGCCAATCGGGGCCATTTTCTTGGTCTAATTGGGGTCCAAACGTGTTCTGGAATCCATTTTGTAGAGAAAGTAGAGATTGCAGGTCTGCAATTTGTTTTCGGCATTTAGCGTGGTCTACCGAGCTCGGCTTTTGTTCCGTTGTGGAACTGTGGAGTGCTCGTAGGGCTGGTTGTTAAATCGTTACATTGTTTCTGTAACTGCTTGACTTGGTGTTCTGTTTCTTCTCTTACCAACACGTGTGTCTTGCGTGTCTTGGTAGGCCTTATCATATTGCGTGTCTTGGTAGGCCTTATCATATTGCGACTGAAAGCTGCTTCAATGGGCGAGACAAGATTGGTGTGCCCGTTTGACATCAGCCATCTCCTTGTCCTTCGCCGCTAACTGCTCTCTCAGTTCCTTGTTTGCTTTCTCGTACTCACTCACGTCTCCCTCACTATTCTTATCTCGCTCTTCAATCTCTCTGCGGAGCGTCCTCATGACCTCCTCTGTGCCTCACAATTGTGCCAAGCAGGACACGATTGCCATCGGCTTATGAGCTTTCCCTAAGCTCTTCTTATGGATCTCTGTCGGGTTCTCCCACCAAGTATGCCTTGTACTTCCGTGACTTGTTTCATCGTTCGCACAAAATTCACTCCAAAGAGGCCATCCTTTCTCTTTGAGATATTTTCTGATTTCCTCTTCCCATACGGGACACTGTCCTACTCTACCGGTCGCTGCGACCTCGATTCCTGGGGGTTCATAAGGCGTTCCATTGCCTTCGTTGCCATTTCTATCGCTATCACCGGGTTTTCTACCGAATTTGGAACAGGGGGGAATAAAGTGGTGATGTAAACACGGGTACGGCTCAAGCTAATTTCCGGTCTACAAAATTCCCAAGTTTTACGCAACAAAATCTCTCAGGTTTACCTTATATCCCTGTTATTTCGCATGCAAATAAGACACTTCCGAATCTTGGAGGTTTGATCAGTATTGGTCTTACGCTTGTGGTTTTTCTTTTTCCAATTGGATTCTAATTCAAATTTGGGTTCCCTCGGAGTGACAAAGCCACTTCTAGGTCAAGTCCCGTCAGATGTCGCCAGTAATGTTGCTCTGTTTATCTGGTTATAAATATGGCGGTTCTTCCGGTGGTGGCTATGAGGGAGTGAGTCGCACATTCGGTGGCTCTCACTCCGGCTGGCTTTTTGGACCTGGTTTCCCGACTTTTCAGAACTTTTGAGTGCTAGAAAAGACGGCCACAAAGTTGCTGATTGAAGTGTGCGGAGCTGTATGGAAACAAAGAAGAGCAGAAAGCAGCGAAAGCAGGAAAAGAAGGGGCAGAGACAAAGTGGTGCGGGAGCTGACCCGGGACCAAAGATGGCTGACCGGACCGCGGACCAGACGATCCAAGCAGCGCTGGACAATATGCTGCAGGTCATAAAAGGAAGTTTTGAAGACATGAAGCGGGACAACTTAGAACCGCTGCAGAAAGCGGTGGAGCAAGTGAACCAAAGGCCAGACGCTCAGGACAAAAAGGTCAAGGAGCTGGAGCAAGCGGTGGAGGAATAGGCGGACACACAAACGATCGCTGCAATAGAGATAGCTGGGTTGAAGGAGCGACAGAGAAGGTTGCTTGACAGAATTGAAGACCTGGAAAACAGAGCCCACAGACAAAATTTGAGAATTATTGGCCTCCAAGAGGGGGCCGAAGGAGCGGACGCCAGAAAGTTTGTGGCAGACCTGGAGCTGGATGAACTTCGGATCATTCGGGAGGCAGAGGTGGTCATAGATAGAAGCTTCAGGGATGTAGTAACTCCGAAGAATAAAGATAGATGGGTGACAGTGAGAGGGGCTGGGAGGAAGCAGTCAGTACAGGGATCCCCTGTGGTCGTTCCCCTTAGTAACAACTATACCGCTTTGGATACTGTTGGGGTGGGGGGGGGGGACTTACCAGGGGTAAGCCATGGGGTATAGGTCTCTGGCACAGAGTCTGTCCCTGTTGCTCAGAAGGGAAAGGGGAGAGGCGTAGGACATTAGTCATTGGAGACTCCATAGTTAGGGGGATAGATAGGAGCTTCTGTGGGAACAAGAGAGACTCGCGGTTGGTGTGTTGCTCCTAGGTGCCAGGATCGTGTTTTCGGGTCCTTAAGGGGAGGGGGAGCAGCCCCAAGTTGTGGTCCACATAGGTACCAACGACATAGGTAGGAAAGGGGATAGGGATGTAAGGCAGGAATTCAGGGAGCTAGGGTGGAAACTTAGATCTAGGACAAACAGAGTTATTATCTCTGGGTTGTTACCCTGCCACGTGCTAGCGAGACGTGGAATAGGGAGAGAGAGCAGATGAATATGTGGCTACAGGGATGGTGCAGGAGGGACGGTTTCAGATTCCTGGATAATTGGGGCTCATTCTGGGGTAGGTGGGACCTCTACAAACAGGATGGTCTACACCTGGACCAGAGGAGTACCAATATCCTGGGGGGGAAATTTGCTAATGCTCTTTGGGAGGGTTTAAACTAGTTCAGCAGGGGATTGGGAACCTGAATTGTAGCTCCAGTACACAGGAGGTTGAGAGTCGTGAGGTCATGAGTAAGGTTTCAAAGTTGCAGTAGTGTACCGGCAGGCAGGAAGGTGGTTTAAAGTGTGTCTACTTCAATGCCAGGAGCATCCGGAATAAGGTGGGTGAATTTGCGGCATGGGTTGGTACCTGGGACTTCGATGTTGTGGCCATTTCAGAGACATGGATAGAACAGGGACAGGAATGGTTGTTGCAGGTGCTGGGGTTTAGATATTTCAGTAAGCTCAGGGAAGGTGGTAAAAGAGGGGGAGGAGTTGCATTGTTTGTCAAGGACAGTATTACGATGGCAGAAAGGACGTTTGTTGAGGACTTGTCTACTGAGGTAGTATGGGCTGAGGTTAGAAAAAGGGAAAGGAGAGGTCACCCTGTTAGTGGTTTTCTGTAGGCCTCCGAAAGGTTCCAGAGATGTAGAGGAAAGGATTGCAAAGATGATTCTGGCTAGGAGCGAAAGTAACAGGGTAGTTGTTATGGGGGACTTTAACTTTCCAAATATTGACTGGAAACGCTATAGTTCGAGTACTTCTTTAGATGGGTTCGTTTTTGTCCCATGTGTGCAGGAGGGTTTCCTGACACAGTATGTAGATAGGCCACTGAGAGGTGAAGCCATATTGGATTTGGTACTGGGTAATGAACCAGGACAGGTGTTAGATTTGGAGGTAGGTGAGCACTTTGGTGACAGTGACCACAATTCGATTACGTTTACTTTAGTGATGGAAAGGGATAGGTATATACTGCAGGGCAAGAGTTATATCTGGGGGAAATGCAATTATGATGCGATGAGGCAAGACTTAGGATGCATCGGTTGGAGAGGAAAACTGCAGGGGATGGGCACAATGGAAATGTGGAGCTTGTTCAAGGAACAGCTACTGCGTGTCCTTGATAAGTGTGTACCTGTCAGGCAGGGAGGAAGTGGTCAAGCGAGGTGTCATAATATACACCAGTATATCATGGTGCAGATACACACACACTGATGGACACACAGCAAGACCAATCAACACACACAACACCGCAGCTAATCAACAGTTAGAGCACACGCACTATAAAGACAGGGGGCATCAGAGTTCCCGCTCATTCGAGCTGCAGCCTCCTGGTAGGACAGAGCTCACAGCCTGCAGCACAGATCTTCACCATGTGTTGAGTGCATAGACTGGTTAGGACAAGGCATAGGTCTTTAGTTCAATCTAATATCGTGTTAACCCACAGTGAAAGTATGTTCAACAGTTTCTGACTTAATAAAATAGTGTTGCACTATTTTAAGTGTTGGTGGCCTGTATGTGTTCCACGGATCCAGAGCACCCAACACATCATGATACCAGGAGTTGAGGGATATTAGAACTTCTTCGACTTACCTGCAAGTGATCTGCTTCCACCAGCATACCGTCATCCTGCAAAATGGACAGCGTCTGCCCGCCGCCGCTGCTCCGCATCACCGGTAACCTAGGCGCCTACTGGAAGATATTCAAACAACGCTTCCAACTCTACCTTGAAGTCACAGACCGGGAGGATGCCTTGGACACCAGGAAGATCGCTCTCTTCCTATCCACGGCCGGGGACCATGCCATCCACATTTTCAATTCTCTCACCTTTGCGGATGATGAAGATAAAACAAAGTTCAAGACTGTCCTCCTCAAGTTTGACACTCACTGCAGCATAGAGGTGAATGAAAGTTTTGAGCGCTATGTATTCCAACAGCGTTTGCAGGGTAAGGATGAACCTTTCCAGTCCTTTCTCATCCACGTCCGCATCCTTGTGCAGTCCTGTAGCTACGGGCCCACCTCCGACTCCATGATACGCGACCAGATCGTTTTTGGTGTTCCGTCGGACCCCCTACGCCAGCAGCTCCTCAAGGTAAAGCAGCTCACCCTAGCGACTGCCATCGAGACCTGCGTGCTACACGAAAACGCCACGAGTCAGTATTCCCACATCCAAGCGGCTGAAACGGCGCGGCAAGGTCCCCACGAGGCGGAACGGGTCCAAGCAATCGAGCAACTCCAGGGCCTCAGCCTGGATAAGGGCGGCCATTTTGCACGCTTTTCGCGGGCTCCCGCGCTTGTGCGCACCAAACGAGGGGACGGCGACGTTGACGAACGTAATGCGCAGGCGCGCATCATGTACGACCGCACCGCGCATGCGCGGTGGCTCAGCGAACGTACTGACGCTCCGACGTGCGGCAACTGTGGCTCCGCCCATTTAAAGCGGCAATGCCCCGCCAAATCCCGACAATGCCGGAGATGTGGCAAACTTGGACACTATGCTGCCTTATGCAGAGCAGCTCAGCCTGCCAACTCATATCGCTTCAGCCAGCCTCGCAGGAATGTCCGGGCCATTCAACCCACAGTCACCGAGTCCGATGCGGACCTACTACCCAACATTGACACCGAGGACCCGAAGGCGCCTTTTCGAGTCGGTATCGTTACAAAAAACAGGGTGTCCCCGAAGCAAAGAATCCAGCCTCCATCGATATACATTATCAAAAGGAAGCCTATTTCTGCACTGTTGTTTCAATAGCAGCGTATGGTCAGTTTATGACGATGCTGAGGTTTAGTACTTACCCTGCTCCACAATTCTCGGGAAAGAAGGAATTGTGCAGCAGAAGGTTTGGGTAAAGTGGGTGCTCTTGGTAGCTTTCATTGAAACGATGGACGATTGGCTGAATGGTAACATGTCCGTACCGGAAACAGGCCGTGGCAAAAACATTGGCAATTCTGGGATCAATGGATTCATTCTAACCTCCGTAGGGAGGAAGATATTTCTGCATTGCGTCTGAGCCAATGAGTCGAGGAACGTAGTCTCTGTAGGTTATTATCTGTCAGAAAGGAGTCAGGGAGAGGAATGGATGAGTGTATTGTCTTCAGAGGATAATGAAGTCTGGGTTACATACCATAGCAAAGCAGTCGCCTTTCACTTAGTGACTGATTGAAAATCTTGTGCAGAGTGAATTGAAGCATTCTTCACTTGATGGAAACTGTTTTCATAGAATTTACAGTGCAGAAGGAGGCCATTCGGCCCATCGAGTCTGCACCGGCTCTTGGAAAGAGCACCCTACCCAAGGTCCACACCTCCACCCTATCCCTCATAACCCAGTAGCCCCACCCAACACTAAGGGCAATTTTGGACACTAAGGGCAATTTATCATGGCCAATCCACCTAACCTGCACATCTGTGGACTGTGGGAGGAAACTGGAGCACCCGGAGGAAACCCACGCACACACGGGGAGGATGTGCAGACTCCGCACAGACAGTGACCCAAGCCGGAATCGAACCTGGGACCCTGGAGCTGTGAAGCAATTGTTCCATCCACAATGCTACCATGCTGCCCCTTTTGAAGCTCAAGTGTCCAATAACGAATTGATATTCTAATTGATCCATACAGAAAGGATCAAGTGTCAATAATGGCAAAAAAATGGCAAAAATGCAAATGGAAAATTACTTAGCAGGGAAAAAATATTGTTGGAAATCAGTAAGGAGAGGTTAGGATTCTGTAAAGCTTTAAAATATTTGATTCTGGTTCACTGAATTAACATGTCTTTTCCTCAAAGCCTGGTTAACCTGTGTGTTAGATGGTTGTGGGTTCAAGTCCTATAACAGGAACTTGTGCACAAAGCTCTACGCTGGGCTGTCTCCTTTCAGTACTGAGGGAGTGCTGCACTGTTGTAGATGATGGGTGGGATTCTCTGATCCTGAGGCTAAGTGTTGACGCCGTCGTAAACTCCGTCGTGTTTTACGACGGCGTCAACTGGTCCCTAGGATCAGCGATCCTGCGCCTCACAGGGGGCCAGCATGGCACTGGAGTGACTCACGCAGTTCCAGCTGCCGATCCCGGCGTCAAACGGGTGCCGCGGGTCTGCGCATGCACGCTGCAGCCGGCGCGAATTCGCACATGCGCGCTAGTTGCCTTCTCCGTGCCGGCCCCGACGGAAAATGGCGGAAAGCTACAGGGGCCCGGCGCGGAGTAAAATAGGCCCCCACCAGGTAGGTCCCGATTGTGGGCCAGGCCACGGTGGAGGACTCCCTGTGGTCGGATCCCCCCTCCCCCCAGGATGAACCCTGAGGTCCCGCCGGGTAGGACCACACGTGAATGGCGCTGGCGGGACTCAGCCTATCTCGGCCCAACACACGCGGAGAATCACCAGGAGGCTGCGTACAGCAGCCCCCGACCGGCGCCACACCTACCGCGGAAGCACCAATGGCGCCAATTCACCGGTCACCGTAAATCGGCGACCGGTGGCGGGGGGGGGGTGCGTGAATCGCGCCCCCCCCCCCCCACTCCCACCTGCCAATTTTCTGAACTGGCCTGGGGTTGGAGAATCCCACCCGATATCTTCTGGGTGAGACGTTAAACCAAGGCCCACCCGCACCCTCAGGCGATGTAAAAGATTGCAATGCACTATTTCAATGTAACTTTCAGTTTGGGTATATCCTACAATATTTTACCTGGTGAAATGCTCCCATGATTTTCCTCGCCTCCTGGTAGATTGTTTCTCCACCCCAGTGTGGATTCAGTTTCGTCAGCTCTCTCGCCAAGCAATTATGTTCCCGTAGAAACAGTACATGAAAGGATAGGATCCCCAGATGCTCATTTACTCGGCCGTCCCCTGTGTAGGTGAATACCAAATTGATAGGCATTTTGCATGATTGTTTGAAAATAAACAAAACTTCCCCAACAGGAACATTGTGATCTGAGAGTATGGCCGTAATTCTCTGGCCATTCGCTGGTGGCAGGATTCTCTGGTCCCGCTGGAAGTGCACTCCCGTCCGCGGATTTCCCAGCGGCATGGGGTGGCTCCAATGGGAAATCCCATTGACAAGCAACAGGAGCGGCAGCACAAGGGCTCAACATTTTTTAATCAGTGGGTCTGATAATCAAGCATCAGTCCATTTCCAGCACAAAATAGGCATGCAGTAGATGAGAATTGACTTCCTTAAAATCACCATCACTTTTCCTGGAGGTTTGGGGGCTTTGTTTTACCTTATACAGCGATCTATTTTTGAGAACTCTCTTTGTCCCTCTCATTTTCTTTCTCAGTTCTGCCCTTAAGTCATGATCACTTCAAGCACTCTTCCTACTGCTGATGGGGTATTATCCATGGTGGGTGAAGCAGGCACCAAGTGCCCAGCCTGCCAAGTAAAACCTGTAAGACTGGTGGATGGGCAAGGAATGGCTATGCCTCCTTTTGGGCCTCCTGTGCCCATTGGAGTTCCACCCAATGTAATTGCCCACCCCCAAATTCCCTTCTCCTCAGCCTGATGACCTTGGCCCAGCACTTCCCTCCCTGGGGCTTGCCAGCATGGCTCTAGCGAGATCCCAGATATACCCAGCTATTCAAAATCATGGGTGGTCTGGACAGAGTAGATAGGGAAAAACTGTTCCCACTCATGAAAGGATGGGGACATAGATTTAAAATAATTGGCAAAAGAAGCAAAAGCAACCCGAGAAAAAACCCTCTTCATACAAAGTGTGGACATGGGCTGGAATACACTGCCTTAGAGTGTGGTATTCAGTCAAGGTATTCAAGAGGGAATTCAATGATTATTTGAAAAGAAAGAATCTGCAATGTGAAGGGGAGAAGGCAGGAGAGTGACAAGAGATGAGATGCTCATTCGGAGAGCTGGTGCAGACATGATGGGCAAAATGGCCTTCTTCTGCACTGTAACAATTCTGTGACTTTGTGATATCTTACAGCCCGGTTCCATCACAGCATGTCTTGCAGGCAGTCCCATCACTCCCAATGGCGGGGGCAAGGGAGCTGCAGGTTATTTGATATCCTCGCAGCTCTTTGAGGTGGGCACTCCTCCCTGATTGGGGGGGGGGGGGCAGAAATCCAGCTTCAAGCCAGTTAAAGGCCCAAATGCCAGTGTGTTTTTTCAGGGGGTAGCAGATGAGTGTGAGGGGTGTGGGCAGGGGCCAGTGAATCACACGCACATGTTTTGGGGTTGCGCAAAATTGGGAAGATTCTGGGCCAGAGTGTTCGTGGTCTTAGCCAGGGTACTGGAGTGGGACGTGGACCCGGACCTTTTGGTGACGATATTTGTGGTTTCAGAGAAGCCGGAGCACATGGGGAGCAGGAAGGCCGATGTTGTGACCTTTGCCGCTCTGATTGCACGGCGGAGAATTTTGCTGGAGTGGCAGTCGGCATAATCCCATTCGGGGATAGTGGCTTGGTTGGGTGACCTGTACGACTTCCTGCAGTTAGAGAAGATAAAGTATGAGTTAAGGGGCTCAGCAGGAGGGTTTGAGAAAAGGTGGGGGATGTTTGTGACCCTGTCGAAGGAGCTGTTCATCACGGTGGGGTGGGGGGAGGGGGGGGGGGGGTGTAAAAGGGGAAAAATCTGTACAGACTGTATAGTTGATTGTTGGAAAGTATGTTCCCGGGGTGTTTATTTGCTGTAACCTGCTTTGATACATGTTTGTAATAAAATACGTTTAAAATAAAGGCCCAAATGCCATTGAATGACTGCTGGGAAATCCAGCCATGCAGAGGTGGGCATACCCCCTAACATTTACAGCGGAATGTGTGAGCCCTGTCTCCAGCATTATATTTGCCCTAATAGTTGCAACCATACCATTTGTTTTCTTTAATATATGCAGGCCCGGTTGAATACTAGTATCTCCCGGTCTCTCACCTTTAAAGAAATATTCTTCTTTTCCATCTTTATACCAAAGTGGACAACTTCACATTTCTCCACAGTATATTCCATCCATCAGATTCTTGTCGACTGACTGAACCAATCTGCATCTCTTTGTAGCTGCCTCACAGCTTGCCTTCCTATCTAATTTTGTGTCTTCACCGACATTTCGCCATATTACACTCTGTCTCCTCATCTAAGCCATTGGTATAGGTGGTAAACAGCTGAGGTCCAAGCATTCATTATTGAGATAGCCTGCCAGTTCAGCCTAATTAAGCCATGAAGATAGCTCATTTATTCCTACTGTTGGTTTTCTGTCATTTATTAAATCCACAAAACATACAAATACATTATAACAATATATGAGCCTTAATGTTGTAGAAGAACCTCTGGTGTGGCACCTTACTGAATTATCTCTGTAATCCAAATGTGCTACATTGTTTGATTTAGCCCTTATCTACCCTTCTTATTCTGAATTAGTGGTATTTAGCCTACCATGAGAGTTTGCTATGCTTTTTTTTTACAACTTCCATATCTAAGAGTTCATGAAACTTTGTGGTCAGGCCTTCAAGGAGTTTCCTCTCCACGTTCCCTCAACATCCTAGAATTCATGTACATTGAGTTCTACTAAGTTTTTAAATACCTCTTCCTATCTATAACTATCCTATATTTTTCTCCACCTCCTTCTCTTGTACCTATAATCCCATGTGTATCTTTCTGTAATAAAATACTCATTTAGTATCTCCACCATTCCTTCATCGTAAGTTTACTTTTTTTCTTGACTCTATTGGCCGAAATACGATTTCACTTTCATTTAACGAATCCTTTACTATTTGCCTTTGTGCTTGTTGACAGCCTTTTGTTCATATCCCTTCTTGGCCTTTCAATTTTTTCTTTTCTCTCTCTCTCTCTATTCCATGACTTTATTTTGTATTATTAGCCCTAGATTTGATGTACAGGTTAGGTGGATTGGCCATGCTAAATTGCATCCAAAAGGTTAGGTGGGGTTACTGGTTTACAGGCATAGGGTGGAGGTGTGAGCTTAATTAGCGTGTTCTTTTCAAGGGCCAGTGCAGACTCAATGAGCCGAATGGCCTCCTTCTGCACTGTAAATTCTATGATTCTATCAATCCCCCACTATCAACATCCTGGGGTTACCACTGATCATAAACTGAACTGGACTAGCCATATTAATACTGTGACGACCAGAGCAGGTCAGAGGCTGGAATCCTGTGGTGAGTAACTCATCTCCTGACCCCCGCAAAGCCTGACCACAATCCACAAGCCAGGAGTGTAATGGAATACTCTCCACTTGCCTAGACGAGTGCAGCTCCAACAACACTCAAGAAGTTGGACATCATTCAGGACAAAGCAGCCCGCTTGATTGCTCCCGTTTCCACAAACATTCAATACCTCCACCAATGACAAAAGTGATAACCATGTGTACCATCTACAAGATGGACTGCAGTAACTTACCAAGGTTCCTCAGACAGCACCTTCCAAACCCACAATCATCTAGAAGGCCAAGAGCAGCATATACCTGGGAACCCCACCACCTGGAGGTTCCCCTCCAAGTTGCTCACCGCCCTGACTTGGAAATATATCGCCATTCCTTCACACCCACATCCTGTAAATGAATCTTCAAAAAGTCTATATGACCCTTCCACAGAACTCAATTCCTCAGAACAGTTCTGCAGAAAGGTCATATGGACTCGAAAGGTTATCAGCGAGATGCTGCCAGAAAACTGCTGAGATTATCCAGCACTTTCTGTTTTTATATCAAAGTGCTTCTGTTACTACACTCCCTTTATTGCTTATCCTTTTGTGCTCTAACTATCTCCTGTTTGAACATTTATTATTGTTTGTCCACTTTTCAGTGATTTTTCTTTCAGTTTATCTGGACTTCTTTATTTTGCAGGATTCATTTCTCCCAATGAAGTAACTTCATTGTTGACTGCTCCCCTTTCTTGTATCTTGTGTCTTGAATGAATTCAAACTCTATTGAAAACGGTTCATTGTTGGCTTTGTTGGATTCTTTGACTTTCAGTTATAATTTAAGTAATTTTCTGTTCTGAACTTCCTTCTCCAACCCTCTGAACCTCAGCGACTAAGACACCTCTGAACAGAGATCATGACCAATAAATTTCACCTCAGTCACGACTAACAATGTTCTGCTGACTGGGATCATATTAGTTACCTTGGGCTCAGGAAGTTTCCATCTGTTAGCCAAAGTGTAAAGAGTCGTAGAAGTTCTATGCTGATCATTTCATCAGAGAGATGCAGTGATCCAGTAATGAAAAGTATTCCATGTGGACATTTCTTTATTTGTTCATGGAATGTGAGCATCTCGGGCAAGGCCAGTATTTTCTACCTATCCCTAATTGCCCATGATCTTAGTGGCTTGCTTGGTCATTTAAGAGTCAACTACTTAACTGTGGTTCTAGAGGCACATGTATGATAGATTAGGTATGTATTGTATTATGAATAGTCATTAAATGCCACCAGTTGCTTTTAGATTGTTGTCTCTGAATCTAATACCATGTCACTCTATATGTCATACTGCAGGCAAGCACCTTTACGTCACAATGGCATGCAGGCATATAGATCATACAACAGTAAGGACATCATTTTTCATTCCCGATAAGGCATTTGTGAACCAGATTGGTTTTTACAATAATCGACAATGGTTTCATAGTCATCATTATTGATGTTAAGTTCAGATTTTATTAATTGAATTTAAATTCCACTAGCTGCTGTGATGGGATTTGAACCCATGTTCTCAAGACATTAGCCTGGACTTCTGGGATTACTAGTTCAGTCACATTAGCATAATGTTGAGGGTGGCATGGTGGCACAGTGGTTAGCACTGCTGCCTCACGACGCTGAGGACCCGGGTTCGTTTCCGGCCCCGGGTCCTTGTCCGCATGGAGTTTGCTCATTCCATCGTGTTTGCGTGGGTCTCACATCCACAACCCAAAGATGTGCAGGCTAGGGGAACTGGCCACGCTAAATTGCCCCTTAATTGGAAAAAATATAATTGGGTACTCTATTTTTTAAAAAATTACCATAACTTCATCTCCTTCCTCCCACATGACATATCATGTCATGGTTTGTACCGGAATTCTCACCTCCTAAGAAACACAGAACTCTAGTGCCATTGGAGTTCATAATACAGGGGCTTCCTGAATGGCTGCTGCTAAATGGTAAGTGTTCCAACCCGTTGTCAGACCAGTTCTGGTTAATTGCCAGCAATCCCAGATCATACGTAGAGTTTCGGATACGATTTGCAATAGATTTTCCGTTACCGTAAACCATACTGGAATCGATAAAAGCTGTCACTGCATTTAGCTGCTCACGGGTATAAACATCTCCACAGAATGAGCCCAGCTCACCAGTGTTGCATACAGGAGCAGGTCGGACAAAAGGCATGCAATCAATGCTGTTGTTAAACCTGGCATCATTCGGAGGTATCTGACAATGAAAGACAAGAACAATAAAACTAATCTCAGGGATATTTACACATGTCTGTTAACTAATAAGATAAATGCAACATTTCTTTCTGATAAATTTTGCTCTCCGAAATATATGTGCAAATGTACACCTAAATGTACATACCTTTGACAAATTGAGAACCTTTCCTTTAATAACATGTTGTTATCGAATAAGGCCCAATCCCAACTGTCTTTAGACTCTTAACTCTTCAAAGATTGCGCTCGAGTCTCCAGGAAATGAGTCTCCTGGACACTGCTAAGGACAATCCAGGAGAAAAACTACAGCAGTACCTTTTTTTCATTCAACTCCTTATTATCTATAAAAATGTAAAAGATGGGAAACTCGCTTTTTGATTGAATGGGGAAGTTGGAGGTGGAAGGTCCACGAATACAACTAATCAAAGTTGACAAGCCTCATGTCATGTAGATATTTGTTGGAAGCCTCAGGAAGTTAGAAGGCTTGCTATCATAAATTTCCAATGCAAAATGCCATTGGTGGAAGTTCCCCTGTCAATCATCATTGAAGAACTGATAGGGAACTAGGAAGCAGGAACTGTGCATGTGCAGGAATGTCATGTAGTGACTGCCAATATCAGTAATATTTTGGTTATTACAGTTGAATGATTTCAATTAGCTTAGATGGAAACCTTCCATATCGACATGCGCACATGTTAGTTCTATGTATCAGCATAGTTAAATGTGGATCGATGATTTAGAAGCTCCAAGCTGATTCTGCTGCATATGCCAAACACAGAGCAACAATATCATAGCAAAGAATCTGATCCAAGCTAAACTTCTCCCATCAGCAACAGTGATTGATATAACCTTAGAGTGTGTCTCTCTGTACTATCCATAGTTAATATGGGGGTTGGGGGGGAGGGTCAGAAATATAGAATGAGTCATTGATTTCTCACACATCCATTGATACCACCCATTGATCTCAGAACTGCATGTGGGTGTGTGGTGGGTGCAAACCAATTACAGATTGCAGGTGAATATCAAGGACAATTGCACTGGGGATACATCAGCAATAACAACTTACATTTATATAGAGTCTTTAACATGGAAAAACATTCCAGGAAAAATCAAGGAAAGAAATAATACAAGAAGTGACAAAGGATTTTGTAAAGGAGGTGGGTTTTCAAAAGGAACTTAAAGGAGAGGAGGAAAACGGGGTTTTGGCTGAGAGTTCCAGTACATGAAATCTAAACAGATGAATGCATGCCCATCGACAATGGAATGGAGGGATGTACAAGTGTGAGCGGAGGAAGCCAGAGTTCAGGGACGTGGGTGGTGAGGGAGTTGTTTGTAAGGGTAGGGGAAGTTACAGTGTCAGGGAAGGGTGAAACCGTGAAAGGAGTTAAAGAGAGGATCCAGAATTTTAAATTGAATTCATTGTAGAACCTGAATCTCGATAAATAAGAGCAGGAGTGATGGAGGAATAGAATATGGACAGGAGCTAAAGTTTATGAAGATTTTTGAAAAAATTAATTTAATTCAAGGGATGTGGGCTTTGCTGGATCGGCTAGCATGCATTACCCATCCCTAATTGTCCTTGAGAAGGTGGTGGTGAGTTGCCTTCTTGAACCGCTGCAGTGCATGCAGCGTAGGTACACCTGCGATGCTGTTCAGGAGTTCAGTATCTGAGGAGTCGGGAGTGGTGCTGAACATTAAGCGAACCTCCCCACTTCTGACCTTATGACGGAAGAAAGGTTATTAATGAAGCAGCTGAAGGTGGCCGGTCCTAGGACACTATCCTGAGAATTTCCTGCAGTAATGTCCTGGAGCTGAGATGACTGATGTCCAACAAGCACAACCATCTTCCTTTGTGCCAGATAGGGCTCCAATCAATGGAGAGTTTTTCCTCATGATTTCCATTGACTCCAGTTTTGCTAGGACTCCTTAATGGCCTTGATATTAAAGTCAGTCATTCCCACCTCACCTCTATGTTGATGGGGGTGGGGTGGGGGGGGGGGGGGGGGGTGGGGTGGGGAGGGGGGGGGGGATCCCCATTGTCCGCATCCCCATTGTCCGCATCATAATGTTGACCTCCTCTCTATTAGCTACTACCTCGCTATTGGGTATTGGAGGCGGAGAATCACGGAGGCCCCAGAGAATACCGGGTCAGGACCGCTAATGATATGCAACCGATGTTTACTGTATGTGCGGAGTGCAAAGCATTGACATTGCTGATGAGGCGGCAGAGAATTGCGATTTGGCTCGCCACGATTTTGACGTGAAAACCGATTCTCTGCCCAGTCTTCCTCCGGCATCAGCCGACAGAGAATCCCGCCCAGGATATCTCGACTCGCATCAACGAATTCCAGAAGCATGTCCAGGTCAGCAACCCCAAAGCGAGGAGTACATCTGGGCGCTGACATGTGTGTTGGCTGTGGCTGAGTGGTGAGGGAGCATTTAAAAACAACTTCCCCTTGTTAGCGACGAGACGCTGAGGCATGAGTCTGACAAATCAGATGATGCGACAGCCAGTAATGACGAGGAGCTTGTAGGTCTCATTTTCAGCGCTAAGTGCCGTTAAAAATGGGCCACGATCTCACCAATGTGGCTGTCCGGAAGCACCCCCGCCCCCCCTCGTGCCAAAAATGACATGTGGAAAGTTTTCCATTAAATTGCACCCTATGTCTTAAAGATGTTTGCTCATTTGCAACTCATCAGATTTGTTGCTCCCTTAACAATCCTGCATATTATCACGTAGTCATTTTAACAGTAATGCAGCTTCAAGAGCTGTGAAATTTTTATTCCCTCGCCCCTTTGACAAGAGTTCTATCTTCCATGCTGTGTACCCATTGAATAATAATCCTCACAGTGAGAGAACAAAATATAGAAAACCAGAGAACAATATACCAGTAAAAAGTGGGCATGTCCCTCAGCTATTTCCATTTTAAACAATAGTTTCCAGAGTCAACGAGCACTGGGATAGCTGGGATATACTGGCATGAGCAAATGCAGCTGTCAGGGAGTCACCTGTTGTTCTGAGGTGAATAGTAGCTTCAAAATGAGATCAATCGCCGTCACTGACTCACGGGAACCCCTGGCTTGCGACTTAACAAAATCTCTAAACACCTCACCCACTGACCCTTGCAGCACCACCTGCCCACATGTGACAGAGTCTGAAGATCACACGTTGGACTGATCAGCCACCTCAGAAACCATCCAATCAGAGTGGGAGCAAGTCATCCTCGATCCTGAGGGACTGTCTAAGAAGGCGATGAAGACAGGAGGGCATTGGGTTCGGGCTGTTAAGGTAAGATTTTAAACAAAATATCAGGAGCTATTTCCTTAACAGAGAGTGATCAACAATTGGAGCAGGTTCGCCGAAAGGATGAGTAAGGCCAGGACAAAGGGCTCCTTCAAGAAATGGTCAGATGCTATGATTGCTATTCCGACTAAATGGTATGAAAGACCTGTTTCATCTGAAGCTCCCTTATGATGGAAAGTGTATGTAGCGTGACAGGAACACAACCTTATCTGTACAGTAAATTGTACTCTGATATCTTCAATTACACAACACATCCATCAAAGCATCACCGAAACTTGGATTAATTGGTTAGTACAGACACCGTTCCTTGTACTTTTCATGTGCAATTGTCTCCAGGTTCCTCCCATTTCTAACAGCCGTTTCTTATTTCAGCAAACACTGATTTCTTTTGAGTTTGCTGCTTGAGGTTGAATTTTTTTTTACATTCTTATAATTCATAAAAGTCTCATGGGCGGCATGGTAGCACAGTGGTTAGCACTGTTGCTTCACAGCGCCAGGGACCTGGGATCGATTCCCGGCTTGGGTTACTGTCTGTGCGGAGTCTGCATGCTCTCCCAGTGTCTGCGTGAGTTTCCTCCTGGTGCTCCGGTTTCCTCCCACAAGTCCTGAAAGACATGTTTATTCGGTGAATTGGTCATTCTGAATTCTCCCTCAGTGTACCTGAACAGGCACCGGAGTATGGCGACTAGAGGATTTTCACAGTAACTTCAGTACAGTGTTAATGTAAGCCTACTTGTGACAATAAATATTATTCTCCAAAGATATCTAGCTGCTTTAGAACTTCTCCTATCTGGTTTAAACTGCACACGTCATGTTTAAGACATACCACTATCCAACATCAGATCCAACGGAGGCAACCTCCTTTAACATGCGAATATAATGAAAGCAAAATACTGCAAATGCTGGAAATCTGAAATAAAAGCAGAAAATGCTGAAAAAACTCAGCACCTGTGGAGAGAAAAACAGAATTAACATTTTGAGCCTGTATGATTCTTCTTCAAAGCTGTGCAGTTGCCTGTTTAAACCATGGATTGCAAATTGGAACCCGTGTACTTTTCACTCCCCTGCTGCACGAAAATGACAGAGGATGTGTTTAGGCTTTACATATTTTAATTATTCCTTCACTAAAGGCTTTACCAGAATCAAAGCTTCTCATTCAGAAAAAGGTTAAATAAAGGTACCCATGTGTAAAGACCAACCTAGGAATATAAATACAAATCTTGCTAAGAGTCTGGCCTTGAGATTGGTTCATATTCATAGAATTTAGAAGTCTAATTACCTCCTTCACGTAAAGAGGCAAAGGTCATGTTGATACCCTTGTTAGTCTATTTGTTTGTAAAAACTATATCTCTAAATATAATAAATGGATTTCAATGAAATTTGGTACACAGATAGGATGAGGCCCAAGGAAGAAATTATTCATTTTTTTGTAAAGGTGTCCACCTGGATCCAGATCCTGTAATTTTTCCAATGATCCATTGATGTTAGGAGATTATTGAAAATTAACTTTTTTTAAAGAATGTTGTGGGTTATTATATTTAGACTGTTACTGGTTGCTTTAGAATGCTATGGATTGTCTCAGCTGCTGTGGTGGTATTTGTTACAGCTCTCAAAATTGAACAGAGTTTTCAGAGCAGGGTGTTAGATGTGGATTTGACTGAAGACTCCTCAGAGAGATGGAGAGTCTTAATATGTTTTATTTTCAGCTTTGTAGTTCCAAAGCATCAAATAGGCAGGGAAAAGGTTCAAAGAAGAGCCTTGAATTAAAACAGCCGGATGGAGCTATGTGCTCTACTGAGTTTCCTCTTCATTTGTAATGCTTCTATGATGTGCCTTGGGGCATTTTATTACTTTAAAGGTGCTACACAAATATAAGTTTTTAATTACATAGATCAGGACTGTCAAGCTCGGATCTTCATGCCAATTTTGTTGTCTCTGCCTCTTTCCTTCTGTGCCATACACTTTGCAAAGCATCTGCGCATCTTCCCCATTATTAAGTGCTCCGCTTATTAAAAGAGTCTGTAGGAAATCTAGGTGGGAGTATGGTCAGGCCTGTGGGATGGAGGTCAATTTGGGAAACCCAGCCAAAGAATGCTGTTTAACTGTTGAACTACAAATGCAATATTACAATCCACACAACAGTTTTTCTTTCAAAGTCAGTTTTTTGCAGCTCAGTTTTATTAAATCTTCTTGGAAACTTCTTTCTCCTGAGTTGGTAAGTCAGATTGACATCTGAACTCACTCATTCTCAGCACCACAGGGTGATTTGATTTCTGTCTGATTGACACTTTTATAAGGTGTTCGATTTTTCAAAAGAAGATTTATGAATGGATGTTTTCTCTGATATCACACTTTAAAGAGGATTGAGGGGACTTAAAGTTAGAAATGAAAAATATGGAAGAAATATTTAACAAGAAAACACACATCTCTTAATTTTTGCGCCTCTAGTATATATTATGTATACAACCCTCCGAATATCTGAAACACACGAAAGGTGCGATCATAACTCTCTGAATAGACTACCAATGAACAAGGCCAATCTGGTTGCAGCTTTAAAATAAAGTTACCTGAATAAGAAGTTGTCCGTATTTCTATTGCCAGAAATGTGCTTGAATCTTTGAAAAAAAATTTAGAGTACCTAATTAATTTTTTTCAATTAAGGAGCAATTTAACGTGGTCAATCCACCGAGCCTGCACATCTTTGGGTTGTGGGGACGAAACCCACGCAAACACGGGGAGAATGTGCAAACTCCACATGGACAGTGACCCAGAGCAGGGATCGAACCTGGGACCTCGGCGCCGTGAGGCAGCAGTGCTACTCACTGCGCCACGGTGCTGCCCCCGAAATGTGAGTGAATCTTAATCACCTTATGAAAAGGCCTAGCAACCACTTAGTTGCACCCAAACCATTAGAAAATCTACAAAAAGAATCGTAAGAAGACTTATAACACCAGGTTAACGTCCAACAGGTTTGTTTCGAATCGCTAGCTTTTGGAGCACAGCTCCTTTATCAGGTGAGGGGATCTTCCAGATGGTGGTGTTCCCATGTGTATGCTGCCCTTGTCCTTCTAGATTGTAGAGGTTGTAGGTTTGGAAGGTGCGCTCTCAGGGGCGGGGCCTTGGTGATTTCCTGCAGTGCAGCTTGTAAATGGTACACACTGCTGCTACTGTGCATTGGTGGTGGGGGTGGTGGGGTGGGGGTGGGGGGGGGGGGGGCACCAATAAAGTGGGCTGCTTTGTATTACATGGTGTCAAGCATCTTGCGTTTTGTTAGAGCTATTTGCATACCAAAAGGCAAAATCAGCCTCTGATAGACAAAGAACAAAGAAAAGTACAGCACAGGAACAGGTCCTTCAGCCCTCTAAGCCTGTGCCGGCCATGCTGCCCGTCTGAACTAAAATCTTCCACACTTCCGGGGTCCGTATCCCTTTATTCCCATCCTATTCATGTATTTGTCAAGATGTCCCTTAAAGGTCACTATCGTCCCTGTTTCCACCACCTCCTCCAGCAGCGAGTTCCAGGCACCCACTACTCTCTGTGTAAAAAACTTGCCTCGTACATCTCCTCTAAACCTTGTCCCTCGCACCTTAAACCTATGCCCCCTAGTAATTGACCCCTCTACCCTGGGAAAAAGCCTCTGACTATCAACTCTGTCTATGACCCCCATAATTTTGTAGACCTCTATCAGGTCGCCCCTCAACCTCCGTCGTTCCAGTGAGAACAAACCGAGTTTATTCAACCTCTCCTCATTGCTAATATCCTCCAGACCAGGCAACATCCTCGTAAATCTCTTCTGCACCCTCTCTAAAACCTCCACATCCTTCTGGTAGAATGGCGACCAGAATTGAACACTATACTCCAAGTGTGGCCTAACTAAGGTTTTATACAGCTGCAACATGACTTGCCAATTTATATACTCAATGCCCCGGCCAATGAAGGCAAGCATGCCGTATGCCTTCTTGATGGAAACTTTGGAAAAGGTGCAAAGAAGATTTACCAGGATGTTGCCTGGTATGGAGAGTAGGTCTTACGAGGAAAGGTTGAGGGTGCTAGGCCTTTTCTCATTAGAACGGAGAAGGATGAGGGGCGACTTGATAGAGGTTTATAAGATGATCAGGGGAATAGATAGCGTAGACAGTCAGACACTTTTTCCCCGGGTGGAACAAACCATTACAAGGGGACATAAATTTAAGGTGAAAGGTGGAAGATATAGGAGGGATATCAGAGGTAGGTTCTTTACCCAGAGAGTAGTGGGGGCATGGAATGCACTGCCTGCGGAAGTAGTTGAGTCGGAAACATTAGGGACCTTCAAGCAGCTATTGGATAGGTACATGGATTACGGTAAAATTATATAGTGTAGATTTTTTTGTTCTTAAGGGCAGCACGGTAGCATTGTGGATAGCACAATTGCTTCACAGCTCCAGGGTCCCAGGTTCGATTCCGGCTTGGGTCACTGTCTGTGCGGAGTCTGCACATCCTCCCCGTGTCTGCGTGGGTTTCCTCCGGGTGCTCCGGTTTCCTCCCACAGCCTAAAGATGTGCAGGTTAGGTGGATTGGCCATGATAAATTGCCCTTAGTGTCCAAAATTGCCCTTGGTGTTGGGTGGAGGTGTTGAGTTTGGGTAGGGTGCTCTTTCCAAGAGCCGGTGCAGACTCAAAGGGCCAAATGGCCTCCTTCTGCACTGTAAATTCAATGATAATCTATGATTAATCTAGGACAAAGGTTCGGCACAACATCGTGGGCCGAAGGGCCTGTTCTGTGCTGTATTTTCTATGTTCTATGTTCTTGACTACCTTCTCCACCTGTGTTGCCCCTTTCAGTGACCTGTGGACCTGTACACCTAGATCTTTCTGACTGTCAAAACTCATGAGGGTTCTACCATTCACTGTATATTCCCTACCTGCATTAGACCTTCCAAAATGCATTACCTCACATTTGTGCTAAATGACAGAGCTAAATGATTCCACAATCAACAGACCGGTTCTAAGCAGTCATGCTACATCAAGCCATGAATGGCAGTGAACAATTAACAAGAAATTTTGGGGAACACAGGGTATAATGAGGGAGAGGAACTGAAGGAGATCAGTATTAGTAGAGAAATGGTGTTGGGGAAATCGATGGGATTGACGGCCGATACATTCCCAGAGCCTGATAAGCTACATCCTAGAAATAGTGGATTCCAGTGGCTGGAGAAATAGTGGATGCATTGGTGATCACCTTCCAAGATTCTATAGACTCGAGAATAGTTCCTACAGATTGGAGGATAGCTAATGTAACCCCACTATTTAAAAAGGAAGGTAGAGAGAAAACGGAATTATAAAACTGACGTTGCTAGTGGGGAAAATTCTAGATCCCATTATCAACGATTTTATAGCATAGCACTTGGAAAACAATGGCAGGATCGGACAGAATCCGCGTGAATTTATGAAAGGGAAATCATGCTTGGCAAATCTACCGGAACTCTTCGAGGATGTAACTAATAGAGTTGATGAGGGTGGGGGGGAGCCAGTGAATGCGGTTTATTTCAACAAAGTCCCACATAAGAGATTAACGTGTAAAATTAAAGTGAATGGGATTAGGGGTAGTGTATTGAGATGGATAGAAATCTGGTTTGCACACAGGAAACAAAAAGTGGGAAGAAACATTTTTTTTCACAAAAGGCAGGCAGTGACTAGCAGGGCAGGGATCAGTGCTTGGACCCCAGCTATTCACAACACATATTAATGATTTAGGTGAGGGAACAAAATGCAAATTTGCAGATGACACAAAGCTTGGTGGGAGGGTGAACTGTGAGGAGAATGCAGAGATCCTCAAGTGTGATTTGGATAAGGTGATGAGTCGATAAATGAATGGCAGATGCAGTATAATTTGGATAAATGTGAAGTTATCCACTTTGGTAACAAAAACCGGAAGGCAGATTATTATCCAAATGACCATAAATTAGGAGAGGAGAATGTGAACGAGAACTGAGTATTCTCGTACACCAGTCACTGAAGGTAAGCATGCAGATGCAGCAGGCGGTAAAGAAGGCAAATGGTATGTTGGCTTGTTATGGGCCAGGGTTTAGAGAACCCCAAAGTGTATCATGGAGTTCACCTGACCCACAACTTTTCATAGATTGTGTTTATGGGGAGCTACTTTACAGGTGTAGTGCAATAGCGAGCTAAAGTACTTTTAAATTAAAACAATGTTTATTTATGAAACCAGTTAATACTTTATAAACCCACAGGAAACATCTTAACAACTATCAACACCAATCATACCCACAGATAGAAAATGCTCTAAGTAACCCTTAATATTTCCAACACCCATAAGACATAATACCCTTTTTAACACAGAGATCATGTTTAAATTCTCTACTTAGAGCAGTTATCACTTTGAAATTACCCAAATGATCTGGAGGCGATCTTTAGATTGCAGAGAGACCCTTATACAGCTGCTTGCTTTTCCTGCAGCTATCCAGCTCTCAAAACGAAACTTAAAACACCCTGTAGCTGCCTGCTCAAAAACAAAAGTGAAAGACAGACAGCCCAGCTCCACCCACACTCTGACATCACTGCAGCTATTCGATAAACATCTATTTCTTAAAGGTACTCTCACGTGACAGCCTTCATAGTGAGAAGGATTCAATACAGGAGCAGGGATGTCTTGCTATAATTATACAGGGTCTTAGTGAGGCTACACCTGGAATATTGTGTACAGTTTTGGTCTCTATATAGGAGGAAGGATGTTCTTGTTCTTGCTATAGAGGGAGTGCAGACAAGGTTTACCAGACTGATTCCTGGGATGGCAGGACTGAAGTATGAGGAGAGATTGAGTCGGTTAGGATTATATTCGATGGAGTTCAGAAGAATGAGGGGGGATCTCATAGAAACCTATTGAATTCTAACAGGACTAGACAGGGTAGATGCAAGAAGGATGTTCCCGATGGTGGGGTGTCCAGTATCAGGGGTCACAGTCTGAGGATACAGGGTAGACCACTTAGGTCTGATATGAGGAGAAATTTCTTCCCCCAGAGAGTGGCAGCCTGTGGAATTCGCTACTGCAGAGAGCAGTTGAGGCCAAAACACTATGTTTTCAATAAACGGTTAGGTTTCGCACTTGGGGCGAAGGGGATCAAAAGGTATGAGGGGAAAGCAGGATCAGGCTATTGAGTTGGATGATCAGCATGATCATAATGAATGGAGGAGCAGCTCATAAGGTCTCTTCCTGCTCCTATTTTTTTATTTCTGTTAAACAGGAGGAGCCACAAATATCGCCACCCTCAATTATGGGGAGCCCAGTACTTCAGAGCAAAGATAAGATTTCTTTCAGCCAGAAATATCGAGTGGATAATCCAACTCGGTCTCCACCAGAGGCCCCCAGCATCACAGATGCCAGTCTTCAGCCAATTTGATTCACTGCACATGATATGAAGAAATTGCTGAAGGCACAGAAGATTAAAAATGTTATAGGCCCCGACAATGCTTCAACAGTAGCAGTGAAAACTTGTGCTCCAGAACAAGCTGCACCCCGAGTCAAATTCTTTCAGTATAGCTACAACACTGGGATTTTGGAGAATCTCTACAGTGCAGGTGGTGATTATTTGGCCCATCGAGTCTGCACCAACCCTCTGAAAGAGCATCCCACCCAGGCACACTTCCCTACCCTATCCCCGTAAACCCAACTGATCTTTGGACACCAAGGACAATTTAGCATGGCCACTAACCTACACATCTTTGGACTGTGGGAGGAAACCGGAGAACCCAGAGGAAACCCGTGCAGGCAAGGGGAGGAGTGCAAACTCCACATAGTCACCCAAGGCTGGAATTGAAGTGTTCAACTGAAGAGGTGAGGTGAGAGTGACTGCCCTTGACATCAAGGCAGCATTTGACAGAACGTGGCATCAAGGAAGTCTGGCAAAACTGGAGTTAATGGAAATCAGTGGAAAAGCTCTCCATTGGTTGCAGTCACATCAGGCACAAAGGAAGATAGTTGCGGTTGTTGGAGATCAATCATCTCAGCTCCAGGACATCACTGCAGGAGTTCCTCAGGGTAGTGCCCGAGGTCCATCCATCTGCTTCATCAATGACCTTCTGTCCATCATACAGTCGGAAGTGGGGATTTCTGCTACTGATTGCACAATGTTCATCACCATTCAAGACTCCTCAGACACCTGAAAGCAGTCCATGCTCATATGCCTGGGGTTATGAGTGGCACATACAGTCATGTCAGGTATCAGTCATTTGAACAAGAGAGACTCTGACTATTGCCTCATGACATTGAATGGCATTGCCACTGTGGAATCCACCAGTCAAAATCCTAGGGGTTACCAGTAAAAAGAAACTGAACTGGACGAGCCATATGACTACTATGGCCACAAGAGCAGGCTAGAAGTTGGGAATTCTGCAGTGAGTAACTAACTTACTGACTCCCCAAAGCCTGTCATAGAATCATAGAATGTACAGTGCAGAAGGAGGCCATTCGGCCCATCGAGTTTGCACCGGCTCTTGGAAAGAGCACCCCACCCAAGGTCAACACCTCCACCCACTCCCCAAAACCCAGTAACCCCACCCAACACTAAGGGCAATTTTGGACACTAAGGGCAATTTATCGTGGCCAATCCACCTAACCTACACATCTTTGGACTGTGGGAGGAAACCGGAGCACCCGGAGGAAACCCACGCAGACACGGGGAGGATGTGCAGACTCCGCACAGACAGTGACCCAAGCCAGAATCGAACCTGGGACCCTGGAGCTGTGAAGCAATTGTGCTATCCACAATGCTACCGTGCTGCCCCACCATCTGTCCCCCATCCATAAGGTACAAGTTAGGAGTGTGATGGAATATGAAATACTCTCCCTTTACCTTGATTAGTGCAGCTCCAACAATACTCAATGAGCTCAATACCATCGAAGATAAAGCAGCCCACTTGATCAGCACTCCATCAACCACCTTCAATTCCTTTCACTTTGACAACTGATGCATAGTGGAGTTCCAGGATTTTGACCCAGCGACAATGAATATATTAATGATTTTGGATGAGGGAACAGAGTGCCACATCTCAAAGTTTGCAGATGATACCAATTTGGGTGGGAGGGTGAACTGTGATGAGGATCCTACAGCATGATCTAGCCAGTTTGGGCAAGTGGGAAATCAATGGCAGATGCAGTATAACTTGGATAAGTGTGAGGTTATTCGCTTTGGAAGCAAAAACAAGGCGGCAGATTATTACTTGAACGGTGTAAATTGGGAGATGTGAGTCTGCAGCAGGACCTGGGTGTCCTTGTGCACCAGTCGCTGAAGGTAAGCATGCAGGTGCAGTAGGCGGTAAAGAAGGCTAATGGTAAGTTGGTCTTCCTTGCGAGAGGTTGAGTACAGGAGCGGGGATGTGTTGTTGCAATTATACAGGGTCTTGGTGAGGCCACACCTAGAATATTGTGTGCAGTTTTGGTCTCCTTTCCTGAGGAAGGATGTTCTTGAGGGAGTGTAGCGAAGGTTTACCAGGCTGAGTCCAGGGATGGCGGGACTGTCCTATGAGGAGAGATCGACTAGGTTAGCATTATTCTTGCTGGAGTTCAGAAGAATGAGGGAGGATCTCATAGACACTTATAAAATTCTAACAGGACTAGACAGGGTAGATGCAGGGAAGATGTTTCCGAAGGTGGGTGTGTCCAGAACCAGGAGTCACAGTCAGAGGATTCAGGGTAAACCATTTTGGACAGAGATGAGGAGATATTTCTCCACCCAAAGAGTGGTGAGCCTGTGCAATTCATTGCCACAGGAACTAGTTGAAGCTAAAACATTGAATATATTCAAGAGGCGGCTAGATATGGCACTTGGGGCGAATGGGAACAAAGGTTATGGGGAGAAAGCAGGATTAGGCTATTGAGTTGGATTATCAGCTATGATCATGATAAATGGCAGAGCAGGCTCGAAGGGCCAAAAGGTCTCTTCCTCCTATCTTCTATGTATCTATGGAGGAATGCGGATATATTTCCAAATCAGGATGGTGTGTGACTTGGAGGGAAGCTTGCAGGTGGTGTTGTTCCCACGTATATGCTGCCCTTGTCCTTCTAGATGGTAGAAGTCACAGGTTTATAAAGTGCTTTCGAAGGAGCCTTTGTGAGATCCTGCAGTGCATCTTGCAGATGATACACACTGCTGCCGGGTGTAGATGTTGAAGGTTGTGAATCAGGTGCCAGGAAAGTGGGCAGCTTTGGCCTGAACGGTGTCAAAACCTCTTGAGTGTTATGGCAGCTGTAATCATCCAGGCAAGTGGCGCGTATTCGATCACATTCATAGAATTTACAGTGCAGAAGGAGGCCATTCGGCCCATCGAGTCCGTACCAGCCCTTGGAAAGAGCACCCTACCTAAGCCCATTCCTCCACCTTATTTTCACACCTCCACCTATCCCCGTAACCCCACCTAACCTTTTTTGGACACCAGGGGCTGTTTTTAGCATTGCCAATCCACCTAACCTGCACTATCTTTGGACTGTAGGAGGGAACCGGAGCACCCGGAAGAAACCCACGCAGACACGGGGAGAACATGCAGACTCTGCACAGTGACCCAGTCGATTTCGGCGTGACCCAGTCGATTTCGGCGTGAGAACAGCTGGTGAGTCAGTTTCAGCGGGGGCATTGCGGAAGGAGGTTGCTGGGAGGTAAGTCAACCTTTAAAAGCACTTGTCTTTGCAGGGGCAGGCCAGTCGATTTCGGCGTGAGAACAGCTGGTGAGTCAGTTTCAGCGGGAGCATTGCGGAAGTGGCTGCTGGGAGGTAAGTCAACCTTTAAAAGCACTTGTCTTTGCAGGGGCAGGCCAGTCGATTTCGGCGTGAGAACAGCTGGTGAGTCAGTTTCAGCGGGAGCATTGCGGAAGTGGCTGCTGGGAGGTAAGTCAACCTTTAAAAGCACTTGTCTTTGCAGGGGCAGGCCAGTCGATTTGGGCGGGAGAACAGCTGGTGAGTCAGTTTCAGCGGGAGCATTGCGGAAGTGGCTGCTGGGAGGTAAGTCAACCTTTAAAAGCACTTGTCTTTGCAGGGGCAGGCCAGTCGATTTCGGCAGGAGTGGAGCTGGCTGGTTAGTCAATTTCACCAGGAGCTGAGAATTTTTCTTCTTTTTTTTAAATTAGTTTTTTCGGCGGGAACAGGAAGTCGACCCGCGGACGTCTGGGAAGACCCTCACCAATAAATTCTGGTGGAGAGGAAACCCGAGACACTACACGTGTAGTGTCTCCCACCCACCCTCCTCCTCTAACCTAATAATAAAACCCATTGGTCTGAGGTAAGTACCATATTTTATTATATTATTATTATTTTTTATAAAAATTTAATTTAGTTGTTAGCCAGATCTTGGTAGAAAGTTAGAGGAATTGCAGGGAAGGGAGTGCAATGTTCCTCCTGCAGGATGTTTGAGGTGAGGGATGCAGTTAGTGTCCCTGCTGATTTTACCTGCAGGAAGTGCTGCCATCTCCAGCTCCTCCAAGACCGAGTTAGGGAACTGGAGCTGGAGTTGGAAGAACTTCGGATCATTCGGGAGGCAGAAGGGGTCATAGATAGCAGCTTCAGGGAATTAGTTACACCAAAGATTGGAGATAGGTGGGTAACTGTAAGAGGGACTGGGAAAAAGCAGTCAGTGCAGGGATCCCCTGCGGTCGTTCCCCTGAGAAACAAGTATACCGCTTTGGATACTTGTGGGGGGGACGACTTACCAGGGGTAAGCCATGGGGTACGGGCCTCTGGCACGGAGTATGTCCCTGTTGCTCAGAAGGGAAGGGGGGAGAGGAGCAGAGCATTAGTAATTGGGGACTCTATAGTCAGGGGCACAGATAGGAGATTTTGTGGGAGCGTGAGAGACTCGCGTTTGGTATGTTGCCTCCCAGGTGCAAGGGTACGTGATGTCTCGGATCGTGTTTTCCGGGTCCTTAAGGGGGAGGGGGAGCAGCCCCAAGTCGTGGTCCACATTGGCACTAACGACATAGGTAGGAAAGGGGACAAGGATGTCAGGCAGGCTTTCAGGGAGCTAGGATGGAAGCTCAGAACTAGAACAAACAGAGTTGTTATCTCTGGGTTGTTGCCCGTGCCACGTGATAGTGAGATGAGGAACAGGGAGAGAGAGCATTTAAACACGTGGCTACAGGGATGGTGCAGGCGGGAGGGATTCAGATTTTTGGATAACTGGGGCTCTTTCTGGGGAAGGTGGGACCTCTACAGACAGGATGGTCTACATCTGAACCTGAGGGGCACAAATATCCTGGGGGGGGAGATTTGTTAGTGCTCTTTGGGGGGGTTTAAACTAATGCAGCAGGAGCATGGGAACCTGGATTGTAGTTTTAGGGTAAGGGAGAATGAGAGTATAGAGGTCAGGAGCACAGATTTGACGTCGCAGGAGGGGGCCAGTGTTCAGGTAGGTGGTTTGAAGTGTGTCTACTTCAATGCCAGGAGTATACGAAACAAGGTAGGGGAACTGGCAGCATGGGTTGGTACCTGGGAGTTCGATGTTGTGGCCATTTCGGAGACATGGATAGAGCAGGGACAGGAATGGATATTGCAGGTTCCGGGGTTTAGGTGTTTTAGTAAGCTCAGAGAAGGAGGCAAAAGAGGGGGAGGTGTGGCGCTGCTAGTCAAGAGCAGTATTACGGTGGCGGAGAGGATGCTAGATGGGGACTCTTCTTCCGCGGTAGTATGGGCTGAAGTTAGAAACAGGAAAGGAGAGGTCACCCTGTTGGGAGTTTTTTATAGGCCTCCTAATAGTTCTAGGGATGTAGAGGAAAGGATGGCGAAGATGATTCTGGATATGAGTGAAAGTAACAGGGTAGTTATTATGGGAGACTTTAACTTTCCAAATATTGACTGGAAAAGATATAGTTCGAGTACAATAGATGGGTCGCTTTTTGTACAGTGTGTGCAGGAGGGTTTCCTGAAACAATATGTTGACAGGCCAACAAGAGGCGAGGCCACGTTGGATTTGGTTTTGGATAATGAACCAGGCCAGGTGTTGGATTTGGAGGTAGGAGAGCACTTTGGGGACAGTGACCACAATTCGGTGACGTTTACGTTAATGACGGAAAGGGATAAGTATACACCGCAGGGCAAGAGTTATAGCTGGGGGAAGGGCAATTATGATGCCATTAGACGTGACTTGGGGGGGGATAAGGTGGAGAAGTAGGCTGCAAGTGTTGGGCACACTGGATAAGTGGGGCTTGTCAAGGATCAGCTACTGCGTGTTCTTGATAAGTATGTACCGGTCAGACAGGGAGGAAGGCGTCGAACGAGGGAACCGTGGTTTACCAAGGAAGTGGAATCTCTTGTTAAGAGGAAGAAGGAGGCCAAGTGAAGATGAAGTGTGAAGTTTCGGTTGGGGCGATGGATAGTTACAAGGTAGCGAGGAAGGATCTAAAGAGAGAGCTAAGACGAGCAAGGAGGGGACATGAGAAGTATTTGGCAGGAAGGATCAGCGAAAACCCAAAAGCTTTCTATAGGTATGTCAGGAATAAGCGAATGACTAGGGAAAGAGTAGGACCAGTCAAGGACAGGGATGGGAAATTGTGTGTGGAGTCTGAAGAGATAGGCGAGATACTAAATGAATATTTTTCGTCAGTATTCACTCAGGAAAAAGATAATGTTGTGGAGGAGAATGCTGAGCCCCAGGCTAATAGAATAGATGGCATTGAGGTACGTAAGGAAGAGGTGTTGGCAATTCTGGACAGGCTGAAAATAGATAAGTCCCCGGGACCTGATGGGATTTATCCTAGGATTCTCTGGGAGGCCAGGGAAGAGATTGCTGGACCTTTGGCTTTGATTTTTATGTCATCATTGGCTACAGGAATAGTGCCAGAGGACTGGAGGACAGCAAATGTGGTCCCTTTGTTCAAAAAGGGGAGCAGAGACAACCCCGGCAACTATAGACCGGTGAGCCTCACGTCTGTAGTGGGTAAAGTTTTGGAGGGGATTATAAGAGACAAGATTTATAATCATCTAGATAGGAATAATATGATCAGGGATTGTCAGCATGGCTTTGTGAAGGGTAGGTCATGCCTCACAAACCTTATTGAGTTCTTTGAGAAGGTGACTGAACAGGTAGACGAGGGTAGAGCAGTTGATGTGGTGTATATGGATTTCAGCAAAGCGTTTGATAAGGTTCCCCACGGTAGGCTATTGCAAAAAATACGGAGGCTGGGGATTGAGGGTGATTTAGAGATGTGGATCAGAAATTGGCTAGCTGAAAGAAGACAGAGGGTGGTGGTTGATGGGATATGTTCAGAATGGAGTACAGTCACAAGTGGAGTACCACAAGGATCTGTTCTGGGGCCGTTGCTGTTTGTCATTTTTATCAATGACCTAGAGGAAGGCGCAGAAGGGTGGGTGAGTAAATTTGCAGACGATACTAAAGTCGGTGGTGTTGCCGATAGTGTGGAAGGATGTAGCAGGTTACAGAGGGATATAGATAAGCTGCAGAGCTGGGCTGAGAGGTGGCAAATGGAGTTTAATGTAGAGAAGTGTGAGGTGATTCACTTTGGAAGGAATAACAGGAATGCGGAATATTTGGCTAATGGTAAAGTTCTTGAAAGTGTGGATGAGCAGAGGGATCTAGGTGTCCATGTACATAGATCCCTGAAAGTTGCCACCCAGGTTGATAGGGTTGTGAAGAAGGCCTATGGAGTGTTGGCCTTTATTGGTAGAGGAATTGAGTTCCGGAGTCGGGAGGTCATGTTGCAGCTGTACAGAACTCTGGTACGGCCGCATTTGGAGTATTGCGTACAGTTCTGGTCACCGCATTATAGGAAGGACGTGGAGGCTTTGGAGCGGGTGCAGAGGAGATTTACCAGGATGTTGCCTGGTATGGAGGGAAAATCTTATGAGGAAAGGCTGATGGACTTGAGGTTGTTTTCGTTGGAGAGAAGAAGGTTAAGAGGAGACTTAATAGAGGCATACAAAATGATCAGGGGGTTGGATAGGGTGGACAGTGAGAGCCTTCTCCCGCGGATGGATATGGCTGGCACGAGGGGACATAACTTTAAACTGAGGGGTAATAGATATAGGACAGAGGTTAGAGGTAGGTTCTTTACGCAAAGAGTAGTGAGGCCGTGGAATGCCCTACCTGCTACAGTAGTGAACTCGCCAACATTGAGGGCACTTAAACGTTTATTGGATAAACATATGGATGATAATGGCATAGTATAGGTTAGATGGCTTTTGTTTCGGTGCAACATTGTGGGCCGAAGGGCCTGTACTGCGCTGTATTGTTCTATGTTCTATATGTTCTATGACCCAAGCCGGGAATCGAACCCGGGACCCTGGAGCTGTGAAGCAATTGTGCTAACCACTGTGCTACCGTGCTGCCCATGACATTCCTGGCATGTGCCTTATAGATCACTCATTTTGAAACTCAGGGTCGCGGGGCAATCAGTCACGGCATTCTTGATCGCACGACTAAGTGCCAACGGTCACGACCGGCTTTTAAAAATGCCGTCTGTGACTTGCTTTCAGAATGCTGGCCGGCCTGCACATGCGTGCCCCCTCCACAGTGCACAGGCCCAGAGCCCAGCGAGGCAGACTGCCTTCTCAAGACGTCAGCGTGCTGACCCAAGAGCAGATTCTTTTAAACAATTGATGGGAGTCTTCTCTCCAGAAGTGTCAGTAGAGAGCAGGCCATGCACCCCGTATCAGATGTCATGTGCTCCTAGGTGTGAGAGAGATTCCTCTATTTTGTAGCTGCCAGCAGTGCTGGTGTGAGCTCCTCGACCTCTGTGAACAACCCATTAAAAAGCTGAAAACAGGAACAGTATAACAATCATTTCTTGAGCTATGGGTTTATTAATTGTGCCACTGCAAATTAGGATGCAAAGTTCATGTGCGTTATACACAGGGAAGCACTGGCAAATGAAAGATTAAAACCCTCAAAACTTCAAAGGCATTTGAAGGCTAAGCATGGCGAGTTTGAGGACAAACCTCTTGATTTTTTTCAAAGGATGCAGTGAGATCTTATATCAGCAACTGAAGTCCTTAACAGAAATGTAACATTGAATGACAAAGTAAGTGAGATCGTGAGGACCAAGCAGAGTCACCCGTCACATTAAAGGGAAGTGAGAATACTGGGTCACTAAGGTCGGCCCGGGCAAAAAAGTGTGAAAAATAGTAGATGGTGGACAGGCTTTGGGGAGTCAGGGTGTGAGATACTCGGCTGCAGAATTCCAAGTCTCTGACCTGTTCCTGGAACGGTAAGCTCAGGATGTTGACAGTGGGGGATTCAATGATGGTAATGCCATTGAATGTCAAGGGAAGATGGCTGGATACTGTCATTGTCTCGTACTTGTGTGGCATGAATGTTATTTGCCACTCATTAGCCCAAGCCTGAATGTTGGGCGGACCTTGCTGCATATGGCCATTGTGGTAGTCACCACTGTTGTATTGTATTGGATATATGGGTATTACGGTAAGGCTCCTGTACTACAGGTATGGGGGTAGATCCCTGCCTGCTGGCTCCGCCCAGTCGGCAGAGTATAAATGTGTGTGCTCTCTGAACTGCAGCCATTTCGGCAGCAGCTGTAGGAGGCCACACATCTCTGTGTAATAAAGCCTCGATTACTCTCTACTCTCGTCTCATCGTAATTGATAGTGCATCAAGTTAATACACAGAGATTTTACAAAGATGGATCTCCGCATCAAGCCAGATCGCCTGCAGCTGTATCCTCAAGCAGACCACGCCAAAAAGGACTTCGCACATTGGCTAGCTTGCTTTGAAGCATACATCGGATCTGCGACAGACCAAATTCCAGAAGCACAGAAGCTCCAGATTCTGTACACGCGGCTGAGCTCCGATGTCCTTCCCCTCATCCAGGACGTGCATCCCTACGCCGAGGTCATGGCGCTACTGAAGGAGAACTACGCTCAGCAGGCCAACAAGATCAACTTCCCGGTGAGTCTGTGGAAGGTTTCTGGCGTGCTCTGCTCGACCTGGTGAGAGACTGTGATTGCCAGGCCTTTTCGGCCGCTGAACATTCTAACCTGCTAATGAGAGACGCGTTCATTACGGGCATAGGATCAGCCTACATCCGCCAGCGCCTCTTAGAAGGGGCTATGCTTGACCTCGCAGCGACCAAAAAACTAGCGCTCTCGCTCACAGTCGCCTCACGCAACGTACAGGTGTATGCCCCCGACCGCACGGCCCACCCCTCCTGGGCATCGTGGACCCCGCTAGTGGCCACCCCATCGTGGACCCCATCAGCGACCGCCCCCAGCCAACCCCACGCCTGCGCCGCGCGACAGCCAACCAACCCCGGGGGACCCAAGTGCTACTTCTGCGGACAGACAAAACACCCCCAGCAGCACTGCCCGGCGCGGAGCGCACTCTGCAAGACCTGTGGCAAGAAAGGACATTTTGTTGCAGTGTGCCAGGCCCGCTCAATCGCCGCTATTGTCTCTGCACCCCCCGCGTTCGGCCCATGGGCGCCGCCATCTTGCTCCTCTCACAACACGCGCGGCCCGTGGGCGCCACCAACTTGCCTGCCTCAGGACACGTGCGGCCCATGGGCACCGCCATCTTCCCCGCCTCGGGACCCTTGCCGGTCGGGCATCTCATCAGGCCGCTCATCGCCTGCAACCGCCGCCGGCCAGCCGCGTCTCGCCTCCGTCACGATCGACCAGTCCCGACCGCACAACCTCGCGACCACGTCGACAAAGGTGAAGGTCGACGGGCATGGGATATCCTGCCTTCTGGACTCCGGGAGCACAGATCTTCATCCACCCCGATACGGTAAGGCGCTGTTCCCTCGCGGTACACCCCATTAACCAAAGAATCTCCCTGGCCTCCGGATCCCACTCCGTGGCGATCCGGGGGTACTGCATCGCCACCCTCACCATCCAGGGCGTAGAATTCAGCGGCTTCCGGCTCTACGTCCTCCCCAACCTCTGCGCTGCCTTACTACTCTGCCTGGACTTCCAGTGCAACCTCCAGAGCCTAACCCTGAAATTTGGCGGGCCCCTACCACCCCTTACTGTATGCGGCCTCACGACCCTTAAGGTCGACCCGCCTTCTCTGTTTGCAAACCTCACCCCGGATTGCAAATCCGTCGCCACCAGAAGCAGACGGTACAGTGCCCAGGACAGGACCTTCATCAGGTCTGAGGTCCAGTGGCTGCTGTGGGAAGGTATTATCGAGGCCAGCAACAGCCCCTGGAGAGCCCAAGTGGTAGCGGTGAAAACGGGGGAGAAAAACAGGATGGTCGTCGACTACAGTCAGACCATCAATCGGTACACGCAGCTCGACACGTACCCCCTCCCACGCATATCTGATATGGTCAATCAGATTGCACAGTACCGGGTCTTCTCGACAGTGGACCTGAAATCTGCCGACCACCAGCTCCCCATTCGAAAAGCGGACCGCCCGTACACCGCGTTTGAAGCGGATGCCCGCCTTTACCATTTCCTTAGGGTTCTCTTCGGCGTCACTAACGGGGTCTCAGTCTTTCAACGGGATATGGACTGAATGGTTGACCAGTACGGGCTGCGGGCCACTTTCCCGTACCTGGATAACGTCACTATCTGCGGCCATGACCAGCAGGACCACGACGCTAACCTTTCCAAATTTCTCCACACCGCCAAACTCCTCAACCTAACCTACAACAAGGAGAAGCGTGTGTTCAGCATGAACCGATTAGGCATCCTCGGCTATCTGGTTCAGAACGGAGTTATAGGGCCCGACCCTGATCGCATGCGCCCCCTCATGGATCTCCCCCTTTCCCACTGCCCCAAGGCCCTCAAACGATGCCTAGGGTTCTTTTCGTACTACGACCAGTGGGCCCCTAACTATGCGGACAAGGCCCGCCCACTCATTCACTCCACCGGTTTCCCACTGACGGCCGAGGCTCACCAGGCATTCAACCGTATCAAGGCTGACATCGCAAGGCCGCGATGCACGCGGTCGACGAGATGCTCCCCTACCAAGTCGACAGCGATGCATCAGACGTCGCTCTGGCCGCCACCCTCAACCAGGCAGGCAGGCCCGTGGCATTCTTTTCCCGCACCCTCCATGCATCCGAAATTCGGCACTCCTCCGTCGAAAAGGAGGCCCAAGCTATCGTTGAAGCTGTGCGGCACTGGAGGCATTACCTGGCCGGCAGGAGATTCACTCTCCTCACAGATCAACGGTTGGTTGCCTTCATGTTTAACAACACACAGCGGGGTAAGATCAAAAATGACAAGATCTTGCGGTGGAGTATCGAGCTCTCCACCTTTAATTACGAGACTTTGTATCGTCCCGGTAAGCTCAACGAGCCCCTCGATGCCCTGTCCCGAGGTACATGTGCCAGCGCACAAGTGGACCGACTCCGGACCCTGCACAACGATCTCTGTCACCCAGGGGTCACCCGCTTTTATCACTTCATTAAGGCCCGCAATCTGCCCTACTCCATCGAGGAAGTCTGGGCTGTCACCAGAGACTGCCAGGTCTGCGCGGAGTGTAAACCGCACTTCTACCGGCCAGACAGTGCGCGGCTGGTGAAGGCCTCCCGCCCCTTTGAACGCCTCAGCGTGGACTTCAAAGGGCCCCTCCCCTCCACTGACCACAACACGTATTTTCTCAATGTGGTTGAAGAATATTCCAGATTCCCCTTCGCCATCCCATGCCCGATATGACGTTTGCCACCGTCATCAAAGCCCTCAACACCACCTTCGCTCTGTTCGGTTTCCCCGCCTACGTCCACAGTGACCGGGGATCCTCATTTATTTTTATTTAAAAAAATATATATTTTATTCAAAATTTTGTGGCCAAACATAACAGTACATAGTTTTTTCTTTTGAACAACAACAAAGCAATATAAATAACCGTGGCCAATTTTAAACAAATAAATAAATAATATATAAACAAAAACAAAAACAAAACTGAGTGGCAACTGCCTTGTCAAAAATAGTTACTCTCCAAAGATACAATCCAACAATCCAATATACATTACCTATAACAAGTGTCTATACATATACAATGACATCCCTGAGAGTCTGTCCGGTTCCTCCCCCCCCCCCCCCCCCCCTGGGTTGCTGCTGTTGTCTTCTTCTGTTCCATTCCCTCTATCTTTCTGTGAGGTAGTCAACGAACGGTTGCCACCGCCTGGTGAACCCTTGAGCTGAACCCCTTAATACGAACTTGATCCGTTCTAACTTTATAAACCCTGCCATGTCGTTTATCCAGGTCTCCACACCCGGGGGTTTGGCTTCCTTCCACATTAACAATATCCTGAGCCGGGCTACCAGGGACGCAAAGGCCAAAACATCAGCCTCGCTCGCCTCCTGCACTCCCAGCTCTTCTGCAACCCCGAATATAGCCAACCCCCAGCTTGGTTCGACTTGGGCCCCCACCACCTTCGAAAGCACCTTTGCCACCCCCACCCAAAACCCCTGTAGTGCCGGGCATGACCAGAACATGTGGGTGTGATTCGCTGGGCTTCTCGAGCATCTCCCACACCTATCCTCTACCCCAAAAAATTTACTGAGCCGTACTCCAGTCATATGCGCCCTGTGTAGAACCTTGAATTGTATCAGGCTTAGCCTGGCACACGAGGACGATGAGTTTACCCTACGTAGGGCGTCGGCCCACAGCCCCTCCTCAATCTCCTCCACCAGCTCTTCTTCCCATTTCCCTTTCAGCTCATCTACCATGATCTCCCCCTCGTCCCTCATTTCCCTATATATGTCCGACACCTTACCATCCCCCACCCATGTCTCTGAGATCACTCTATCCTGCACCTCCTGCGTCGGGAGCTGCGGGAATTCCCTCACCTGTTGCCTCGTGAAAGCCCTCAGTTGCATATACCGAAATGTATTCCCTTGGGGCAACCCATATTTTTCCGTCAGCGCTCCCAGACTCGCAAACGTCCCATCTACGAACAGATCTCTCAATTGTACTATCCCAGCTCTTTGCTATGCTCCAAATCCCCCATCCATTCTCCCCGGAACAAACCTATGGTTATTTCTTATCGGGGACCGCTCAGAGGCTCGCGTCTTTCCCCTATGCCGTCTCCACTGCCCCCAAATTTTCAATGTAGCCACCACCACCGGGCTTGTGGTGTATTTCTTCGGTGAGAACGGCAACGGTGCCGTCACCATTGCTTGTAGGCTAGTCCCCCTGCAGGATGCCCTCTCCAATCTCTTCCACGCCGCTCCCTCCCCTTCTCCCATCCACTTACACACCATTGAAACATTGGCAGCCCAGTAATAGTCGTTTAGGCTCGGTAGTGCCAACCCCCCCCCGTCCCTACTACGCTGCAAAAATCCCCTCCTCACTCTCGGGGTCTTCCCGGCCCACACAAAACCCATAATACGCTTCTCGATTCTCTTGAAAAAAGCCTTCGTGACCACCACCGGGAGGCACTGAAACACAAAAAGGAATCTCGGGAGGACCACCATTTTAACCGCCTGCACCCTACCTGCCAGTGACAGGGACACCGTGTCCCATCTCTTAAAGTCCTCCTCCATCTGCTCCACCAACCGTGTTAAATTAAGCCTGTGTAATGTACCCCAATTCTTGGCTATCTGGATCCCCAAGTACCGGAAGTCCCTTGTTACCTTCCTCAACGGTAAATCCTCTATTTCCCTGCTCTGCTCCCCTGGATGCACCACGAACAATTCACTTTTCCCCATGTTCAATTTATACCCTGAAAAATCCCCAAACTCCCCAAGTATCCGCATTATCTCTGGCATCCCCTCCGCCGGGTCCACCACATACAACAACAAATCATCCGCATACAGAGATACCCGGTGTTCTTCTCCTCCCCTGAGTACTCCCCTCCACTTCCTGGAACCCCTCAATGCTATGGCCAGGGGCTCAATCGCCAATGCAAACAATAATGGGGACAGAGGACATCCCTGCCTCGTCCCTCTATGGAGCCAAAAATAATCAGACCCCCGTCCATTCGTGACCACGCTCACCATCGGAGCCCTATACAGCAACTGTACCCATCTGATATACCCATCTCCAAAGCCAAATCTCCTCAGCACCTCCCACAAATAATCCCACTCCACTCTATCAAATGCTTTCTCGGCATCCATCGCCACCACTATCTCCGCTTCCCCCTCTGGTGGGGGCATCATCATTACCCCTAGCAGCCTCCGTATATTTGTGTTCAGCTGTCTCCCCTTCACAAACCCAGTTTGGTCCTCATGAACCACCTCCGGGACACAATCCTCTATCCTCGTTGCCATTACCTTGGCCAGAATCTTAGCATCCACATTCAGGAGGGAAATGGGCCTATAGGACCCGCATTGCAGCGGGTCTTTTTCCTTCTTTAGGAGGAGCGATATCGTTGCCTCTGACATAGTCGGGGGCAGCTGCCCCCTTTCCCTAGCCTCATTAAAGGTTCTCATCAGTAGCGGGGCCAGCAAGTCCATATATTTCCTATAGAATTCCACTGGGAATCCGTCTGGTCCCGGGGCCTTCCCCGCCTTCCAATCCCTTTCACTACTTCCTCCGTCTCAATCTGTGCTCCCAGTCCCGCCCTTTCCTGCTCCTCCAACTTAGGAAATTCCAGCTGATCCAGAAAACACATCATTCTCTCCTTCCCTTCCGGGGGCTGAGCTTCATATAATCTTTCATAAAATGCCTTGAACACTCCATTCACTCTCTCCGCTCCATCTCTCCCTCCTCATCTCTCACCCCCCCATCTCCCTCGTTGCTCCCCTTTTCCTCAGTTGGTGGGCCAGCAACCTGCTCGCCTTCTCCTCATATTCGTACTGTACACCCTGTGCCTTCCTCCATTGTGCCTCTGCATTACCCGTAGTCAACAAGTCAAATTCTACATGTAGCCTTTGCCTTTCCCTGTACAGTCCCTCCTCCGGTGCCTCCGCATATTGTCTGTCCACCCTCAAAAGTTCTTTCAACAACCGCTCCCTTTCCCTACCCTCCTGCTTTCCTTTATGTGCCCTGATAGATATCAGCTCCCCTCTAACCACAGCCTTCAACTCCTCCCAGACCACTCCCACCTGAACCTCCCCATTGTCATTGAGTTCCAAGTACCTTTCAATACACCCCCTCACCCTTAAACACACCCCCTCATCTGCCAATAATCCCATGTCCATTCTCCAGGGTGGGTGCTGTTCTTTTTCCTCCCCTATCTCCAGGTCCACCCAATGTGGAGCGTGGTCCAAAATAGCTATAGCCGTGTACTCCGTCCCCGTCACCTTCGGGATCAGTGCCCTTCCCAAAACAAAAAAGTCTATCCGTGAATAGACTTTGTGGACATAGGAGAAAAACGAAAACTCCTTACTCCTAGGTCTACTAAATCTCCAGGGGTCTACTCCTCCCATCTGCTCCATAAAGTCCTTGAGCACCCTAGCTGCAGCCGGCCTCCTTCCGGTCCTGGACCTCGATCTGTCCAGCCCTTGGTCCAGCACCGTATTAAAATCTCCACCCATTACCAACTTTCCCGCCTCTAGGTCCGGGATGCGTCCCAACATACGCCTCATAAAATTGGCATCATCCCAGTTCGGGGCATATACGTTCACTAAAACCACCACCTCCCCTTGCAATCTGCCACTCACCATCACGTATCTGCCCCCACTATCCGCCACTATGGTCTTTGCCTCAAACATTACCCGCTTCCCCACTAATATAGCCACCCCCTTTTTTGCGTCTAGCCCCGAATGAAACACCTGCCCCACCCATCCTTTGCGAAGTCTGACCTGGTCTATCAGTTTCAGATGCGTCTCCTGCAGCATAACCACATCTGCCTTAAGTTTTTTTAGGTGTGCGAGTACCCGTGCCCTCTTAATCGGCCCGTTCAGCCCTCTCACATTCCACGTGATCAGCCGGGTTGGGGGGCTCTTTACCCCCCCCCCCCCTTGTCGACTAGCCATCTCCTTTTTCAATCCAGCTCCTCTCCCGGTTCCCACATAGCCGTATCTCCCCCCAACGGCGCCCTCCCGCCCCGACCACCCCACCCCATACCAGCTCCCCCTTCTCCCCAGCAGCAGCAACCCAGTTAATCCCCCCCCACCGCTAGATCCCTTTCTAGCGTAATTGCACCCCTCATGTTGCTCCCAGAAGTCAGCAAACTCTGGCCGACCTCGGCTTTCCCCCGTGACCTCGGCCCCCACTGTGCGAGGCCCCCTCCTTCCTGCTTCCCTGTTCCCGCCATGATTACCATAGCGCGGGAACAAATCCCGCGCTACCCATTTGGCCCCGCCCCCAATGGCCGGCACCCCCAGCTCCCCATCCTCCCCCCCCCCCCCCCTCCCCCACGACATGGGGAAGAGAGAAAAGTTACAGGGTCGCAGGATTAACAACTTGGGAAATCATCTCTTCCCTCATCTCCCTCCCCCTTCACCCCACCACTTTATCCCAAACGTTCTTTTTCTAGCCCGCTTGTTCCAGTTTATCCTCGACAATAAATGTCCACGCCTCTTCTGCCGTTTCAAAGTAGTGGTGTTTCCCTTGATGTGTGACCCACAGTCTTGCCGGCTGCAGCATTCCAAATTTAACCTTCCTTTTGTGCAGCACCGCCTTGGCCCGATTAAAGCTTGCCCTCCTTCTCGCCACCTCCGCACTCCAATCTTGATATACGTGGATCACCGCGTTCTCCCACCTACTGCTCCGGGTTTTCTTTGCCCATCTGAGGACCATCTCTCTGTCCTTATATCGGAGAAATCTCACCACTATGGCTCGAGGAATTTTTCCAGCCCTCGGTCTTCGCGCCATAACTCGATAAGCTCCCTCCACCTCCAACGGGCCCGTCGGGGCCTCCGATCCCATTAACGAGTGAAGCATCGTGCTCACATATGCCCCGACTTCCGCCCCTTCTGCACCTTCGGGAAGACCAAGAATCCTTAAATTCTTCCTCCTTGCATTATTCTCCAGCACCTCCAGCCTTTCCACACACCTTTTGTGTTGTGCCTCGTGCATCTCTGTCTTCACCACCAGGCCCTGTATTTCGTCCTCATTCTCAGCAGCCTTTGCCTTCACGACCCAAAGCTCCTGCTCCTGGGTCTTTTGCTCCTCCTTTAGCCCTTCAATCGCCTGTAATATCGGGGCCAACAGCTCCTTCTTCCTCTCCTTTTTAAGTTCTTCCACGCAGCGCCGCAGGAACTCGTTGGTCAGGGCCCCATATTAAACTGCCACCTTCCGACGCCATCTTGCTTTATGCTTGCCTTCCTGGCCGCTGCTCTAGAGGATCCACCGCAATCCGGCCACTTTCCTCTCCTTTTTCCATCCGTGTCCAGGGGGGATTCCCTTCTGGTTTACCGCACAGTGTTTTTAGCCGTTAAAATTGCCGTTGGGGCTCCTATCAAGAGCCCAAAAGTCCGTTCCACCGGGAGCTGCCGAAACATGTGACTTAGCTGGTCATCGCCGCATCCGGAAGTCTGGGGATCCTCATTTATGAGCGATGGGCTGCGCTAGTACCTGCTCAACAGGGGCATTGCCTCGAGCAGGACGACCAGCTACAACCCCTGGGGAAATGGGCAGGTGGAGCGGGAGAATGGGACGGTCTGGAAGGCCGTCCAGCTGGCCCTACGGTCCAGAAATCTCCCGGCCTCCCGCTGGGAGGAGGTCCTCCCCGACGCACTTCACTCCATTCGGTCACTCTTGTGCACGGCGACTAACTAAATCCCCCATGAACGTCTCTTTGCCTTCCCCAGGAAGTCCACCTCCGGGGTTTCGCTCCCAACGTGGCTGGCAACTCCAGGTCCCGTTCTCCTCCGCAAGCACGTGCAGCTCTGTTGGTTGAGAGTGTACATCTACTCCGCGCAAACCCGCAGTACACCTACATAGCGTAACCCGACGGCCGCCAAGATACAGTCTCCCTCAGGGACCAGGCACCAGCTGGGTCCCCCCCCCCTTCCTCCTCTGCCCCGGCACCACCCTCCCTTCCCCAGTGCACCCCACCACAGCCTCCGCTCCAGGACAATCCATCCTCCCCTTGGTCCCACCCGGGGATGAAGTGGATGTCGACACACTCCCGGAGTCACCGACGACCGAGCCGACGCCTGACTCGCCACCAGCACTGCAGCGCTCTCAACGGCGGATCAAGGCGCCTGACCGTCTAAATGTGTAACCTTCTCTGAAATTTTAATGACAACCTGTATGTAAATAGTTTTCCACCACCCTCACTGGACTCATTTTTAACAGGGGGTGAATGTGATAGTCACCACTGTTGTATTATATTGTATGTACTGCACTGCATACGAGGGTATTACGGTAAGGCCCCTGTACTACAGGTACGGGGGTAGTTCCCTGCCTTCTGGCTCCGCCCAGTAGGCAGAGTATAAATGTGTGTGCTCTCCGAACTGCAGCCACTTCGGCAGCAGCTGTAGGAGGCCACACATCTCTGTGTAATAAAGCCTTGATTACTCTCTACTCTCGTCTCGCCGTAATTGATAGTGCATCAGCCATAGGCTGCTTCAGTATTTGACGAGCTGCAAAAGGTGAACATTGTGCAATCATGCACGAACATCCCCATTTCTGACGTTGTGAAGGAGGGAAGATCATTGATGAAGCAACTGAAGATGATTCGGTCCAGGACATTACCCTGAGGAACTCCTGCAGCGATGTCCTGCAACTGAGATGACTGACCTCCAACCAATCACAAACATCTTCCTTTGTGCTAGGTGTGACTTCCAGCAGTAGAGAGTTTCCCCCGGATAGGGCTCCTTCATGCTGCACTCAGTCAAATGCTGCCTTGATATCAAGGGCAGTCACTCTTGTCGCATCTCTTGAGTTCAGCTCCCTTGTCCATGTTTGGATTAAGGTTGATGTGCAGATGCCGGCGTTGGACTGGGGTGAGCACAGTACGAAGTCTTACAACACCAGGTTAAAGTCCAACAGGTTTGTTTCGATGTCACTAGCTTTCGGAGCGCTGCTCCTTCACCTGAGGAAGGAGCAGCACTCCGAAAGCTAGTGACATCGAAACAAACCTGTTGGACTTTAACCTGGTGTTGTAAGACTTCGTACTGGATTAAGGTTGTCATGAGGTCACGAGCTGAGTGGCCCTGGCAGAACCCAAAGTGACAGTCAGTGAACAGGTTATTACTGAGTAAGTGACACTTGATAGCATTTTCCATGATACACTTTCCTGATGATTGAGTCTATTGGTGGGGCAGTAATTGGCCGGGATGGATTTGTCCTCACTCTCACTGTTCTTGTACTCATTGCAGTCTCAATCAAAACTGTCAAGTTACTCTCTGTGGACTTGGCGACATTGTCCCTGTATTCCAGGAGGTCATACCCTATTGTGCCTGACATCTCATCCCAATTGTCTCTGTACTCCCTCCTCATGGCCTTGTCTCACCCCCACTATTCCTGCATTCCCACCCCCTCCAGATCCTCAACAGTTCAAAATAATTACTAAAATGCATAGGCGATTTTTGTGAAAATAGACTTTATTTCAGTAAAAACATTTCTATGTAGAAACAAAGAAAAAGCATTTGACAGTAAGGGCTTGGGCCCTGTTCACAATTGCACTCCATGCAGAGCACAGCCGGATTCGATCCCAATGATGCATGCAAAACAAAGAGGTGAAAATATTTATAAATGTCACAAACAATCATATAAATTTTTCTGTACAAAATCTTGACCATATATTACAAAGTGGCGTGCTAGTACATGATGGCAATTTTTTTAAGGTATGAAAATAAGTTCTGTTTTAAGTTTGACAGCTGCTCAGGAGCATGGAACATAGAGTATGTATTTGCACGAACGCAGGGTGTCAGCTGAAAACTGGCAGGTTATTGTGGCTTGGCATCTGAAAATCTGTTTTCATGTTTAGAAATTCATTCAGCTGACTTTCTTGAATAAGGCAGAGGACAAACCTTAGCATTACCCGCCGTTAGCAATGCCATGGATCGGATCTCAAAATACGCGGATACTTTCCACCCTCGTGGTTTCAGGTGAAGTTGTCACCTTCTAGTTTTGCACCGAGCTGGCTAGATTTTGGACAGGCTGTTTGGAAATTTCTAACATGCAAACAGGACACCAGTCTGATGTCTGACATGGAAAACATGTTTCCATTTAGCTTTTATATCTCATGACATAAGAGACATTTGTTTCAAACTTTTAAATACATTTTCATCAGCAACAATGCAAATATTACAACACCAGCCCTGATCGTAAATCCCTGCGCCTTGCAGCTGCGTCATTTTTGACTTGGCAAATGGTGACAGCCCTAGAAACAAACTGACTGCTATTAGAAGTCAGAATTCACCGATGTGCAACCTCAGAAAGACACTAACCAGTGAGACAACATCTAGTAAAAAACTGGTGGTCACCAATTAGTTACATCGCAATTCCATTGTCACTCAGGTTCCTATTCATCATAACTGGTCAGTGAGACCCTGGCATATCTCTGGCCACAGGGCCACTATCTGTCTGACTCTGAAGTTTATGAGATGCAGAGATTTATACCTCTGCAAAGCTTAAACAATATTGCCATGTAGCTACTTTAAAAGAACGGCTCTGTGTGTTGAGCAGTCACTGAAGGATCAATGCATGAACAGTATTAGTCACGTATCTTCTGACAGTTACAGATGAGGTGAGCTGAAGCTCGATATTTCCAGGAGGCTGAAAATTGTATTTATTATTCATTTGGATAAAGGCATTCTCTTCTGTTGGTCATTGGGGTTAGTGCTCAGTGCAGATTAGAGCTTCTGGCCAAGCTCTTTCAACTGCAACATTGCAAACACTGGTGACTTGAGTAAAAGGTCTCCAAAGGCAAAGGGATGGTGAATGTTTCTTTAGGTTTTGCAGCAGAAAGGATTCTGCATCAATGGATGTGATCTCTGTTTGATGTTAACAATTCCTCTCCGTTTCCAATCATTTCCAAGGTCCACCATCATCTCAAGTGGTTTGCTGGATTCAAGGTAGAAGTTGCTCTCTATTACTCGAGTTTGAATCGGAGTTACTCACTGTTACTGGATCCCAGGGGGGAGTTACTCTTTTACTGGATCCAAAGTGAGAGTTACTCTCAAGTTGCTGGATCATAGGTGGGAGTTACTCTCTGTTACTGGATCCCAGGTTTGAGTTACTTGTTGCTACTGGATCCCAGTTCCAAGTTACTCTCTTTTACTGGATCCCAATCTTTTGAATAGCTGCTTTCCTTTGGAAAAAAAACCCTTTTTCTTCTTGTTATTGGAGATGTTCTCACTGCATCCCTGATTGTCCATACTCGGTCCAGTGACAGCAGGATAATCGGTTACTGGCGAAGCAGGGCTCAAAACGTCTGCTTCATCTGAGCTCAGCTGATGGGAGAAAATCAGAACAAACATTATTGATGTGATACAGGAGAGAAGGAAACACACTTCACATTACACACTCGTTGCCACCTCAACACACACTTCAAACAAAGACAAACTCCATTGCCTCTAAACTCTGCTGGTTGTGTCTTTAGGCCAATAACTAGTTACGCAGCTGTTTAGATATTGAAATCTTGTAAACCGTGTCACAATCACCCTCGCACCATCATTATCACTTGCCCAAAAGAGTCTCAATCTCTGAACAAAGGTAGGCAGATTTGTTATTTGTACAGCAACTTATCACACTTTTCAGAAATATACTTCAGAATTAAATGGTTCTGGGAAATGTCAAAACGTTGATATTTTATACACAGCAGTACCCAATGTCCAGCAATGAGATGAATGACCAGTTGATCCTCGTGCACTGATAGTGGTTGAGATAAATATTGGACACAACATCAGAAGAATTTCCTGTTCTTCTTTGAATGGTACTGTGGTGTTTTTAATTTTGAGCTCAGCCATAAAGTAATTCGACCCTGTAAGCCATCAAGATTGGCTATAGTCTTGTATTAATCCTGTATCTCACAATCTCCTCCACGATGGCCCCCATGAGCAGAAAAGACTGAGCTTTCATTCCTTGGTTCAGTTTAAAGTCAAAGGGTGGAACTGATTGTCAATTCTACACGGTTCCCCTGAACCATTTGTGCCAGCTAACAGTAACTGTGCTTCTGATGTTCATTCATGTCATGCACAATCTGTTGAAGCTTCAGTCCTCCTTTTGCTGATCATTTATGTTTCCAGAAGGATCATTTTTTTCTTATCCTGAGGACTCAGACCTTAATTGAGTTGCCTTCTAAAGCTGTTGCTTCAGTGCAGAGCATAAGCAAAGCTGATCACATCATGGGCTTCACTGCAGTTCATCCATTTGCCTTCCTGCATTCTGATTTTTAAACTATAAAATTAGCCAGGAGTTCACAAATGAGGACTTGAAAAGACACTTACTGCAGATTTAGTATTTATTTGGCTGGTTAAATTTAACAATATTTGCATTTTAATATTAATTGATTTGATTTTAATTAACAAAGAGAAATGTTCACATCAGTGATTACAGAGTGGGTGTATGTCAGCTCTCAATGGGACACCGTCTCTCTTCCATGTGGGTGGCACAGTGTTTAGCACTGCTGCCTCACAGTGCCAGGGAGCAGGGTTCAATTCCGACACTTGGGTGGAGTTTGCACACTCTCCTCGTATCTGCGTGGGTTTCCTCCGGGTGCTCCGGTTTCCTCCCACAGTCTAAAGATGTACAGGTTAGACGGATTGACCATGATAAATTATCCCTTAGCATCCAAAAGATTAGGTGGGGCCATTGGGGATGGGGTGGGCCTAGGTCAGGTGTTCTTTTAGAGGGTCGGTGCAGGCTCAAGGGGCCGAATGGCCTCCTTCTGCACTGTAATGATTCCAAATTCAATGCCTCCATGTTGGTGTTGCTCTGTCTGTTGGTTGCTCTCTGCCTCTGTGCAGGGAGGACTGTTTTGCATCAGTCATATTGTAGATAATAGGCCAGCTTCCAGGGCAATTTATGCGACTTGAGATGCATAAATGTAAGCAAACAAATAAAGATTTGCTTAGAATAATTCATTGAGACTAAGAGGAATGTTTTAAAAGCGGCCATTGTTGAAGCAACGGGGACGACATGGAATTTGTATCATGCCATTAATCCTAATATAATAGAGTTGTACATTTCTTACTCATTACTCTTACCTTTTCTGTACCATATCTTCTGTCATAGCTACTCCATAGCAAAGATTGCCACAAAACCGGTGGTAAAAGTGTTGCCCTAAGAAGAGCTGATCAAAGGTACCAAATAACAGAGTCCCAGTTACCTCAGACAGCCATAGCCAATCAAATGACTGGCATTATTAATGATTAGTCAATAACACCATTACTGCTGCATCATGTGACCAGCAGGATTGCAGAGCCTTGTTTTTTTTTGTCTGAACAACTCCCATTCCAAGACATCTGGCACCACATTCTGTGACGGTACTGTTGGTCTGAATAAACCTTTAACATCTTGTCTTTAGAGATAACCAGCATGTGCGATGCTGTACCACAAATTCCAAGGTTTTCCTCATGGATATTGATAACAGTGAGCCAGTGTATTTACCAGTGTTTATTAATCAAAAAGCGATGGGACTAAACAGTGTTAGCCAGTCGCAAAAGGATCATGCAAAGCAAGCAAGAAACTGTTGTTAGCCATGACCCAGGATAAATCAACATCCTATCTTACCAACAGGTGTCACATAACACTGTCAACCACTTATACTACTGAAGATACCTCTGCTGTCAGATCTTCTGTACCTCACATTCCAACTACTACCACAGCATAACCATCTCACCATCATCCAACAGCCTCCCTTCTCGTTCTCCAGGTGAGAAGAAAAAATAGTAAACTAGATTTGAAAGCTGATGACATACAACTGGACTACTCCCTTAACCTGTTAAATTCTTTTACATTGGAAAGATGGAGCCCATTTGAATGAACTTCAACTGCTTTCCCTTGCGATCCATTCGCACTAATGGGCAATGCAAATCTGCCCCTCTATTCAGTAAAATAGTGGAGGCAATGCCAGGGTGAATGCCAATTCAGAAAAAACCAGCTAATAGGGGGTGCAGAACCTAATTGGAACTGAATTCAAGGGAGAAGCAAAAATAGAAAATGCCAAAAATTGCATAGCATATCAGGCAACATCTGTTGAGAGAAACAGAATAACAGCTTCTAGTTGATGACCCTTTGTCTGTGTTAGTATTTCCAGCGTTTTTTGTTTTTATTACAGATTTCTGCATCCGTAGTATTTTGCATTTGTATTAAGCGTGACATGTCCTCTTCTAGCTAACCTGAGTGTCAGTGAAACAGCCAAGCACATCTAATATTCTATTACTGTTATCTAGCATTATCTGCGGTGGAAGTGCACACATGAAGTCCTTCTTTGCAACCAGAGCAAAGGACAGAGCCAAAAGAGCATAATACAGGCAAACCTGCCATATCTTGCGTTTAATCTGGTACAAGTGATTGAAGTACATTTTGAATCCTTTTTTTGTGACTCACAAAGAGAATCCCAAACCTTTCGGTCATGCTCCATGACTTTCCAGTTGCTTTTTATTCTAAGAATGGTCCGAACTTGGCGTACCTTGTACCCATGCTCCGCTTTGAGAGTTACAAAGCTCTGGCAGCTCACATACATTCTGAGCAGTATCAGCTCCCAATAGATGAATCTCCAGTTTACGTCCAGCAGTGGGGAAATTCAGAATAGGAAGTTAACGGGAGTGGGAACTGGAGCTGCACCAACCCAGGCTAGAGCTATCCTATCCATATTAGCTACCTCAGGAATGTCAGTGTATTCCTGGAAACTTGTTAATCTGCGCAGCCTGGAAATCTGCCTACATCTCCAGGATTTAACTCAACCACATCAGCAGGTATCTCTGCGGCCAGATATTTAACCATTCTGTTTCACTATGGGTGGACCTAACTTCATCCCTTTCACAAATGTCCTAATCATGCCTTTTTCAGGTTTATCCTGGCAGTATACCAGTGCTAAGAGAGAAACTGCCCAACATAGTCTCATATGTTGACCTGTGCCTCTCTTTATCTGTTTACGATAGCTATGGACAACGGTTTTGTGAATGGACCTGTATGGTATATCCTTGCACCCTATGAGGAAGAATCATCTTCTGGCTTATCTTTGACTTAGCCCCTTCCTCTTAACACAACAGCTTAGATCAAGAAATTGCTGACTGGGGAACCTGGCTACGTGCAGCCTACTGGATGGTCCCACGACCCTGAAGTGGAGGTTCATTTAGTGAAATGCTGGCCGACCAGAAAGGAGCAATGGAGGTTGTTCCAACTTTGATTGAGGTTGCGCTGAATGTTGTACTATTTCCCAAGATTGGGATGGTTCCTGTAACTCTGTTCCTTGGACTGGTGCTGTGCTTACTGCAGGATTGCGGCTCCTTCTGGTGTGCATGCTGCAATGCAAATGACAGTGTCTGAAAGCTGCAGCAGTATCTTCAGTAACATAAACTTACAAGCCTCCTGGGTGCTAATTACCGCTTGAAATGAACAGTCTTCCTCTGTTGCCATGGAAAAAGGTAGAGAAACAGAAATATTATAATAAAAGAAAGTGAAACAACTAATACAACTGAGTAAATAAACAAAATGTTTTGAATAAGAACAAGCTGCTCCAATCAGTACCACTCAGCAAGGGTCATTATTTGCTGGCTGTACAGAGCAGCCAGCTCATTATGTGCTGCAATGAATTGAATACCTGCAGAGTTTGAACATGGTGCTCTGGTTTCCTTCCACAGTCCAAAGATGTGCAGGTTAGGTAGATTGGATATGCTAAATTGTCCCTCGGTGGGGTTACAGGGATAGGGTGGGGGATTGGGCCTGGGTTAGGGTGCTCTTTCCGAGGGTCGGTGCAGACTCAATGGGCCGAAAGGCCTCCTTCTGCACTATAGGGATTCTAATATTCAATGATTTTGATAAAGGATGTAGAATTCTTGAACTAAAACCTATAAATTTACTTTTTTTTCCCAATAAAACAAGTTTAAAGTGACAATTAAAAAATAAGGATTGAGATAAAATAAAATATGTTCAACTTATCTATTATCTAATTAAAATGGGGCATGACCATAATTTTTCAAAAGTGCTGCCTTGTGGGTGACCAATATTGATATAACCTTATGAGATTTAACATAACACAGCCACCTAATGCAAAATGTAAGAAACTCACCTTTAGAATTGCACAAAGGGAAAAACAGGTTTTCAAAGAAAAGGTCAGTCATAAACAAAACTCAAAGTCTGCAGTAAATATAAGCAAGTGTTGTGCACCTTAAATAAACATCAAAATGTTTGACTTAGGAAAGATCGAAAAGCTGGTTAACACACCTACTTAAATGATAGTCAAAGTCTGCAAATAGATATCAAACTACAGCTGAAACTACCAAGTCTTTTTTTACAAAGACAAAGCCTCACAGATTCAATCTCGCCAAATGAAAATCCATTCACCACCTCAACAGGTTCAAACGTTCTTGCTGCCCCTTTCCATTCTCCGTCCCCTCCCCTCCAGCCCATCTGTTCCACTCACTCCCTCTGTTCTCTCCGCTACCTATGTATCCTTCTCCTCATCCCATCCCAAATCCCCACTCCCTTCTCTTCATGCTCTGCTCTCACTTCCTCTTTTCAACACATCTCTCCTCTCGGTCTTCTCCCTCCCTTACATTGATCAAGTACCTCTGCACTGCTAAAACTCCTTCAGCTGAAAAACACCCTTGGTCTCGGCTTCCTATGCGCAGAGCCCAGTAGAAATGTTATTTGGGCCGTCCAGTATTGCACGGCAGGAGTTCACAGTTTGTATTTTACACAACACAGTATCTGCTGGGCTTACCGATTTTTCCTTGTGTACTGTAGCTGGAGAAGATCTTGCCATGGCATTCCCAGCAGCTGCCTCCACTGTCCCCTCCATTCTGATCTGCTCCAGGAAGTTGGATGGTGCAAGTCCATGTAGTCCATTTAGATCACCCTTACATGGCAAAACGCAGTAACCTGTTACACATGGCTCAACCTACTGCATGAAGCGCGTAAGTGGAGATAAGATTCAAATATTTGTATGGGAGGGAAATTTAGGTTTAAAACAACCAATCTAATAAACCAGTTGCATCTGAATATCCCTCAAGTCCTGGCAAAGCCAGATTTATTTACATTTTTATTACTTACTCTGATTTGCTCTGTCACATTTTTGTGGTCTTGACATTTGGAAAGGGTTGCTTTTAGCTCTCTTACCTCATTGTTGGATCAATTCTATACTAGAATCAGTTAGATTCAACAACTTGAGACATACGTAAATTAGTGCGAACAGAAATTTCAATTCTCTGTGCAGCATGCGAGGCACTGTGGTTTGCACCTAACTAGCCCAAGAAGACAAAAAGCCTTGAAAACTGCTTTAACCATTCCTTTACCAAGACAGGCTGGCACTTCAAATATAAAACAGGATGTAGTTCACAGGGAACATGTCCCAGAATACCTTCAGTAACAAATAAAAATAAGAAATCCTGTAAATACTCAGCAGGTCAGGCTGCCTTGATGGAGAGAAACAAAGGCAATGTTCGAGGTTGATGCCCTTAATCAGAACTAAGGAAAGATAGAAACAAAATAGGTTTTAAGCAAGGGAAAGGGTGGAGGAAGAACAACAAGAAGGTCTGCGATAGGGTGGAGAGCAGAAGAGATTAAATGACAAATAGTTTCCTGGTACAAAAACCAAAGGAAGTGGTAAAGAGTAAGGTAAAGAAACAAAAGATGGGTCCAGGAGCGGTGTGAATGGCTGGATTTCAGGTGCCTGAATTCAAATAAAGAAAGAAATAAGAAAAAAACTGAACCAGCAAAAAGGAAGCAGAGGTTATGATTTCAATTGTTGAACTCAATGTTGACTCCGTAAGGATGTACATTGTAGAGTCGAAAGATGAGGTGCTATTCTTTGAGCATCCATTGAGTTTCATTGGAAAACTGCAGCAGGCCAGGAGCAAAAAAGGTCAGAGTGGGAGCAAGATGGAGGATTAAAATGGGAACAACAGAAAGTTCAGGGACATTTTTGTAGATTAAGCGCAGCTCATCCAGTCTGCGTTAGGTGTCGCCAGTGTAGAGAGGACCATGTCGTAAGTAGTGAATACAATGTGTTCAATTGAAAGAAGTACAATTATATTGCCACAGTCTGTCTTGGTACAGCCAAAGTGCTGTTAGGCAGGGACTTCCAGGATTTTGACTGAATGGCAATGAAGGAACAATAATATATTTTCAAGTGAGTAAAGTGTGTGACTTATAGGGGAACTTTGAGGGGTGGGTGTTCCCATGCGCTGACTGCCCTTGTCCTTCTAGGTGGTAGAGGTCGCAAGTTTGGAAGGTATTTTCAAAGGAGTTTTGGCGGGTTCTTTAGAGTGCATCTTGTGAAATGTACACAGTGCAGCCACGGTGAGTAGAGGGAGTGGAATGTTTAAAATGGTAGATGTGGCGTCAATCAAGGGGATTGCTTTGGCCTGAATGGTGTTGAGCTTCTCGAGTGTTATTGGAACTGCACACATCCAAGTAAGTGGAGAATATTCCATCAATCTCTTGACATGCGGTTTGTAGATGGAAAATACTTTGGGGAGCCAGGAGGAGAGCTACTTGCCAAAAAAAAGTCTACACAACTGTACAGCTAGCATGAAGGAATAGTTTGGGACTGACTTTTCTGAACTGACACTCCAATGCAGTAAGATACTGCAAGATACATTTGCATATACTCACATAATAGAAACCGTCCTCATCCATGTCCCCGTAAACATTAATTATGTCACCAGCACTGAATGTCAGTTCAGCCTGTTTAAAAAGACAGATTAACTTTAGGATTTTCTACTGGCCCTATCCATTTAAAGCAACATCTTTTGGTTGCAAGTCTGCAAGTGTAAATAGATTAAATTGGCATCTACTTACACACTGTTCTTGACACAATTTTCATTTGTTGACTTTGAGTGAAATGTTAAAAACTCTCTTGGCCAATCAGCCCAAGTGACTGGCGAACACAGTCTAGAAGCCATTCTAATGACCACATAGTGATACCATCACTAAGACCACCTATTCCCACCTCCTGAACATCACCCAAGTCTGTCCCTGCCTCAGCTTATCTGCTGGTGAAACCTTCATCAATGTTTTTTTTAACTTTTAGACTTAACTATTCTAACACACTCCTGGCTGGCTTCCCAAATTCTCCTCTCTGTGAACTTCAGACACTATTGCCCATGTCCCAACTCAAACCATCAGCCCTATCATTACTGATCTACACTGGTTCCTGATTAAGCGAAGCCTTGATTTTAAAATTCTCATCAATGGTTACAAACCCTGCTACAGCATTGGTCCTCCCTAGCTCTGTGATCTTATCCAATGTCATAACTCTCTGAGATATTTGCACTTGTCTAATTCTAGCCTTTTGAGCATCACTGATTTTACTCAATCCACTACTGGTGACAGTGCCTTCAGTTGCCTAGGCATTGAAGCTCTGAAATTTGCTCCCTGCACACCTCCCCCTCCTTATCTTGGCTTTGCTCAATAAGAAACAAGAAAAGGAAAGAGACTTTGAACAAGCATTCTGGGTCAGTCTTCATGGTATGAGATACCAAAAGCATCCCAAGGATACTTATGGGGAAAAATGGTGCAACCACTAGAGAAAAGGTACGAGGATAACTAATGGGACTAATGGCTGACAAGTCTCCTGGGCTTGATGGCCTGCACTATAGGATCTGAAAAGAAATGGCTGCAGGGATAGAGGATTTATTGGTTGTAATCTTCCAAACATCTTTTGATTCTGTAAAGGTCCTATTGGATTGGAAGTCTCCAAATGTAATGTTCCAATTCAAGAAAGAAGGGAGACAGAAAGCAGGCCAGTTGAGCTTGACATCTGCCATTAGTAAAATGCTGGAGTCCACTATTAAGGAAGTAGATCCCTATTCCTGTATGTCAGTTATCAAACCTTACATCGCAATTCCTGTGTGACAGTTATCATAGTGTAAATCCCATTCCTGTATGTCAGTTATCAAACCGTACATCCCTATTCCTGTGTGACAGTTATCACAGTGTATATCCCATTCCTGTGTGAAAGTTATCAAATGGTACATCCCTATTCCAGTGTGACAATTATCACAGTGTAAATCCCATTCCTGTTTGTCAGTTAGCCCTTTGGGCGGCATGGTGGCACAGTGATTAGCATGGCTGCCTCACAGTGCCAGGGACCCAGGAGAAAGATCTTGGGTCACTGTCTATGTGGAGATTGTACATTCTCCCTGAGTTTGCGTGGGTTTCCTCCGGATGCTCCCATTTCCTCCCACAGTCCAAAGATGTGCGGGTTAGGTGGATTGGCCATGATAAATGTCCGCTTCGTGTCCAAGGATGTGCAGGTTAAATTATGGGATTCCGGGATAGGGTGGGTGGACGGGTCAGTGGACATATATAGAGTGCTATTTTGAAGGGTTAATGCAGACTCGATGGGCCAAATGGCCTCCATCTGCACTGTAAGGGTTCTAGAAGAGTTGTGATAAATTAAACTTGGCAAACTGAAACTTGCAGAGTGTTTCTGGGATCAGTGCTGGGACTTGAACAATTCACAATCTATATGAATGTTGGGATCGAAGAACAGGGGGCAGGATTCTTCGAAATGGAGGCAGAGTGCTTGCGCCGTCGTGAATGCCGTCGAGGCTCACGACGGCACGAAATGGCCCCTATCCCGACAGATTCAGGGCCCGATAATGGGCTCGGAGCAGCGTCACCCGCGCATATGTGGTTGCCGTCCTCTCCGAGTCCGCCCCGCAAGATGTCGTCTAACGGATCTTGCGGGGCTGCGGAAGAAAGGAGGTCCTCCTTCAGAGAGGCCGGTCCGACGACCGGTGGGCACCGATCACAGGCCAGACCCCATTTGAGCCCCCCCCCCGGTGCAGGATCCCCCCTCGACCCCCTGCAGCCCACCCCCCCCCCCCCACCCAGCGTTCCCGCGCTGTTCCCGCTGGCAGCGACCAGGTGTGGACGGCGCCGGGTGGAACCTGCCATTTTGGGCAGGCCGCTCGGCCCATCCGGGCCGGAGAATCGCGGAGGTACTGGTGAATCGCCATTTTGGCTGTCTCGGGCGATTCACTGTACCGCGCCGCGCAAAACGCGATTGTGCCGATCTGGCCGCTTCCGTGAATCGCGGGAGGGCGTCGGACCGGCGTCGCGGGAACGTTTGGCGACCCAGGCGATTCTCCCAACCGGCGCGGGAGCGGAGAATCGCGCCCAGGGTGTATCTTCGCCAAACGTGCAGCTGATACAAAAATAGGTGGGAAAAAAAGTTCTGAGGAGGTCATAAAGAGTCTGCAATGGGATATCGATAGGTTAAGTGCGTGGGAAAATAATTTGGAAGCAAATTTGGCAGCACTTAATGTGGGATAAGTGTGACATCATCCACTATGGGAGGAAGAATAGAAAAACAGAATATTATTTAAATGTGAGAGTCTACAAAATGCGATAGTAGAGTGATCTGGGTGTCCTCATACATGAATCACACAACATTAGCATGCAGGCACAGTAGTATGTTGGCCATTCTTGCAAGGGTGGGATGGAAGATAAAATAGGAAAGTCTTTTTACAACTGAACAGGGCATGGATGAGACCATACCTAGAGTACTGTGTACAGTTTTGGTCTCCTTACTGAAGGAAGGATAAACTTGCATTGGAAACCGTTGAGTGAAGGTTCACCAGATTTGATTCTTGGGATGTAGGAGTTGTTTTACGAGAAAAGGTTGAGCCCATTTTCATCAGAGTTTAGGAAAATGGGGCTGGTCTTATTGGAACATGTAACATTCTGAGGTGGCTTGACAGGAAGATCCCGAGAGGATGTTTCCCCTCATGCAGGAATCTAGAACTAGAGGCACAGTTTCTGACTAAGGGATCTCCCATTTAAGACAGAGGTGAGGAGTAATTTCTTCGCTCGGAGGCTGGTTAACCGTTGGAATTCTCTACCTCAAAAGAGTATGGAGGCTGGGTCATTGCATATATTCAAGACTGTCAGACAGAGTTTTTATCAACAAGGGACTCAAAGATTATGGGGGTGGTGGGTGGGGTTTTGGCCACAATCAGATCAGCCATGTTCTTACTAAATGGCAGAGAAGGCTCGAGGGGCTGAATGTCTCAACCTGCTCCAATTTCTTCCGTTCTTATGTTTAAACCATTTCTTATAATCTACCTCATTGACCAAACTTTTGGTCATCTGCCCGAATATTTCCTTCTGTGGCCCAGTGTCATATTATGCATATCAAGAGAATTGTGACATTTTATTGCATTAAAGGCGCTACATCAATAGAGGTTGTTTTTGTTGAAGGAACGTCAATGATGAGGCAGCTGGAGATCGATGGGCCTAGGATATTGCCAGCAATAATGTTCTGGGACTAATACGATTGGCTTCAATAACCGCAATCATCTTCATTTTGACAGGAATTACTCCAGCCAGTTGAGAGATTTGCCCAATTTCCAGTGACTTTAATTTTACCAGGCCTCCTTAGTACTACTCTTAATCAAATACTGCCTTGATATCAAGGGAAGTCACTCTCACCTCTTGTGTCCATGTAATGATATCTGACTTTGCTGAGTAGGTTTCCCACCAGCCTTCTGACACATCTCCAGAAATGGGCATTTTTCAATGTTGGTATAACAATCACATGTTTTATACCTCAGCTGCTCCCAGCCCACCCATTCTTGGGAGTAAAAATTTTCCACAATTTTTAATTATCTTCGTAATCGTAAACGTGTTCAAAGAAAGAACTTCCATTCAAGCAATGTGTCTTAGTACATCTTTTAGGACATCCTAAAATGTTTCAAATCAATTAATTAATTTTATAATTAATTAATTGGGTATGGGAGTCACTGGCAAGGTCATCCCCAATTGCTTACCTGAATGACTTTCTAGGCCATTTCAGAGGGCATCTATAAGTCAACCACATTGCTGTGGATCGAGAGTCAAATGTAGGCCAGGCCAATTAAGGATGGCAGATTTCCCCCCCTAAAGGTCATTAGTGACCAGATGGGTTTTTATAACAATTGGCAATAGTTTTGTGGTCATCAATAGACTTTTAATGACAGACTTTTTTTATTGAATTCAAATTTGCACAGAATTACCTTGGGTCTCTGAGTTACTAGTCCAGTGACAATACCACTATACCACCGCCTTCCTCAGATAAACAGGAAAACCAACATATTAAATTAATCACCAGTTAATCAGTTTTTCATGTTGCTGGCTAAGGGAATAATGTTGGCCTTTTCATCTTCAAATAGTGCAAGATATATTTAACATCCATCTGATCAAGCTGACCAAGTTTAATATCTCATCTGAAAAACAGATACTTCACTGAATTGTCAGCTGCCATTATGCACTCAAGTCCTGGAGATTGAACGCAAAATCTACAGAGAATGTTATCGACTGAAGCGTAGATGGCCCCAGTAGGGATATGAAAATTTGCATTCAATGTATTTTACATGACAACTCTCTATACTGTCCCTTTAATTCAGCTCAGGAAGAGATAAAGGTGGCTTCAGGGGACCCAATTTGAAATTATATGCAGAATCTCCATATTACTCCCAGATACAAACAGCACAGAACTATCTCACATTGTCACATTGGGAAAATTTGTTGTTCAATGTCACATGGGATGGCTGCAGGGAAATGCAAAATACATTTGGGTGCACTAAGTTACCCACATCTGTGTGAGAAATTACAGGATGTTGGATGTGGCTACTAGGGGATTTTCACAGTAACTTCATTGCGGTGTAATGTATGCCAACTTGTAACACTAATAAAGATTATTATTATAATATGGCACTTGTGGGGCAATGACATCAGTCGAGTTGTGTTAAAAGTGAAGAGATATTTGTTGGCAAATTCGCACCTATTTTCCATGATACACTGTAATTGGCCACTAGGAAATACACACAAAGATTCCGAGCAAATTTTCACATACAGAACTGATCTCAGTTCAATAACTCCTCACTGAAGGTTACAATCTAGAGTTCCCTATGCAAAGGATTAACATGCACCGTGTTAGTGCTTGGTTGGGTTTTACGGTACTCCTGCCTATATCAATGAAACATGGAGTCTTACCCTGAGCTTGACCAACACACCCTACCATCCACGTCCCAAAATAATTTATTTGGTAGCAGGAGGTGGCGAGCAACAGATGCCACAATTGTTCTAACTGGTTTTAAGATGCTAACTTGGATTAGTCCTAGCTAGCTGCCAACAGTACAATGTGAGCTGAGCCGATGCACCACACCTCAATGTCCACATTAGGAGAGCTTTCCCTGGGGTCATAGTCAAACACAGCCACCATCTTTTTCATAGGCATTTTCTGTAGTCCGCTGCCAGGTCGTCTCCACTCTGCAACAGAAAAGGAGGTTCGTAATGAATATCATGTAGATTTACCATTATATGGTGCAATTGTAGAACGGATAAAAAAATAAAATAAAACAAGGGGAAGAGGATTCATTACAACTTCTAAATTGATAATGCATGTATTGCAGAGAGTCATTTCTACATTTCTCATGCAATGGGTGTTCATTATAACTTGTTATGCAACTTGTTATAACCTATTATGCATTTTGTATGAGGGTCCTTTCGACCTTCCTCGCTGAAAATGCATGTTACAGAATGGGCTTATTCCAACTCCACAGCTAATTTACAAGACGTCAGAATCATATGAGCGGCACAGTAGTTAGCACTGCTGCCTCGCAGTTCCAGGGATCAGGGTTCAATTCCGGAATCGGGTGGCTGTCTGTGTGGAGTTTGCACTTTCTCCCCGTGTCTGCGTGGGTTTCCTTCGGGTGCTCCGGTTTCCTCCCAGAGTCCAAAGATGTGCAGGTGGATTGGCCATGCTAAATTGTCCCTTAAGTGTCCAAAAAGGTTAGGTGGGGTTACTGGGTGACGGGGATAGAGTGGAGACGTGGGCTTAAGCTTAAGTAGGGTGCTTTTTCCAAGGGCCGGTGCAGACTCGATGGGCCAAATGGCTTCCTTCTGCACAGTAGGGATTCTATTCCATGTTATATGACATGATGTGGAGATGCCGGTGTTGGACTGAGGTGAGCACAGTACGAAGTCTTACAACACCAGGTTAAAGTCCAACAGGTTTGTTTCGATGTCACTAGCTTTCAGAGCGCTGCTCCTTCCTCAGGTGAATGAAGAGGTATGTTCCAGAAACATATATATAGACAAATTCAAAGATGCCAAACAATGCTTGGAATGCGACCATTAGCAGGTGATTAAATCTTTACAGATCCAGAGATGTCATGTTATATGTCAGTGAAAGTGAACCCACTGTAATTACACTTTGAACAATAAACCGGTTTATAAACTGTTTTAACAAAAAAGTGCGAGAAACACAAAGTTGTGAATAAGCTTCATATTCCAGTGCAGATCTCTCGAATTATTTATGGTGTTTAAAAACATTGCCACATGGCTTGAGGATTGCTCAATATAATTACACTGTATAAGCTTATTATATATCCTGTCAGATTCTTCTGTATAACCAAATTAAGTGCAGTACTTACACGAAACAGCTGCTTACATTAAAATTAGCTTTCCATGCATTTTAATGATTGTGATATTTTAACATATGTAAATACCAATTATCAATGGAGAAATGAGGAGACGCTGTGGGAAAGTTTTGCTGACCTTGCTGTCGACTGTCCTCCCACTTGTCGGATTGCACTGAAAGATCAAGGATTATTTAGTTAGACTCTTGCTTTCATGTTGGACCAGCTCCCTATACATTTTTAAACATTCAGTACCATGCTGTTAGGCAACGAATGGGAAGCAGCGAGTCAAACACTGACACAGAAATGTTTTCAATGAAAACAAAGCAACAAAAAAAAAGTAAGCATGAAGTGAGACAGACCTTTCTTGGATCGCCTTGGTTTCGGAGGAGGCGCAGTGCGGCGTGGCGGCTGAGAGAGCGTGCGGCTGCCTTCATACAGCAAAAGACGAGAGAAAAAAAAGAGGAAATAAAGCAGCACACAGGGAGCTGAGACAGACAGAGCAGAATCATGTCAGGTTAGCAAATCAGAGGCCAGTGGTTCTGGCAAGTGACACTGCCAGCTCTGGGGCAATGGCAACAGTTGAATCGAGTCTAGTCGAATGATGGTGGCTGTATACCTACCTCACTATTGAAACCTGTGGAAACAAACAGAAATGTGGAGCACAGAGATGTTTAGGGAACCCTGGGATTCCAAAGGCCACGAGCTCCAGCTCTGGTGCCACTGGTTGTTCATTTTTTTTTTCTCCAAACAGAACTGCACTGTGCCCATATATTCCACGCACATCATGGGGTGTCACACTCTACTGTCCAAATCCTCAGAGGGACATCCACAAACTTTAGAAAAGGCAAGCAGGATATTCAAAGTGTTTTTATAAATAAAACTCTAATTTTCTATTTGCTTTGCCTCGTGATATGGAAACATTCATTAATTAAGTTGTTCTTAAATATTCAGGCTTTCCATGAATTTTCATCAGCAGCAATGCCAACAGCAGAACTCCAGCCCTAATCTGATCCGTTGCCTTTTCCCTATCCTGCCCCCTTGTCCAACCCCAATTCTGCCCCTATTTTATCTCCAGTTCTATTAGCACCTTACTCGACATCCTTCTGTTCTTCTCTTCTTAATTTAATTGCAGGATTGTCACCTTTAACTAACCTAAAATTGGTCTTTTGTCCAATTTCGATTAGTTAAGAGTACAATCACAAATGTATCATTCAGTGTATAGAACAACAGACCAACTGGTATACCGTGTGTTCATGTGTACCACTGACATACACTTACACTGACATTAAGAGGGCAGGGCTGGGGGGTGGAGTAAAAATTGCATTTGTGGAGCTGACAATTTCTAGGTTTATTTTAAAAATACATAAAGTAAAAACAGTGACCATGTAACCAAGGTGCAATGGGGAAAGGCCACTGTGCAAGTCTTTTCAGCCAATGTGCACGGAGAGGCTGGTAACTGTAAAGAAAAAACTGCTCGGATTGTAAGCTTCAGCTTGACTGCATGTAGTAAATGTAACTGTGTTGAAGCACCTCAGAGTGCATCATGACCAATGTATATAATTGGAACAACATTGGGTCGCTTTAATGAAAATATTGAAATGCTTGTAACGTTCCCATTACTATATGAATATAGAAAGATAGCAAATAGGAGCAGGAGGCCATTCGGTCTTTCGAGCCTGCTCTGCCATTCATTATGATCATGGTTGTTCATCATGGGCATGGGCGTCATGGTAGCACAGTGGTTAGCACTGTTGTTTCACAGCACCAGGGACCCGGGTTTGATTCCTGGCTTTGGTCACAGTCTGTGCGGAGTCTGCATGTTCCCCACCGTGTTTGCATGGATTTCCTCCAGGTGCTCCGGTTTCCTCCCACATGTCCCCAAAGACGTGCTTGTTAGATGAATTGGACAGTCTGAATTCTCCCTCAGTGTACCCGAACAGGCGCCGGAGTATGGCAACAAGGGGATTTTCGTTCCTGTTCCAGTGCCTCCCCATTCTTATCCCGAAGGCCTTCTTTAGGCGGGTCAACAAGAGCATAACGGGGTTTGTGTGGGCGCGAGGGACTCCGAGGGTGAGAAGGGTGTTCCTGGAGGTGAGTAGAGATGGGTGGGGGCTGGCGTTGCCCACCCTCTGCGGCTACTACTGGGCGGCCAATGCGGTGATAGTGCGCAAGTGGGTGATGGAGGGGGAGGGCGCGTCATGAAAGAGACTGGAGACGGCGTCTTGTGAGGGTACGAGTCTAGAGGCGCTGGCAATGGCGCTGGCAACGGCGCAGCTGCCGCTCCATCCAATGAGGTATAACAAGGGGATTTTCACAGTATCTTCATTGCAGTGAAAATGTAAGCCTACCTGTGGCACTAATAAAGATTATTATTATCCAACTCAATTGCCTGATCTCATCTTCCTCCCATAGCCTTTGATCCCTTCGCCCCAAGTGCTATATCTTACTGCCTCTTGAAAACATGCAGGGCGGGATTCTCTGATTCTGAGGCTAAGTGTTGATGCCATCGTAAATGCCGTCGCGTTTCTCAACGGCGTCAACATGCCCTCAGGAGCAGCGATTCTGACCCCTACAGGGGGCTAGCACGGCACTGGAACGAATCACACTGCTCCAGGTGCCGATCCCCGGCGTCAGATGGGCGTCGCGGGTCTGTGCATGCGCAATGGGGCAGGCACCAATGCGCGCATGCGCAGTGGCTCCCTTCTCTGCGCCAGCCCCGACGCATCATGGTGTAGGGGTACAGGGGCCGGCACGGAACAAAAGAGGCCCCCAGCCCGAGAAGCCAGCCCGCCGATCAGTAGGCCCCGATCGCGGGCCAGGCCACAGCGGAGGCCCCCCTGGTGTCGGACCCCCCCTTCCCCCCCACCGGGCCGTCCCCAGATGCATCCACGCCGAGTTTCCGCTGGGTAAGAGCAGGTGTGGACGGCACCGGTGGGTCTCGGCCTTTTTAGCGTTGCCGCTCGGCTCATCCTGGGCCGAGATTCGCCGGGGGGGTCCCTCGACCGGCGCCACGCCGGCGCCAATTCTCCACCCTCCGGAGAATCGGCGGACCATGATTCGCGCCGGTCCGGGCAATTCTCCTGCCCGGACCCGGGGTGAGAGAATCCCGCCCGCAATGTTTTGGCCTCAACTTCTTTCTGTGGTAGCGAATTCCACAAACTGACCACTGTCTGAGTGATGGACTTTCTCCTCATCTTGGTCTGTATCGTCAGACTGTGACCCCTGGGTTGGGATTCTCCCGCAATTGGCGGGACGCCCGAAGCCAGCTCCAAGAGCGGCGTGAACCACTCTGGCGGCGGGCCACCTGGAAGTTCCGGAATCCTCCGCACTTCCTGGGGGCTAGGCCGGCAGCGGACGGGATGGTGCCGTGCCAACCGGCGCCGAAGGGCTGCCGCGGGCTGGTGCGAGTTGGCGCATGCGCAGAACCACTGGCATGTTCTGGCGCATGCTCAGAACCGCCGGCGTGGGGGGTTTCTTCTCCGCGCTGGCCATGGCGGAGCCTCACAGAGGCTGGCACGGAAGGAGAGAGCGCTCTCACGGCACAGGCCCGCCCGCAGATCGGTGGGCCCTGATCGCGGGCCAGGACACTGTGGGGGCCCACCAGTGCCGGATCTTTCCCCCCCCCCCAGGGCCGGATCCCGCCCCCCCAGGGCCGGATCCCCCCGCACCCCCCCTCCCGAGGACTTCGCTAGCCGCCCTCCAAGCCAGGTCCCGCCAGGATGGACCATGTCCATTTCACGCCGGCGGGACTGGCCAGGAACACGCGGCCGCTCGGCCCATCAGGGCCGGAGAATTGCCAGGGGGGCTGCTGCCAACGGCCCACGACCGGCGCGGCGTGATCCCCGCCCCCGCCTGAAAACTGGCGCCGGAGAATTCGGCAGCCGGCGGCGCCACCCACCGGCGATTCTCCGTCCCGGCGGGGGGTCGGAGAATCCCGCCCCTGGTTCTGGACATGAAATGAAAAAATTGCAGCGTGCATCTTGATCACTGTAGAAAATGTGAATATCATTGCTGTTGTAGGGTGTTATAATTATGCATTTTCTTATATAAATCTAACACCGATGTTATCAGTAAGTGCTGAGATGTCATTAGTTGTTACCTGTATATATTTGCATTTAACTGCTAAGTTTTAATTAGTTATTTCGATGTTTGGCTAGCTGCTCCATTTTTTGAGACCATACTGGATTTTAAACTTCGTTATTTTTATATATTGAAGAACATTAACTTTTACAATGCATTTCGCCTACTTTTTTGTTGGTCAAGTTATAATGTTTCTTTCAGATATTTAATGAATAAAGGATATTTTTGAAATTCAGAAAAGAACAGTGATAATGTAGTGCTAGCCAATTCATTCAAGAATGACACCTCAGCCCCAGCCAGAGATTGCTCCCAACCCCAGCATGGAAGGGCCAGTTTGAATCCCACTTCCATTAAAGTTTCTGTTGAGCAGGGTAGTGGTCACTAATGAGTGATAAGGGCACAGGAAGCTACATCTCTGAAGCTGTCAAGCTCTCTGCCAAACACGGTTTGTAAGCTCCAGAGCAAGGCTCACCTGAAAGGTGAAAATAATTAGAGCATTTCCAGCTGTGACCTGATACCTAACGATTAGACTGGCCCCAGGCCAGCTTGTTTCGGTGAACGACAGACCAAGCAGCGTTGGTTAAGACGCACATATTTCTCTGATATCGTGTTCTTACTTCATCTACACAGATTAACACATTCCAAGGTGAGCATCTGTTACTGCAAGCAATCCCTCATTGAGCTGGTCATGGTTCAGGTCTTGGTTATTATAGATGACGGATGCCTCCGACATCCTCACACAGGAGCACCAATATTAGATTGCATGACAGCGCTAATGGGTATTGTCACGAGGCTATATTTTACTTCTGAAAACATGATTTTTCAGATTTCGACCGACAGGAAATTTTGCAATTTGAAATGAGACAGAACAAACAATTTAAAAACGTCAGGGCTCCTTCCATGGGGAAGGTGAAAAAGCAAACAAGGCACCCTCAGGGGATTTCCTGTAATTCAAAGATCCATCAAAACCCATCACTGACTAAGGAAGAGGCATTCAAATGCAAAATGGGTAGGTGGTGGGTCCAGCACCTATGGAATTTCAAAATATTGAAACAATAGCTGCCCACAGCCAGAGCCACCCAAAACTCCTTGAAAAAACACAGTGGGTGAAGTATAACAATGGCCTCAGCCATTGCAGGGAGATTGCAAGAAATACTTCAGCAGAAGAAACGGGCTGAAAGTTCTCTCTCCTTTTGAACACATGTATTACTTGGCTTGGAAGACAATTTTACTAGAAATCTACCAGCGAACTGAGTATAATTGCAACATTTTCTACATCTGACCGCATCCACAAAAGCAGCTAATCCAAATTAGCCATGACATTTAACTAGCTACACTTCCATGATGATTAAAGGACACTTAACCGCATATTCTTTTCACCTTTTTTAAACTGGATTATCACTTCCCTTATTTCTGACCCCATGTGGAGCTTTTCCCCTCAGGTTTAATAGTTAAAAAATGTATCTTTCTTTAACTCAAGCAAAACCTTGTTTGATTATTGCATAAACAGTTATAGGCACATTTGGATTCGGAAAAGGCATGTTGTTGTGAAAACGAAACTTAAACCTTTGTTGTGACCAGCTGAGGAGAATGAATAGAAGGGCTGACAGTTCACTCCTTCTCACCTGGTCATAACGATATAATCTGACAAGACATCAGTGCCCAATTAGGGCACACCAGCCACTGCAGGCTGATAGTTCTGTTTATTTAAAAGCCACTTGTAGGGTTGGATTTCAAGGCCCTCTTGGTGGTGGATTTTGAAATTTGGGGGCTTGCAAAATTCAATAAGTGCTGTATCCACTGCCTAACCACCTGCCTTTACCCAGCTGTGATTTTACCAGCAATCCGCTTACCAATGAATGCCCACTTAAGCGCCTTATCGTTTCACTGCTGTGATTTAACCAGCAACTGGAAAGTCTCATGCCAACACCAGCCTGGTAGCTTTCTCCTGGCATTGGCCAGGGTGTGTGGGGTTTGGGGAGGAGGAGGGGTGGCAGCTGCATTTATATCACGTTCCGTGGGCCCTTTGGAGAGTGCCCCACTTTTCTCCTGGTTCACTTCCCCCGCCAGCTTGCCCACCGCAACCCCTTTATCCCCTTCGTTCCACTTACCTCTTACTTGGCTGCTCAACACAGAGTGGTTGTAGTTCCAACTGTGCCCACTGTTTCCGGTGGCACTGCAGGGGCTGGAGAGATACTGGATATTTGAATGGATGGCAGCTCTCAAGAGGCAGGACATCCTGCACAGAGGTGTTGGTGCAGGGTGGATGTCTCACTTCCAAGAAATTAATACTACTCCTAAGGATTAAATGCCTGCGGGGCAAGCCTCTCAAGCAGTCTTATCCCTAACGTTTTCGCTGGGGAGGTGAAGACTCCTGTGTCCTGCTAAATCCATCCTGTAATTTTAAGGATCCTTCAGGAAATCTGAGGTGGCAGTATGAGCATTAGTACATAGTTCAAATATAAATGTTGTGAGAGCATCAGTATATGATGGTGTCACATTTAAGTGATGTGATGAGTTTCAGTGTTTAGACATATTCCGCTGGGAACTTTTAATAAATGTACTCATGGTAGTATTTCTTATCTTCCACATACAAATGCCTCCCCTATTTTAAACAATACCCACCTCCCTCACTCTTAACTTAGACAAACCTATCTTCTCTCTCAACTCAAATCCAGTCAAACTTTCTTCTTCTTATCTTCTAGTCCAGCCAAACTTGACTTCCCTGTCACTCCTGTTCATAATTTATTTTTGCAGCATTCGAAAAGCATCTAGCAAATGTCCCTGCATCTTCACCGTTGGCCCAGCCAATCACTCATATCTTGAATGCGTTCAACCTGAAAATACAACGCAATAGTCTCAGTTAAACAGTGCTATCAATGTAAGGCACACTCACCCAGCTTCTCCATGGACGTATTGGGAGCCAGATAACCCCGTTGTAACAGCTGCTCCATTACTCCATCATCTTCCACCTGAATTTCTGAGACCATGTTACATGGCACAAAGCCAGTCTGACCATTGCCTTCTCCACGGTAAAACCCATCGGCATCCTTATCTCCAAATACCTGCAATGAGATTGTTCAGATGGGAGACCCCTCCCTTACTATCACTTTCAGTTTATTCCAGATTCACACACTTTCCCAGCTCAGCCCCATCTTGGTCTTCACTCTCCAGTGATGACCATACACTCCCAAACACTAGCTCTGTGGAAGAGTAGTAGCCAGCAGGAAGTTCCCACCATCAGTACTGATTTTATTCAGGTAGGCTAGTACGTAGTAGCAGCTTTTGTTGTCGGTCCATGCATCTGCTCCCTTGAGGGGCCCTCAGAGAGGTAGCGTCAGAGTGTTTATAACTAATGACTCAGGGACCTTATGGATATGGGAGGCACAAACACAATCGGCTGAGAGCATTTCATTAATTAGAAAGGATGCAGGTTGGAAAATGTTTGACATCTGCATCTCGACAAATCATTTCTTTAACCTGTAGGAATCTTCCTTCATCAATGCATGAGGTCAATCGCTCAGTCACACAATCCACAGATAAATCAGACAATTCTCAGGTTGTAATGAATCAAGGTCTTGAATTCAAAATTAGTGGAAGCAAGAAAATAGTATTAGAAAAAATAAATTGCACAAAAGATGTACAAATCCTCAAGACCTGATGGTTTTCTCCCAAAGTTTTAAAGTTATTGAGAACCTCACAGATGCTTTATCATAACCTTCTCTACACCTGTGTCAGTTAAGGAAGTTTTCTTTCGGACACTTAAGGAACACTTCTATCTAAGGAACACTTGGAGAAAGAGAAACATGGAAATTATAAGCACATTAATCTTACATCATATCATAGAATCATAGATTCCCTGCAGTGCAGAAGGACGCCATTCGGCCCATCGGATCTGCACCGATCCCATGAAAAAGCACCCAATCTAGGCCCAATCCCCCGCCCTATTCCCCGGAACCCCACCTAATCTTTAGATACAAAGGGGCAATTTAGCATAGCCAATTCACCTGACCTGCACATCTTTAGACTGTGGGAGGAAACCGGAGCACCCGGAGGAAAGACACAGGGAGAATGTGTAAACTCCACACAGTCACCTGAGATCGGAATCGAACCTGGGTCCCTGGTGTTAACCACTGTGCCACCATGCTGCCCTTGTGGGAATGTGGGAAAGTGACTGGATTCTATAGTTAGGCACAGGGTGATTTAACACACAGAGACATTTGAGCTGATTAGAAAGCCAATGTAGATTTCGGAGGGCAAAATCATGGGCGGGATTTACCGGTTGTTTACGTCAGCAGGAAATTCTGGTCCCATGCCAGCGCACGGGTTTACCGGTGATGAAGGGTGCTGTCACCGGGAAATCCCAATGACATCAACGGGATCGGTAGATCCACTGACGGGCCGCCTCCGTCACTGTAAAACACACGGCGGAGTGGTCAGTAAATCCCGCCCCATGTCTAACATTTCTAATTGGATTTTTGGAGGAAGTAACTAAAGTATTATACATGGAAATGTCGATGGATATAGTTATGTAGACTGCCAGAAGGCACATGATGAGATTCTACATGTGACGCTGTTAGCTAAAATTAAAAAGATGGAATTGAAGGCAAACTATTGAGCTCGGTAGAATAGTTAAGCAATGGAAGACAGAGAGTAGGGATAATGGGGATGCACTTAAAGTGGAAGAAAGTGACTAGTGGTGTTCCACAAGGATCTCAACTATTTACTATATTTGGTAATAACTAACAGAACAAAATAGAAGCTATATATCAAAGTTTGTCAATGACATAAACATTGGTGGCAGACATCCAGTGCCAGCCATGAGCTGAGCGGTCACAGCAAAGGTGGCTTTCTCTTGGGAGTTTCTTATCAGATCGTTTTAACCCTTCAAACGGATACAAAAACACAATGAAATCCCCTCCAATTTCAGCTCGATTAACAACCAACCAACTGAAATGCCGTTGAACCAGCCGCGGAGCCGAAAAAACAGTAAAAGTTGAGAAAGGAAGATCCCAACATCAGAATGAGAGGACACGCGGGATGAAACAGGGCGGAGCATGGTGGACCAAGCAGGGTCGCCAACACAAACGTTGGCCCACCCGTCGATGGAGCTTCACAGGGACTCAATAAAAGAGGACCTTATGTCAGCCATGAGGTCAGCAATAGAAACTGCACTGGCCCCATAAAGGAGGCGATAGATAGAACGGAGCAGAGACTGGAGATCCAGGAAGCGACGGTGCGGGACCTGGAGAAAGTGGCTGCTGATCATCGCGAGTGGATTGTCTTGTTTGAAGCTAAGGTGGCAACATTGGCAACAACCCAGGAAGCGCTCAAGGGAAAGTTGAAGATCAGAAGACCAGGTCCCATCGACAGAACCTGAGAATTGTCAGGCTACCAGAGGGTGCAGAGGGCAGGAACCCGACAGAATACATCGTAAAGATGCTCAGGAAACTGTTTGGAGAGGAAGGCTTCGCCAAAACCCACTAGGTGGACCTGGCCGACAGGTCGCTCCTGCAAAAGCCCATGTCAGGAAATCCACCGCAGACGATAATCGCGCAACTGGGTATGTTTCAAGACAAAGAACAGGTGCTTAACGGGGTGAGGAGCATGATCCGCATCTATTGGAGCCGACGTGGCCAAGCACCGGTTGGAGTTTAAAGGGGCCAAAGCGGCATTATTTGAAAGTAAGGTGCGGTTTGACATGTTGTACCCGGTGAGACTATGGGTCACGTTCAACAGCAAAGAATAGCCTTGGAAGGTGGACCTGGAAGCAAGTACAGAGGGACCAAAGAGTACTGAGGGGGGGGGGGGGAAACTCATTGATGCTGCCATGGCAATGAATAGGTTACACCTCTGTGGCCTCAAACACACCCCTGGTATGTTTTAATACCAAGTGGCAACATGTTGTACCGACCATTTGGCGTTTACTGTTAATATGCCACGTGTTTCTGTATATCTTTCCTGTGTGCTCTTACCTTTTCATTTTTTATTATAAATACAAATGAAATCAATAAAAATGCTTTTTAAAAAATGGAATAAGCAGTAATATGAACATGAGCATAAAATTACAAAGGGCATTGATAGATTAAGTGAGCGAGCCAATTTGTGGCAGATGGATTTCAAAGCTGGTAAGTGTGAAGTTACGCATTTTGGAGCCATGAATTATTTAAATAGTGAAAAGCCAGGAACAGTGGGGGCCCAAAGAAATTCAGATCACTAAAATGTAGTTGTCAGGTACAAAAAATAATCAAAAAGGCCAACCGGCGGCTAAAATTAAAATGTAAAGTGGTTTTAACGCAGTTGTACAAAAGCCTTGCTTAAACTCCAACTGGACTACAGTACACAGTTCTGGGTAACCACCAGGTCAAAGCGCTTTATATCCACCTTGAGCAGCCTGATGAAACTTTGGTTTAACCTCTGACCTGAAAGGCGGTATCTCCAACATTGCAGCACTCTCTCAAGTACTGCACTGGACCGTCAGCCTTGACTTTTATGCTCAAACCCTGGAGCAGCACACAAACCTGAAACGCTGTGAATCCAAAGCAAGTGTGCCCTGGCTGGGCTACAGCTGACTGAACAGATAGAAATGGAACCAAGTGAGGGCAGTCCTACCAGCTCGACAACAGAGGCAACTGTTGGAGGAGAATAATGTCATGAAAGGCAGCACGGTGGTGCAGTGTCTAGCACTGCTGCCTCGCGGCGCTATGGTCCTAGGTTCGACCATGTCCCTGGGTCACTGTCCGTGTGGAGTTTGCACATTCTCCCCGTGATTGCGTGGGTTTCGCCCCAACAACCCAAAGATGTGCAGGGTAGGTGGATTGGCCACGCTAAATTGCCCCTTAATTGGAAAAAATAATTGGGTACTCTAAATTTAAAAAAAAGAGTATAATGCCATGAAATGCATCAAGGGCTGCAGACAGATGTAGTAAGGGATCGATCAGGAATTTATGACACTGGCAGTCATATAGAATATCATTTGTCAGCACATGCTGGAAGACTATTCCCTCCACAAAAGTCTACATAATCAACGTGGACCGCTGCCCACCCTGAACAAATCGTTAAACCCACAGATATCTCTGTGGAAAGTGTATGTTATTGCTCCGTACGGACGACAGTGGGAAACATGCCACACACATTTCTGTAAACCCCTAGAGGGAGCTGGCGTCAAGCAGTTCAGATAGCAGCAATATTAACAAGGATATCTGGTTTGGAATCACAGCGCTGAGGACCTGGGTTTGATCCCTGTCCCGGGTCACACCCCATGTGGAGTTTGAACATTCTGCCCGTGTCTGCTTGGGTCTCACCCCCACAACCCAATGATGTGCAGGGTAGGTCAATCGGCCATCTAAATTTCCTCTTAATTGTAAAAAAAGAATTGGGTACTCTAAATTTACTTTTAAAAATAATCCCACCTTGCAGCACCACTTTCTAAAGGGCAATTAGGGATGGGCAACAAATGCTGGCTTAGCCAGTACAATAGCGACTGTAGGTTTAGATGAGGACAGAATTGGACTCAGCTGTGATGCCTCTGTGGCAGGAATAGTCTTCTGACAAATTATATTCTATATGACTGTCCATGTCATTAATTCCTGATCGTTCTCCATCTGTTTTCAGCCCTTGTTGCAGTTCATGACATTATTCTGCTGCAACAGTTGCCTCTGTTGTCCAGCTGGTAGGACTGCCCTCCCTTGGTTCCAGTCCTATCTGTCCAGTCAGCCATAGCCCAGACAGTGGCACACTTTCTTTGGAATGAGCTGAGGGTTTCTGCCTCAAGCACCAATCCAGGCAGGGAATTTCAGACACCTACCCCTGCTCTGGGTTAAGAGGTTTGTCCTAATATCGCCGCTACTCCTTTTACCAATCACCTTCACGTTGTGCCACCTGCTAATTGACCCCTCGGCTAGAAGAAACAAGTCTTTCCTGTCTACTCCGTCCAGGCCCTCAATCAAGTTGCTTTTCATCCTCCTCAGTTCGAGGGAAACCAACCCTAGCCTATCCAAGCTTGCCTCATTGCTGCAATTTTCACATCCTGGTATCGTTCTTGTAAATCTCCTATGCACTCTCGCCAGAATAATTATGTCCTTTCTGTAATGTGGTAACCAGAACTGTGCACAAAATTCCAGTTGTGATTTAACTCATTTTTTTTTAGACAGTTCTAGCATTGCATCTCTACTTCTGTATTCTATACCCTGTCCAATATCGAAAAGCATTCCATATGCTTTTTTTTTTACCTCCTTATCCACCTGTTTTTCCAACCTCGGGGACCTGTGGACATGCACTCCAAAGTTTCTCACTTAGAATCATAGAATCCCTACAGTGCAGAAGGAGGCCATTTGGCCCACTGAGTCTGCACCGACCCTTTTAAAGAGCACTCCACCCAAGCCCACTTCCCCACCCGATATCCCAATAACCCCTTAACCTAACCTACACAACCCTGGACTCTAAGGGCAATTTAGCATGGCTAATCCACCTCATCTGCACATCATTGGACTGTGGGAGGAAACCGGCGGACCCGAAGGAAACCCACACTGGCATGGGGAAAAAGTGCAAATTCCACAAAGACAGTCACCCAAGGCCAGAATTGAACCCGGGTCCTTGACCTGTGAAGCAGCTGTGCGAACTACTGTGCCACCTTGCCGCCCCTCTCAATATCCTCCTGTTTATTGAATATTCCTTATATTGTTTGGAACTGCTTTATACTGCTTGGAACTGCTTTCCATTTGCAAAATCATCTGATTTATGATTGAACTACAGGCCTATTAACTCTCCCATATATGGTCAAAGACTGACATGTGATTTTGTGACATGCTTCCTCAAGACAACAATTTTCCACGTTTCTGGAATGTGCCAATAATTCCCAGTCTGTTCCTTTCTTCCTCTAGAGAGAGGCAGGATTTACAAACAATGTTGCTATGAAAGCTGCGCTCTTACCTTGAGGATCTGACCCTCCTTAAATGCCAACTCCTCCTCTGCAGCATCTGGGTTCGGCGACATTTTTGCAGGATCGTAATCGAACAAAGCCACAAAGATGCGAATGAGACCACCATCTTCCGCCCCCTTACCACCTGTCTCCTTGTACCCATCCAGGAATGGAGTCTCTCGAATCCTAGAACTCTCTGCTAATGAAGCTGAAATCAAAAGACCAGTAGATGAGGACCAGATTAAGCTCATTCACATTACTTTAAAATTCAGACCAAAATCACAGAGTCAATTTGTCTGGAGCAAGCAACATTTTAGGCATATGCACACAACTGAGAGTCGTATGGCCTATCACACTGCCAATGCTTTTGTTTGACACCCCATTGCCAATGCCAGCATCGCCCTAATTCCTTCTCTTGATGCACACCTTCAGTGATACTTTCCTCCAAAACTATCTTCCATTGCCTGTAATGCTAGATTTTCCCTTCATATATTGTTCAGTCAGTCAATACAGACACGATGGACCAAATGCAATTCCGTTGTCACAATTCTGTGATATATTTGTGTGTATGAAAACAAAGCTACTCTCACATGGGCAATCGGCTGCAATATAAAAGTAATCGCACGGACACTGTGCTACACAGTAATAGAAGACCTCCAGCCACAGAGACCAGGTATGGTGCGGTAGCGTGTTAGGGTTTCCATCACTGCCTACACATCTAGGGGTCGCATCACTATGGTGGTTTTGGCCCACCTCTCCCCTGTGACCTCTACCACTGAGAAGGACAAAAGCAGTTATGTTGCTGGAGTACCATCATCGCTAGTTCACACAGTACCTTGACTTAGATCTAGGGTGTTGACCCACCATTGTTACAAGGCAATATCCTGGAATACCCCTCTCAGAAAGTCCCATTTGTACAAGGGCTGCAGCGGCTCAAAACACACACCCAGCACTATTGTCTCAGATTAACTAAAATGGACAATAAATTTAACCTTGCCTGAGAACAAACAAAATTACAAAAAACATCCGTTTCTATCGAACCTGTGCCACCTGTTCACAATTTTAAACATCTCTGTCAATCATTCTGTAATCTCTATTCCATCAAATACAGGCACAATTTGTTTTGAAGTCATTCCTTGTATTTGCTCATACCAGGAAGCAGCTTAGTGAGAAAAAAAGGATGGAAATACTCAGCAGGCATCTGTGGAGAGAGAGAAGCAGAATTACATTTTCAAGTCTGTAAACTTTCATCAGAATAACGGTAAGTGAGCTGAACATTAACTCTGTTCTCGCTCCACAGATGTTGCCAGACCAGCAAAGCATTTCCAGCACATTCTGATTTTACTTCATATTTTGAGTTTCTGCAGCATTTTGCTTATTTCAAAATGTGTGCTGTACCCTCTCTACTGCCTCATCCTAGTGAATGTGTTCTGTACCCTCTCTACTGCCTCATCCTAGTGAATGTGTGCTGTGTCCTCTCTACTGCCTCACCCTAGTGAATGTGTGCTGTACCCTCTCTACTGCCTCATCCTAGTGAATGTGTGCTGTACCCTCTCTACTGCCTCATCCTAGTGAATGTGTGCTGTACCCTCTCTACTGCCTCATCCTAGTGAATGTGTGCTGTGCCCTCTCTACTGTCTCATCCTAGTGAATGTGTCCTGTACCCTCTCTACTGCCTCATCCTAGTGAATGTGTGCTGTGTCCTCTCTACTGCCTCACCCTAGTGAATGTGTGCTGTACTCTCTCTACTGCCTCATCCTAGTGAATGTGTGCTGTACCCTCTCTACTGCCTCACCCTAGTGAATGTGTGCTGTACCCTCTCTACTGCCTCATCCTAGTGAATGTGTGCTGTACTCTCTCTACTGCCTCATCCTAGTGAATGTGTGCTGTACCCTCTCTACTGCCTCATCCTAGTGAATGTGTGCTGTGCCCTCTCTACTGTCTCAGCCTAGTGAATGTGTGCTGTACCCTCTCAACTCCTCATCCTAGTGAATGTGTGCTGTACCCTCTCTACTGCCTCATCCTAGTGAATGTGTTCTGTACCCTCTCTACTGCCTCATCCTAGTGAATGTGTGCTGTGCCCTCTCTACTGCCTCACCCTAGTGAATGTGTGCTGTACTCTTACTGCCTCATCCTGGTGAATGTGTGCTGTACCCTCTCTACTGCCTCATCCTAGGGAATGTGTGCTGTGCCCTCTCTACTGCCTCATCCTAATGAATGTGTGCTGAACCCTCTCTACTGCCTCATCCTAGTGAATGTGTGCTGTACCCTCTCTACTGCCTCATCCTAGTGAATGTGTGCTGTACCCTCTCTATTGCCTCATCCTGGTGAATGTGTGTTGTGCCCTCTGTACTGTCTCATCTGAGTAAATGTGTGCTGTACCCTCTCTACTGCCTCATCCTGGTGAATGTGTGTTGTGCCCTCTCTACTCCCTCATCCTAGTGAATGTGTGCTGTACCCTCTCTACTGCCTCATCCTAGTGAATGTGTGCTGTACCCTCTCTACTGCCTCACCCTAGTGAATGTGTGCTGTACCCTCTCTACTGCCTCACCCTAGTGAATGTGTGCTGTACCCTCTCTACTGCCTCAACCTAGTGAATGTGTGCTGTACACTCTTACTGCCTCATCCTGGTGAATGTGTGCTGGACCCTCTCTACTTCCTCTTCCTAGTTAATGTGTGCTGTACCCTCTCTACTGCCTCAACCTAGTGAATGTGTGCTGTACACTCTTACTGCCTCATCCTGGTGAATGTGTGCTGTACCCTCTCTACTTCCTCATCCTAGTTAATGTGTGCTGTACACTCCCTACTGCCTCATCCTGGAGAATGTGTGCTGTGCCCTGTCTACGGCCTCATCCTTGTGAATGTGTGCTATACCCTCGCTACTGCCTCATCCAAGTGAATGTGTGCTGTGCCCTCTCTACTGCCTCATCCTAGTGAATGTGTGCTGTACCCTCTCTACTGCCTCATCCTAGTGAATGAGTGTTGTGCCCTCTCTACTGCCTCATCCTAGTGAATGTGTGCTGTACCCTCTCTACTACCTCATCCTAGTGAATGTGTGCTGTACCCTCTCTACTGCCTCATCCTAGTGAACGTGTGCTGTACCCTCTCTACTGCCTCATCCTGGTGAATGTGTGTTGTGCCCTCTCTATTGCCTCATCCTAGTGAATGTGTGCTGTACCCTCTCTACTGCCTCATCCTAGTGAATGTTTGCTGTGCCCTCTCTACTGCCTCATACTCATGAATGTGTGCTGTACCCTCTCTACTGCCTCATCCAAGTGAATGTGTGTTGTGCCCTCTCTACTGTCTCATCTGAGTAAATGTGTGCTGTACCCTCTCTACTGCCTCATCCTGGTGAATGTGTGTTGTGCCGTCTCTACTGCCTCATCCTAGTAAATGTGTGCTGTGCCTTCTCTACTGCTTCATCCTCGTGAATGTGTGCTGTACCCTCTCTATTGCTTCATCCTAGTGAATGTGTGCTGTGCCCTCTCTACTGCTTCATCCTAGTGAATGTGTGCTGTACCCTCTCTACCGCCTCACCCTAGTGAATGTGTGCTGTACCCTCTCTACTGCCACAACCTAGTGAATGCGTGCTGTACCCTCTCTACTGCCTCATCCTAGTGAATGTGTGCTGTACCCTCTCTACTGCCTCACCCTAGTGAATGTGTGCTGTCCCCTCTCTACTGCCACAACCTAGTGAATGTGTGCTATACACTCTCTACTGCCTCAACCTAGTGAATGTGTGCTGTACACTCTTACTGCCTCATCCTGGTGAATGTGTGCTGTACCCTCTCTACTTCTCATCCTAGTTAATGTGTGCTGTACACTCCCTACTGCCTCATCCTGGAGAATGTGTGCTGTGCTCTCTACTGCCTCATCCTTGTGAATGTGTGCTATACCCTCGCTACTGCCTCATCCAAGTGAATGTGTGCTCTACCCTCGCTACTGCCTCATACTAGTGAATGTGTGCTGTGCCCTATCTATTGTCTCATCCTAGCGAATGTGTGCAGTACCCTCTCTATTGCCTCAAACTAACGAATGTGCTCTCCCCCTCTAAATGCCTCATTCTACTGAATGTGTGCTGTACCCTCCCTACTGCCTCACCCTAGTGAATGTGTGCTGTACTCTCTCTACTGCCTCACCCTATTGAATGTGTGCTGTACCCTCTCTACTGCCTCATCCTAGTGAATGTGTGTTGTGCCCTCTCTACTGCCTCATCCGATTGAATGTGTGCTGTGCCCTCTCTACTGCCTCATCCTAGTGAATGTTTGCTTTGCCCTCTCTACTGCCTCACCCTAGTGAATGTGTGCTGTACTCTCTCTACTGCCTCATCCTAGTGAATGTTTGCTTTGCCCTCTCTACAGCCTCATCCTAGTAAATGTGTGCTATACCCTCTCTACTGCCTCATCCTAGTGAATGTGTGCTGTACCCTCTCTACTGCCTCATCCTAGTGAAAGTTTGCTTTGCCCTCTCTACTGCCTCATCCTAGTAAATGTGTGCTGTACCCTCTCTACTGCCTAATCCTGGTGAATGTGTGCTGTACCCTCTCTGTGTCATTCTAGTGTATGTGTGTTGTGCCCTCTCTACTGCCTCATACTCATGAATGTGTGCTGCACCCTCTCTACTGCCTCATCCTAGTGAATGTGTGCTGTGCCCTCTCTACTGCCTCATACTCATGAATGTGTGCTGCACCCTCTCTACTGCCCCATCCTAGTGAATGTGTGCTGTGCCCTCTCTACTGCCTCATACTCATGAATGTGTGCTGTACCCTCTCTACTGCCTCACCCTAGTGAATGTGTGCTGGACTTTCTCCACTACCTCACCACTTTTGAATGTGTGCTGTACCCTCTGCCTCATCCTATTGAATGTGTGCTGTGCCCCCTCTACTGCCTCATCCTAGTGAATGTGTGCTGTACCCTCTGCCTCATTCTACTGAATGTGTGCTGAACCCTCCCTACTGCCTCATCCTAGTGAATGTGTGCTGTACCCTCTCTACTGCCTCATCCGAGTGAATGTGTGCTGCACCCTCTCTACTGCCTCACCCTAGTGAATGTGTGCTGTACCCTCTCTACTGCCTCGTCCTAGTGAATGTGTGCTGTACCCTCTCTACTGCCTCTTCCTAGTGAATGTGTGCTGTACCCTCTCTATTGCCTCATCCTAATGAATGTGTGCTGTACCCTCTCTACTCCTCAGCATCCTTCTGACAGCGTGCAACCTAATGGTGCACACAGTCCTTTCTACCTAACCAACAGATTAAGATTTTTTTATAGATATATGTAAGATCTTGAAATGTCTATTCAACATCTCTTATCAATAAAAGTCAGTATGCATTTGTTTAATGACTGATGTATTGAGCGGGTGAGCAATTCTGGGGATGGTATGGCTAGACTGAGATTAATCAGCATGATAACTGCAATGTCAATAATTCCACCATCTGTCCTAAAATAAAAAGCCCCTGACATTGGCAATAGGTTCCTTTGGTGAGAAACAAACTACTACTTCGGAGATTTGCTGTTTAATTTGGAGATCTGCAAAGCTGCAGTGAAGGAGGGTTGATACTGACCTTTGGAAGAGAGTATTTCCCCTCTGCGCAGCATGAGAGATGGGCTGTTCTTGGGATTTAAAACTCGCATTGCAGACGAATAATTTAGACAATGTGGTTCTGAATCTGTGTTTATTGCAAAGCCCTGAAAAACAGACAAGACAGAAAGATCGAAGCAAAAGGATCTAAGAAATAATATTTGTAACTTTCCCGTTATAGTTCATCTTCAGCTTTTCAAACACCAGCACCTGCATATCAGTATACTCATCACAGTCTCCAGCAACTCACCAGAATCGCACCCTAAGTGCCCTCACTCCAATCTCTCACATACTGTAAACTCACCTCAGACTCTTGCGTTCCATAAATCCACTGTTATCTCTTGTGCATTATCACCTGCACATCAAAAAACTCCCAGTCTCTCAAACACCAGCAAACACAACAGCTTGTGGGTTGAGGCTACACAGAATGACTTTTGGCTGTACACACATCAAATACACATTTGCTGCCTTTGGTGCATAGCCTATCGCGATTTTCACACATACTTCACACTCCCAATGTCATACCAGCATGTGAAGGCATTAATCTTGCCTCACAATGCTACATAACTGCCAAGCATTGTGCTTTGTGAATTGCTTTAGCAGCGATGAAAGGTTTGACATGTGTCCATGTCTGAGGGGACTTCTCGGTGAGATTTGGTGTTGGTGTCCGACAGCGGGCCAGGGTTGGTGCTGGGTAATTTGCATCTCTTATTGAATTGGATTTTTCTCCACTTACTGTCCAGCTAATTGAAAACGCAATTAAAGTTCCACGCATCCTTTCAAAGCTACATAATCGTAGAATGATGAGTTTTTTTTTCATATAAAGGTTGCGTTCAATGGACATACCTGCTGCCAGAGAGGACAACAACAAAAAATCCCAACAACAGAGCAACACATAGACTGAGCAACTAGCAATCACAAACTATGGCGACTTCTAACTCTGGGTCTATAGGGCTTTCCACATGGAACACTCTGATAGTCAACCCTTCTTGCTCCCACCTTGCCTGTGACTTGATGCACCTTCACCGTTAAAAGGGGCTGGTACATTAACCTCCTGCATGATCACAGGTCCTATATTGTCACTTTTCCTCATGATCATAGGTCATTCATTTTTCCGGTTAGTGGTTTCTTATTCTTCGCTAAAGCTTACACATTTAGTCCTGTTAGACTGTAGAATACTGGGCAAGCAGGTAAACTGCATTTGAATTGAAGCCCATTAATTCTTATGGGACGGTTTGGGCATCCAAACCAGTCTTAGCTTTAACAAAAATAGCTCATTTTGTCAATGAGATTAAGTGGGGGCTTGTTTTTGTGTATGCTTCCAGACATGCAGGGATCTGGTTCACCAGCGATCTGCTGCCGTCGTCCAAATAACTGAATTGTGCCTATCTTTGTCTTGTGGACACTTTAAAACTGGAAATATAAATGTATCCAAATGAGATATGGGGCGAAATTCTCCGGAAACGGCGCGATGTCCGCCGACTGGCGCCCAAAACGGTGCCAATCAGACGGGCATCGCGCTGCCCCAAAGGTGCGGAATGCTACGCATCTTTGGGGGCCGAGCCCCAACATTCAGGGGCTAGGCCGACGCCGGAGGAATTTCCGCCCCGCCAGCTGGCGGAAACGGCCTTTGTTGCCCCGCCAGCTGGGGCGGAAATGACATCTCCGGGCGGCGCATGCGCGTGAGCGTCAGCGGCCGCTGACAGTTTCCCACGCATGCGCAGTGGAGGGAGTCTCTTCCACCTCCGCCATGGTGGAGACCGTGGCGGAGGCGGAAGGGAAAGAGTGCCCCCACGGCACAGGCCCGCCCGCGGATCGGTGGGCCCCGATCGCGGGCCAGGCCACCGCGGCACAGGCCCCCCCCCCAGGACCCCGGAGCCCGCCCACGCCGCCTTGTCTCGCCGGTAAGGTAGGTGATTTAATTTACGCCGGCGGGACAGGCAATTTATCGGCGGGACTTCGGCCCATCCGGGCCGGAGAATCGAGCGGGGGGGCCCGTCAACCGGCGCGGCGCGATTCCCGCCCCCGCCGAATATCCGGTGCCGGAGACTTCGGAAACCGGCTGGGGCGGGATTCACGCCAGCCCCTGGCGATTCTCCGACCCGGCGGGGGGTCGGAGAATGTCGCCCATGGTTCCCACCCATTAAGCTTTATGGATACTGAGGAGCTAGAGCCCAAGAAGCTACGGGGACTGATAGACATGCCCTAACAGAATCCATCATCCAAACACAGTGGGAACAACAACTGTACTAAGAACTTGGGGAAAGGGCAAGAATTGGCAACAATTAAATCAACTTTGACATCCTAGATAAAGACAATTGACCCTTGCTAATGTAAAGGTAGAGGATACAGAAGGGCAGTTTGCATGCCTGTGAGAGCTGAGAATCAATGGCTTGGGAGGAACAGAGTTGCCTATTTTGACTGTACGAATCTGAGAACAGTAAACAATGGAATTCTTTTGAGCAAATGTGGAATTCTTTTGAGCAATATTCAACTCAAAACTGTCCTAGGTTTATCAACTTTGAAAATGCCGTTACACTTTGTTCGGCAGGCCACTGTGATTCATTACACAAATTCCTTTCAAACGAACAGCAAAGCTTGAGTGCTGCCAGAAGAAACTATCCTGTCAGTAAGATCAGTAATGAATGTGCAGCCAACAGACAGGCCTCACAGTCACAGACTCCTGAATGGTAACCTACACAAACTGTCCTTTTTATCTGTAAATGTGACTTGAGCCTAAATCTGTTGCCCATTTAAGAAAGGTAAACTTCAGGCTGCAGTCAATGAGACATCCAGCATGGAGTTTATGGGACCAGGGTGGAGTCCAGAATCGGGGATCGAGCAGTATCGAGGCAAAGGGCCATACTGTGGCGATGACTTGCTCCTCAGTTCACCTTTGGTTTGTGGCTCTTCAATGCCCAATTTCTAGAGGGATTCCAAAATAGTCACCAATTCCCTCATTTACAAGGGAATCCCTGAAAAATGGTGCTAGCCAACAAATGATCACAGACCTTTCAAGCATCCTTTAGGTGAACTTCAAAATTAGCCTGCAAAATGGGTGCATTGAGATCTGATTTCTACTCTTTAAGCCTGAAGCAGATCACATTATTAAGAAGTTAAATAGACAAATTCTAGACAGTCCAAACTGGATGAAGCCAGGAGAACATCAAATAATTCAAAAGCGCAGTCTGATTACAAACAGTCAGAAGAACATGTTTGTATTCAGACCATTGAGAGAGAGATGGCATGTGTGACATAACTTGCACTGCAGCAATATTGGAATGGGCACTGTATCAAATGCTTTGACCTTACTTTGTCTGCAACATTTCTTCTAGCTGTTCTCGTGCAAAATGCCAATATATGACTGCAAGCATTGTTACTTGTTTCCTTGTAGCTTGAAATGACTTGACATAACTTTCTGTGGCAAGTTAACTATTGTGCAAGTACAGGAACTTTATCTATTCTATACATTTGCTTGGGGAACGAGCCAGAGAAGCTGTTTTTGTGAAGCTAATGGCAAAGTTGTGGATCTCTGATAGCAACATTACAATTTCTACAGTTAATTGTGCATTTGTCCTTGCCTGAAGTAGTTGTGCATTTTGAACATAAATAATGGCAAGTGTCATTAGCCTCACCGTTAGTCTGTCAGTACTTTTGGGCCATTGTCATTAATGATGCATTCTTAACTGGCGTGAGGAGTCACTCCTGTACTCTCTATCGGAATTTGCCGTTTTCCATTTGGCAAACCTCACCACACTATGGATTAAATATCACTTGTAAAAAATTATCGCAAAAACATTTTAAAAACATTACCCGTCCAAAGCGTTTCTATTTAAGATCTTTAGAGTATTAAGAAAGGAAAGACCAATTTGGTATATTACTGTTACATTTCTTAAATAGTCTGCTATTTTAAAATTTAAAGAAGCTTGCCTGTGTTTATGAGTTGAAAAAAAAAAATCTGTGCTAGTTATTTTTATAGTTGTATGTTGGCACAATCTAAAGTGCTATCATTATAGCATTATTACTGCTTGACTGCTTTTTATAGCCTATAATTATCACATTGGGGTCTGTAAGTTCACAGCTCCAAGAGATTCATAAAGGGTTAGCTATCTTTGATGTGGGACTATGTACACAAATGTGTTTTATAAGGGATGAAGTACTTGAGGGGATTTAAATGTATTGAATGCGTTTTATGAATAACTTTTCTTTAATATAGTGAAATCTGTAACAGTTATTTAGAACTATAGTTTATTCTATCTTGGCATGGCTTCTGAGATGTACCCATGGTGGATATTGGGTGGGTTGGCATGGAGGGTGTAAGGGAAAAGGGTGTTGAGTGGGGAGCATAAATTGACACTAAGTTGGCATAAAGGCTTTAAAGCATCTTGGGGGTTGCTGAGGATCATGAGTTGACATGCAGTGTGAGGGGTGAGGCCTACTATTCAACAGAACAACTGGGATAAAGTCCCAGAGAAACAAGGTGGGCCGCCTTGGCATTTGGCAGTCTCCGTGGTCACCTCCGATCTGTAACTGCGGGTAATGGTCCGAAGCCATCTTGTACCTCCCTCGTCGGAACATAGCTGCTGCCATTTGGGGCACTTTTTCCCAAGGCGAGCCAGGAAATTTCCCGGCTCTGCACGTCTCTCCTGATATCTCATTTACCATGCAGCAATCTAGTAGCAGTCACTTCTTCCAAGGGTTAAGCACTCCTAAAGAAGGAAAAAAATTAGAGGGAGAAAAATCACAGAGGTGGCTGTCATCCACCTCCATGTGATTACCTAAGAGGTTGCTGGGACAGAATGCTGGGGCAGAATGCCAGAATGAGAAAAGAACATTAAAAGGCTTCTTAATCAGATAAACGAAATGCAGAACAACACTCCATGTTTTTGTCATTTCAGCAGCTACATTGAACCCAAACCAGAAGTTATAGAATCACTGAACTCTCAGTCACTGCAAAAACACAAGCAGTTTTGTGTCACTAGGTTGGTTTAGTGCACTGGATTCAAAATTCCACTTACACCAATACACATCTTTTATGGCATGCTTAATTTACCTTTCAAATTACTCCCATCACCAGTTAGAGATCTGTAATCAGCATCCTGGTGTTACATATCTTAAAATGTTCACTCCTGATGCAAACTAAATATTTTGAAGGCAGAATCTATTACCAACCACAAAACGTTGGTGAAATCCTAGTGACACTACTGCTTTGCGTCCTCACCATGGTCTCCTAGCATGAAAATTAGCATGAACAAAACGGTATCACTCTCTATTCCGTTAAATGCACCCAATGCTGCTATCCAACTACACCAAAGGGATGACCAATGGTTAATGATTATTATGTTACTGAAGGCCTGGCAGATGGATTCAATTTTAGTTTAGTTGGTTATAAACTGGCTAAAGGACATTGATGCTAGGAAAGCATGGACTATTGCTTCACACTACTCACCAAAAGTGAAGGAGATGTGTACAACTAGTGCATAGCAGAAAACGCACAAAGTAATCAAACAAATTGACAGCCATAAAAAGCAGAACTAAGAGAAGAATGGAGTAGGCAAACAGTGAGATAAGCACACACCCATGAACATGCTGAATCCTCAGGCTCTGACTTTGCCCTTGCCCTTGTCCTCCCCAATTCATAAGACTCCAACTTCCAAGCCTCCAATCCTTTCTGCTCGGCGATCCTTACTTTTAACTTGTCTCGTTCGCAATGTAGTAGGCGCCTGGGGAAAGCAGTCTTATTCTTTCTTCTATGATGATGGGGGGATGTGGTACCAACATTGTCTTTGACAAAGGCCTGCCTCTGTTCTTTTGGCTGGGTACACTCACAGTGTCTGCTGGAGCACTCGCCCATACCGTCTCTGTTAGTCTTACTACTATCCCACCAACCTGATCTCATTTGATCCAGATGAGTAACATGTGTACTTAAATGTAAGCTGGGAGCCACCACTTCTTCTTCCTCCTCAGTGCCATACTCTATGTCTATCTCTAGGTTTTTGTGAGACACTTGCTCTCTCCTGTTGTAATGTGGGTTCCCAGTTACTGCTGTATTCGACTCTTTTCGATCTGTGGACCTTATCCGTGTCTGAGATTGCATCTTTAAGATGGATTTTGGGTCAACAGCATTTGGCTCAGGAAAATCCCTGTGATGCTTCTCCACTAATGATTTCTCTATACATCCAGTAACATCCAGGTCAGAGTCATCAATGGTGTTGTCCTCGATGTATTCTACAGTCTTTTCTTCCTGTCGGTGGGATCTGGTATACACCTGGGGGTAGGTATGATGAATCTTGGCATCAGGATACGCATACCCACTCGCCTCTTCACTCCAGTCTTTGTTTTTGATGCTCGTCTTTGTATAGTGAGGCTGCATTTCACCTTGCTCCTGTCTACAGCTCTGATCACAGATTTGGTCACTCATCACAACCTCTTCCAAGTCCATTGTTTTAGGCTCATTGTGTGGATCATGAGAATCCATAACTTCCTGGGCTAAATTTTTGCTGTCACCCTGACTGATATTGGAGGTTGTCTTTTCTTCCAATTCTTGATTTTTGCTATCAATGGTTAAAGCTTGGTCTTTCTGTCTGTTGTCATTAGAACTACTTTGCACACTTTCAAATAACTGATCCTGTTCCTCTAATTGTCCTCCCTCCTGGGAGTAAAGAGACGTATTTTCTCCTTCTTCTTGGTTTCCGATATCAGCCTGGCTGCTGCCACGGATTACCTCCTGGTCCTCCTCCTCATCCTCTGTTACTTCAGGAATGCTGAATAGTTTCTTACTGCAATGTTTCTGCAAAGGAAGTTCTAGAATTTTCTCCAGAAACTCCTCATCGCTATCAGTTTCATATTGCTCAGGCTGCTGCGATATGGTTAAGACGTACAGTGGTTGAGTGCATGCAAGGAAGGGGTGGGTAGGGGAGGGAGAAAGAAAGAAAAAAAAAAGTAAAGTGAACATTGAAACACGATCAACTCAAAGCACAGTAAGGCACCAGAAATCCGGAGAGCAGTTTAAGATGCAGTGCCCAAAATTACAACAATGTGAGAAAAAGCTTCAAATACAAAAAAAATACAACTTACATCTGTGAAACCTGACGTTGGAGTCACATAAGCAACAAGGGATTCCCAGAATATGATTGTCAATGATATTATTGAAGGTGAACCAAATTGCTAATGATGGATGCATGTTACATGAGGAAACTTTTGCCCATTTTTCCACAGATAAGATTTGGAAAAAAGAGTTACTTTACATGTTATGTCTTAAAGCATGGTATATATATATATATATATATCTATGTAAGTTAAAAATAAAACAAAGCAGTTAATGAATTGTTACAAGCCTTTGTTTTACTCAATATACATTTGCATAATCTGACATCAAGTATATTAAACAAGCACAGATGCTTCAAACTGGTCACCATACTTATAAAACAAATGGATATGAGGGATTTATTGAACATTGAGATGTTTAACTATTTATAAGCTATAAGCAAACAAAATTTGGAGGCACAGTGGCACCATGGTTAGCACTGCTGCCTCACAGCGCCAAGAACCCGGGTTCAATTCTGGCCTTGGGTGACTGTCTGTGTGGAGTTTGCATTTTCTCCCCTTGTCTGCGTGAGTTTCTTCGGGGTGCTCTGATTTCCTCCCACAGTCCAAAGATGTGCAGGTTTGATCGATTTGCCATGATAAAACTGCCCCTTGGTGTTGAGGGATGGGGTTACGGGGATGGGGCGGGGTTTGGGTCTAGATAGGGTGCTCTTTTGGAGGGTCGGTGCAGACTTGATGGGCCGAATGGCCTCTTTCTGCACTGTAGGGGTTCTATGATATGGTTCTAAAATTAATACAATGTGTTTTAACTAGGTACTGTTTCCATGATGAGGATTGTTTTTAAGAAAACAATACAATTTCGAATGTCTTTGTTTTCTGGCTAGTTTTTAATAAACTGTAATCTCTTTAAGACTGCCAGCCAGTTGAATATACAATTGCATTCCACCCCAAATAGGCGGAAAAGGAAGAGTCTCTCAAACCCCCTCTTCGCCACCCAGAGGAGTGTGAAAGACCCCATTTCCAGTTGACTTTTACATTATTACTCTTCAAAAATTTTGATAAGGTATCAAAATTGTTATCGACAACACATGACTACACCAGACATGGTAATCAAATTCATCTGGAATATACAGTCAGCAAGGCCTTTTTAAGAATTATTGGAAGCATTGAACACGGGTACTACAGAGTAACCATCCTTAGAAGAGATATCTACTGCAAACCAAGATCTTTTGGGGATAAAATGTAGAAATCTGCTCCCAACTGCTAGACCCAGGAAGACAACTGAACAAAATGGCTGCAACGTGGAATCATCGTATCGAGACCATCCAAAGGACGGTTAACTGCATATTCCTTTGATTGTTTACCTTCTACACAAACTGTAAAATATCTTCAAGTCTATCCTCTTATTCTATCATCTATAATAGTGTGTGTGGGGCCCAGGGAGTATGTGTGATGTATGAATGGTGGTTGCGATTTATCTAATTTTCTTAATTTGAGAAGTAGTGTCAATAAACTTCTCGTGTTCATTGAGTTAAAGTCAGAAAAGTTAAATTCTTTATAAAGCTTACAAAGTGGAACTTCTGTAGTATTGGCAAAGCACATCCTTGCTAAACTCACAACAAAACCCTGTTGCAGCCAGACCTGGAGTGGTAAATTAGAGGAGTCATGTTCTCATGTGGCCATGACATTTCCGATCCATTTTTCAAACTTTCATGAATACATTATGCGATAAAATACAACACTTGAAGTAACCCCTGTTCCAAATTGTTTCGAGAAAATGGTCAAAAGATTCCAAAATATGACATTAGTGAAATAATTGACAGAATGCAGATCTTAAAATTAGTTCCTGAAGGTTTCACTGCATAGAATGTATTGAAAACATCTCCTGCAGGACATTAATGAATGCTTCTGGAGTAATTTATGATCTTACATAGTAGGTAATGTACATATGCAGTTGCACAGTTATTCCAAAGCCTCTGTGCATCATGAGAGTACATATAGGCTCCAGGCAACTATTTATTGGTTGAAAAGTGTGCTTGTAAAGAGAATTGTGCAAGAGGTGCACAAACTCAATAATGTGTTACTCCTTCCTCTGCCATCTCCTGCATTCAGAGCCTGTAAACGTTATGCTATTTTATGGCAACAGTGTTACCCAACCATGCAAGGAATCAAGAAAGACCAATTCCCACTGCTAAAATGACTTCCTAAGGTAAAGTGGTCTCATGATGACAATTTTAGAGTAAGCAGCTCAATGCAGGTTGCTAATAATGCCTGCTAACATTGTTCCTTGGAGCTATTATTTTATTGTCCAGTCACGACATTGAAATTTACAATTGGCAACTTGATTGCAATGAGTGGGTTTACACAAGCGGAGGTATCTTAACATCTGTATTTACCTGAGATAATGCATTATTTTGCATTCAACCTGTTTTCAAATTGGTTGCTTTGAAGAACTGCTCCTATCATCTTGTATACTTGCTGCAATAGTGGAACTAATGTGGAGCTGGGATAGAACTCCTGCTCTGATATCAATCCATGTTAGAACAAGTCTTTACCTTCCCCGCAATAACTCCCCCGATCCGCATCCTCACCAACTCCCCCCCCCCCCCCCCCCCGCCCCCCGCCCCCCCCCCCCAGACCCGCCACCCTCCCTGCCATTCCAAATGGTGCTGATTAACACTGGGGCAATAACAGCTCTCCATCACCTGAGAACTTGCACAGGAAGTGCTGACGGGCTATTTGATCATTTTGAGTATCACAGAAAAGCCTCATCAGACGTTGACACAATTTCCAGCGTTTGTCATTTAATAGTATTTAGAATCAGGCTGTGTTTATGCCCTGTGTGGTTCAAGAATTCTATCTGTTGGCCTGAATCAGCATACACCAGGAAATTACTTCTTGGGATTTCTCATTTACTCTAGAAACACAGAAAATGTATCCCCCAGCAGGAGGCCAGTCAACCCATCTTGTCTGGGTTAGCTGAAAAAGAGCCACCTAACTTAATTCCACTTTCCAGCTCTTAGTCTGTAGCCCAGGAATTTCTGGCAGAGAGTGAGTTGCAGATCCCTTCCACCGTGTGGGTGAAGTAATTCTCCCCAATTTGCCGCTCATCTTCCTACCAATTATATTAAGTTTATGCCTCTGATGCCACAACTTCTTTACTAAGGGAAAGTTGTCCTTCCTTAATAATAATCCACTATTATCTACCTTCTTCCTAATTTTGTACAATTTAATTAAATCTCTCCTCGGCTGCCTAGATTCCAAAGAAATAGCCCAAATTTAACCAATCTCTCCTCATAAAAGTGGTGATCAGAACGGTATGCAGCACTCTAGCTGTGGTAAATGTAATGCTTCACACAGTTCTAGCATAACCTTCCAGCTTTTATTGTTCATGACTTGTGCTAGGAAAATGATCCCATATGCCTTCTGAACTACCTTATATATCTGTCCTGCCACCTTCAGGGATCTGTGGACATGAACTCCAAGGTCCAGCTGTTTGTCTGTACTTTTGAGCATCCAGCCATTTATTGTATATTCCCTTGCCGTGTTTGCTCTCCCCAAATGCATGACCGTTAAAATGAGTTGCGCATTTCAGCCTCAACCGCCAACTTGGGCAATGAATTTCAGATGCCCACCACCCTCTGGGCGGAAAAGCTTTTCCTCATGTCCCCTCTAATCCTCTTACCAATCACCTTTAATCTGTGCCCCCTGGTGATTTACCTCTCAACTAGAGAAAACGGGCCTTTCCTGTCTACTCTATCCAGGCCCCACATAATTCTGTACACCTCAATAGGTCACCCCGCAGCCTCCTCTGTTCACAGCTTGTCCAATCTTTCCTCAGAGCTACAACTTTTTAAGCCCTGGCAACATTCTTGTAAATCTCCAGTGTATTCTCTTCAGGGCAATTATGTTCTTCCGGTAATGTAGTGACTAGAGTGTACACAAAATTTAGCTGTAGCCTTTCCAGCGTTTATGCCGTTCCAGCATTACATCCCTGCTTTAGTATTCAATATCTCGTCCAATAAAGGAAAGCTTTCTTTACTACCATACCTCTTGTCCTGCCATCTTCAGGGACCTGAGGGCGTGCACTCCAGGGTCTCTCATTTCCTCTACCCCTCTCAATATCCTTCCATTTATTGTTTATTCCTTTGCTTTCTTTGCCCTCCCCAAATACATTACCTCAGATTTTGGATTGAATTCCATTTGCCACTTCTCTGTCCACTCAACCAAACTATTGATATAATTCTGGAGACAACAGCTATCCCCTTTACTGTCAAATATGCAGCCAATTATTGTGTCATCTGCAAATTTCCCATTCGTACCATTCATATTTAAGCCCAAATCATGAATATATACAATAAACAGTAAAAGGCCCCAACACTGAGCCCTGTGGAATGCCTCTGGAAACCACTTTCCATTTGCAAAAACATCGATCAATCATTATCCTTTGTTTCCTGTTGCTGAGCCAATTTTAGATCCAACTCACCACCTTTTGCTGTATATCATATTATTTCACTTTTTTGACCAGTGTGCCATGCGGGACTTGGTCAAATGCCATACTTAAATCCATGCAGACAACAACTTCGGGAAATTTCACCCTACATTTAAATCTAAACCATTAACACAAACCACAAAAAGCAAGAGATTCAGTACGTAGCTGGGGGACTCCACAAGAATGATCTTTCAGTTACAAAAACACCTTTTGACCCTTACTCTTTACTTCTTACCACGGAGTCAATTTTGGATCCAACTTGTCACTTTCCCTTGGATGCTATGGCTTTTATTTTTTTAACCAATCAGTCACATGAGATTTCGTTAAAAGGCTTGCTAAAATCCACGAAGATCACATCAAATGTGCTACCCTTATCAACACTCCTTGTTACCTCCTCAAAGCATTCATTTAAGTTAGTGGGGCTCGACCTTCCTTAACAAACTCATGCTAACTTTTTGTTAAAATTTAGAGTACCCAATTATTTTTTTTCAATTAAGGGGCAATTTAGTGTGGCCAATCCACCTACCGTGCACATCTTTAGGTTGTGGGGGTGAGACCCACACAGACATGGGGAGAATGTGCAAATTCCACAGAGAGTGACCCAGGGCCAGGATCGAACCCAGGTCCTCAGCGCAATGAGGCAACAGTGCTAACCATGCACCACCGTGCCGACCTGCCAACTGTCCTTAATTAATCCACATCTTTCCAAATGATAACTTATGCTGTCTAAATTTTTTCCAATAATTTGCCCGCGAAAAAGGTTGACTGGCTTCTAATTATTCAGGTTATCGCTTCCTGATTTTTAAAATAATGACAGAATTTTAGCAGTCCTCAGTTGTCTGACACCATGCATATAACAAGTAGTGACTGGATTCTCTGAAATGGAGACAGAGTGTTCGTGCCATCGTGAACGCCGTCGAGGTTCACGACGGTGCGAAACGGCCCCTATCCTGACCGATTCAGGGCCCGAAAATGGGCTAGGAGCGGCGCCGCGTCATTTACGCGCGACAGGCCTTGGCGTCGCGTAAAGGCGGCGCCGCATACATGACGCAGCCGGCGCCGCATAACTGGCGTCACCCGCGCATGCGTGGTTGCCGTCCTCCCCGAGTCCGCCCCACAAGAAGATGTCCGACGGATCTTGCGGGGCTGCGGAAGGAAGGAGGTCCTCCTTCAGAGAGGCCGGCCCGATGATCGGTGGGCACCGGTCGCGTGCCAGACCCCATTTGAGCCCCCCCCTCGGTGCAGGATCCCCCCCCCCCCCCCCCCAGCGATCCCGCGCTGTTCCTGCCGGCAGCAACCAGGTGTTGACGGCGCCGGGGGGAACCCGCCGTTTTGGGCAGGCCGCTCGGCCCATCCGGCACTGAGAATCGCGGGGGTACCGGTGAATCGCCATTTTGGCTGTCTTGGGCGATTCACTGGACCATGCCGCGCAAAACGCGATTGTGCCGATCTGGCCGCTTCCGTGAATCGTGGGAGGGCGTCGGACCGGCGTCGCGGGAAAATTTGGCGACCCACGCGATTCTTCAAACCGGCGCGGGAGCGGAGAATCGCGCCCAGAGTGTTTGAAATTTCTCCTCTTGCTTCTGAGCAGCTTGGAATAAATTACATCTGGGCCTGGTGACTAATCCACTTTCAAGGATGCTCAACACTTTAATATTTCCTCCCTCTCTCGGAGTATGTTATCAATATTACACACACCTCATCTTACTTACAATGTCAGCTTTGCCCCCCCCCCCCGCAGATTTTTGTGAAAACAGTTGCAAATTATTCATTAAGAACTGCGCCCCTGTCTTCTGCTGCCACATCTTTCTTGATCTATAATCAGCCTTTCCTTAATTATCTTTTTGCTTTTTAAGTATTTATGAAATATATTTACGCTTCTGTTGAATATATTTTGTTGCCAATATTTATTCATGCCCTTTATTTGCTTTCCAAATTACTTTTTCAATTTCACCCCACACTTTTTATGTTCCCTGACGAGACCGGCTTCTTGTCAGCTGATTTAAACTATCCTTTTAATATATTAAGCTATTCTGTGTGTCTTTGACATTCAGGGGGGAGTAGGTTCAGGAGTCCCACCCTTTTTGATAATGGAAACATATTTATTCTGAACCCCTTCTATCTCCTATTTGAAAATTTCTCACTGCTCTGACACTGTTTTACCAATGAGTAGATGTTTCCAGTTGATTTTTGCCAAATCACGTTTCAGCTTAGACTTTCCTCAATTGAAAGCTTTTACTCTTGGTCTATATTTATATCCTTTTCCAGAACTACACCACATCCACTTGATTTATCATCACAATCAATAAAGTGCTCTCCCACTGATACCCCTTTCACATGCCCAGCTTCATTCAGGCCCTGTTTTATTCCTTAAAAGTAAGTCCATGACTGTCCCCTTCTCTTGTTGAGTTTGCTATATCTGGCTTATAAAGCTCCTGAATATATGTTAAGCTTTTGGTCCCCTCCATACCTTTTAAACTAATTTCATCTCAATTAATATTAGCTTGTTGAAATTCCTTACCATTACCACCCTATTGTTTTGCACTTCTCAGAAATTTGCTTATGTATTTGCTCTTCTATCTTCTTCTGATAGATTGGATCTATAGTATACTTCCAGAAGTGTGAATCCCCTCTTTTTTATTTCGCAGTTTAGCCCATATAGCTTGAGCTGCAATTGTTTCTGTGACCAATATTATGACTCCTACTTTTTTACCTCCATAAGACCTTAAGGCCCACGAACAGAAGTAGGCCATTTGGCCCATCGAGTCTGCTCCGCCATTCAATGAGATCATGTCTGATATGATATGATAATGTTGAACTCCACTTTCCCGTCTTATCCCCATAATCCTTGATTCCCTTATTGATTCAAAATTGAATATATTTAATAATCCAACAAAGAATTTCACAGATTCACTAGCCTCTGAGAGTTAAAATTCCTCCTCATCTCTGTCTTAAATGGGCGACCCCTTACTCTGAGATTATGTCCTCTGGTCCTAGACTCTCCAACAAGGAAAAACAGCCTCTCAGCATCTACCCTGACAACCCCCTGAGAATCCAATATGTCTCCATCAGGTCGCCTCTCATTCTTCTAAACTCCCATGAGTACCTGCCCAACCCACTCAACCTTCCTCATAAGAAAATCCCTCCATATCTGGGATTAACCTAGTGAATCTTCTCTGGATTGCCTCCAATGCCAACATATCTTTCCTTAGATAAGGGGACAAAAACGGTTCACAGTATTCCAGGTGTGGTCTAACTAGTGCCTTGTACAGTTTTAGCAAGATCTCCGTATATTTATACTCCATTCCCTTTGAAACCAAGGCCAACATTCCATTTGCCTTCCCTATTACCTGCTGAACTTGCATGCCAGCTTTTTGTGATTTATGCACGAGGACCTGCAACTACCTCTGTGCTGCAGATTTCTGCAGTCTTTCTACATCTAAATAATAATCAGCTCCGTTATTCTTCCTACCAAAGTGTATAACTTCACATTTTCCTATGTTATATTCTATCTGCCAGGTTTTTGTCCACTCACCTAACCTGTCTATATTGCTCTATAGACTTTTTGTGTCATCCTCACCACTTGCCTTCCCACCTATTTTTGTGTTATTGCAAAATTGGCAATAGTAAATTCACTTCCTTTGTCCAAGTCATTCATATATTTTGTAAATAATTGTGGCCCTAGTACTGATCCCTGTGGCACTCTATTAGTAACAAGTTGCTATCCTGAAAATGCCTCTCTTATCTTAACTCTCTGTCTTCTATCAATTACAGTAAGATGTTTTACAACACCAGGTTAAAGTCCAACAGGTTTGTTTCGATGTCACTAGCTTTCGGAGCGCTGCTCCTTCCTCAGGTGAATGAAGAGGTATGCTCCAGAAACATATATATATAGACATATATATTTCTGGAGCATACCTCTTCATTCACCTGAGGAAGGAGCAGCGCTCCGAAAGCTAGTGACATCAAAACAAACCTGTTAGACTTTAACCTGGTGTTGTAAAACTTCTTACTGTGCTCACCCCAGTCCAACGCCGGCATCTCCACATCATTTCTATCAATTAGCCAATCTTCTATCCATGCTAATATACTACCCCCAACAACATGGGCTCTTATTTTATTAAGTAGCTTTTTGTGCAGTACTTTATCAAACGCTTTTTGGAAATCCAAGTATATTACATCCACTGGTTCTCCTCTATCCATCCCCTTTGCTATTGTCTGAAAACTCTGTAACTAGGAACATTGATCTGCATTTCTTCCTTTCTGCAAGCCAAATTTCAGTAATAAATGATGTCATACTTCAAGAATCCAACTGTCTAAGCTCATCTGCCTTAATTATTCATAGAGTACTTGCACTGAAATATATACCAATAATCATTGAACAATTCCTTTTGTTGTTTATTTTCCAGCCTTTCTTTCCTCAAACATCCATATTTGCCTTTTCTTTTGCCGTCTCTTTCCAACGTTGCTTCTCTCCCTTCTGAAGTCTGGGTTCCATTCTCTGTCAAGCTAGTGTAAACCCTCCCCAATTGCACAATCAATGCCCACACCCCCCACCCATCCCTGGTATAATATTGCTGCCCTGTTGAGGTGGTACATTGGTATGACCTGTTGAGGTGGTATTTTAGTTTGCTCTGTTGAATGATATATTAGTACACCCTGTTGAGGGGGTACATTGGGATATCATGTTGAGGTGGTATATTAGTACACCCTGTTGAGGTGGTACATTGGTATGCCCTGTTGGGGTGGTACATTGGTATATGTTGTTGAGGAGATACAGTGGTATCCTGTTGAGGTGGTATATTAGTACACCCTGTTGAGGTGATACATTGGTATACCCTGTTGAGGGGCTACATTGGTATATCCTGTTGAGGTGGTATATTAGTACATCCTGTTGAGGTGGTATATTAGTACACCCTGTTGAGGTGGTACATTGATATACCCTGTTGAGGTGGTACATTGGTATCCTGGTGGGGTGGTATATTAGTACAGCCTGTTGAGGGAGTACATTGGTATTTCCTGTTGAGGTGGTATATTAGTACATCCTGTTGAGGTGGTATATTAGTACACTCTGTTGAAGTGGTTCATTGATATGCCCTGTTGAGGTGGTACATTGGTATATCCTGTTGAGGTGGTTTATGAACACACCCTGTTGAGGTGATATATTAGTACACCCTGCTGAGGTGGTATTAGTACACCCTGTTGAGGTGGCACATTGATATGCCCTGTTGAGGTGGTACATTGGTATATCCTGTTGAGGTGGTTTAAGAACACACCCTGTTGAGGTGATATATTAGTACACCCTGCTGAGGTGGTATTAGTACACCCTGTTGAGGTGGCACATTGATATGCCCTGTTGAGGTGGTACATTGGTATCCTGGTGTGGTAGTATATTTGTACGTCCTGTGAGGTGGTATATTCGTACATCCTGTTGAGATGGTACATTGATATTCCCTGTTGAGGAGGTACATTGGTATATTCTGTTGAGGTGATATATTAGTACACCCTGTTGAGGTGGTACATTGGTACACCCTGGGTGTCATTCTCCGACCCCCCGCCGGGTCGGAGAATGGCCGTTGGCCGCCGTGAATCCCGCCCCCGCCCCCGCCGAAGTCTCCGGTACCAGAGATTGGGCGGGGGCGGGAATCAGGCCGCGCCGGTTGGCGGGACCCCCCGCTCAATTCTCCAGCCTGGATGGGCCGAAGTCCCACCCAGAAATTGCCTGTCCCGTCGGCGTAAATCAAAGCTGGTATTTACTGGCGGTACCAGGCGGCGTGGGCGGGCTCCGGGGTCCTGGTGGGGGCGCGGGGCGATCTGACCCCGGGGGGTGCCCCCACGGTGGCCTGGCCCGCGATCGGGGCCCACCAATCCGCGGGCGGGCCTGTGCCGTGGGGGCAATCTTTCCCTTCTGCCTCCGCCACGGCCTCCACCATGGCGGAGGCGGAAGAGACTCTCCCCACTGCGCATGCGCGGGAAACTATCGGCCGCCGCTGACGCTCCCGCGCATGCGCCGCATTTCCGCGCCAGCTGGCGGGGCACCAAATGCCATTTCCGCCAGCTGGCGGGGCGGAAATCCCTCCGGCGCCGGCCTAGCCCCTCAATGTTGGGGCTCGGCCCCCAAAGATGCGGAGCATTCCGCACCTTTGGGCCGGCGCGATGCCCGTCTGATTGGCGCCGTTTGTGGCGCCAGTCGGCGGACATCGCGCCGTTGGGGGAGAATTTTGCCCCCTGTTTCATACTATGTGGTTTGTGGTGCATTTAGCCATTGAAATAGAGCGTTAAAGTATTCTGCATTTTTTGAACTGCCCAATGGTTCATTCCATTGGACAATCTGTCACATCAGTTTACATGTCCTCATACAGGGACCTGGGTCAGACTAGCAGTTTTAAACATGTAACACTTTTGATTTTATTAACAACATGGAAGTTCTTGGAATCCATATGTGAAAGCAACTGCCTATTATTTGGAGATAGCAGCACCTTCTCAGTTTGCTGGCAAACATGCCAATACCTGGTACATCTCTGGTCTCCTTTACTTTATTTGTGTTGTTAATATTCTTTTGTTCTTTCTCCTCTTGAATGAACATTATCTATTAATTCTCACTCAGTTTTCTCACTCTTATCCTTCCACTGGTTCAATTCACATTCTAGAGAGTTGGGGTATCCCACTCTTCCCTCTAGTACACAGGATATGGTTTACTGCCACCCCCTGAATCACCACACCCGTCATCATTCACTCCACCCCAGCTATAAAGTGCACAATATCTATACTTAGCATGAACAGCAAAAAATATGGATCCAAACATTTTTCCTAAGGAGGCAGTTGATCTGTTTTCAGAGTTTGGGCTGTGTGCTTTGAAAACCAGGTAACATTATTGAGGTTGTGTTTGATGTGTTGCCATCAGAAACTGAACACTTCAGACTCTCCCCCTGCAATTCACAAACAGCATCAGCAAATATCACAGTTTCTACAGGTTCAGTCTGTGGGATCAGCAAATGCCAATGTCCCTCAAGCTACAAACTTTGAACAGGCTGTACTTCCACGATCTCAATCCACCAGTGACAGGGCAGAAACCTCTGTTCTGGGAAGTATGATAATTTTCATGCAGTAGGGTCTCTGCATGGCAAGAATCATTATGCAGTATAACAAGTGCTGCGGCAATTTTGAAAATCCTCCAATATCTAAAACGTGTCCTGTTACTTGATAGTTTCCAGAATGGAAGTGAGGGTTACCATCGCCTTTTACTCAGATCAGGCGAGAATGAGTCTATCCTGTTAATGCAGTGTCTTACAAAAAAGATGAGGACTGTAAAACTAATTCCATTTATTTTGGCTGAAGTCCTAATAACTGATGGGTGACTGATTCTTGGGTGAATTGTGACTTACCCACCTCTGGCCTTAGGAGAGGAGTCAGGAAGGGGAAGAAAGAGGAACATCAGTTAATCAAAAGCAAATAATTTCCAAGCCTCAGTCTGAGTTCTTCTGCTAGTAGCAGTAAATTCAGAATGGATATATCCAGATAAATGCTTGAGATGATTACCTTTAGCAAGCTCTCCCTGGTCAAACTGCAATATTGTTGTTGCACTTCTTCATTTGTCTGTGTGTCTGATCCCAGCTCTTCTTCATCCTCCTCCATTATATCAGAGAGGTCTGAGCCTCGACTGCTCCCTAGAGGGTAATCTTCATTCTCCTGATTCTCGGCTTTACCTATCTGCTGTAGGTGAAAAGAAATAAGAAAGAAAAAGCCAGGACACAAGAGTGTGGCAAGTAGCATTTGGTTTATAGTGAGTGTGCTATGTATTCAACAAGGTTACAGGAAATTCAGTAGGAAGTAGTGTGGTGCTCAGTTCCAGGAGCCCACAACTTAATTACCTCATTTAGCTCCCCTTCAGCAGAACATCACACCTCAGAGACAGAAAAAGAAAGCGTCTGTGCACAATTTCAGAATCTAGACCTGGATTTCCCGGAGAAGAAATGGCTGCTTTAATTTTCCCCCAGAGCCTTTTTAGTCCTGCAGAGCATGTTTGGAGGCCAGAAAGACGTCAGTCATTGGGGTAACACTGTGGCAATTTCAAAGGCAACTTCATTTCTCAGCAGCATGGCAAGAGGAGCAGAGCCTCGGGGTTGCTAACAGCTGCACGGGTCCTGAGATTTACATTTGTGCCTATGGAGGCATTAAGAGGAGAGATTGTTGGGATAACCTGATGGGAACTGAAGGCAGGAGGTTCCATCGGTCTATGCGGAGTTGACAGAGATATTTAGTGCTGCCTCTACCATACTAAGAATTACCAAACAATGTAAAATGTGGATGGGCAAGATAAACCAAAGATCTGATGCCAATAGACATCCTCTATCACACATACAGCTTCATTCACCTCTTTGTCTGTCATTGGGCGGGATTCTCCGGTCGCCGAAGCCGAAATCGCATTCGGCGAACGGCCGGAGAATCCCCGTTTGCGTCGAAATTGGGGGCGGTGCTGCTTTTGCGATGCTCCGCCCCCTCGGAAACGCCGTGCTCGCCGTCAGGACGGGCTAAGGACGTCACCTGAGGCCCTCCCCGATGCTCTGCCCCCGATGGGCCAAGATCCCGACAGCGTGGAACATTTATCCTTTTTTTTCGTGAACCAGGCGTGGTGGCTGCGGACTGAGTCCAGCAGGGAGGGGGGTTACTGGGGGACAGTATGTGGCAGGCCAGGTCCATGCGCAGCCGGCCCCATGTTGGATGGCGAGGCCGCCGCCGTGTGCATGTGCAGCCACGGACCCACAATTCTTCGGCCGTATCCACAGGTACAGCCGGGGGCTTTACGCTGCGCGGATGCTAGCCCCCCACCTGACGGAGGATCGGTGCAGCTTTTGCCTCATTTTTTCTGGCGTAAAACGCCACTGTTCCCACGCCGGCGTCAGCACTTAGTCTTCAAATCGGAAAATCGAGCCCATTATCTTTCAGCCCTGAGTATCAGGGAAATTAATTTCTGCAAAGGGCAATGCTTCCAAACACCCATCCACCTTAACCATTCTGAACTCACTTTGACTGCTACAAGGGTTTCTGTTATTTTTTTAAGTGCATTTATCTTGAAACACAAGGCACATGCACCTCATATTATTGGTATAAATGACCTCATATGGGCAAAGCTCCATGATACAAATAAACCTATATCATCATTACTGTGCGGAGTTCTCCCCGTGTATGCGTGGGTTTCCTCCGGGTGCTCCAGTTTCCTCCCACAGTCCAAAGATATGCAGGTTAGGTGGATTGTCCATGCTAAATTGCCCTTAGTGTCCAAAATTGCCTTTAGTGTTGGGTGGGGTTACTTGGTTATGGGGATAGGGTGGAGCTGTGGGCTTGGGTGGGGTGCTCTTTCAAAGAGCTGGTGCGGACTCAATGGGCCAGATGGCCTCCTTCTGCACTGTAAATTCTATGATTCTATGATCATTGTACCCTTCAAAGAAAAGGCAGTTGTGACCAACATCATAAAAGATAATTGGACCATCATGAAACCTCTTGTTCTAGATTCAAGTGGGAAAGAGAAGCCTGTCGGACAGGGTGGGATTAAAGAACAATTTGGCAAACAACTAATAAATGCTTCTCACTGTGCATTTCTCCACAATAGTAACTTCAGTGGGACTTTTTTCATGCTTTTGAGAGCAAAGACTGAAACAGGTCTACATTTGAACCTACTTAGGTGAGATTACCCAGGATCCACTGACCTCCCAGGGTCTACCAGCCTTCCCAGCAGGGCTCAGCCGGGCGCTGTTCAGTACTGGTCCACACAAACGTAGACCAGGCGGAACGGTACCCGGGGGGTCTGCCAGGTGATCAGGGAACCTTGGGTGGCCGGGGATAGTGCAGGTTGGTTCCCTGGCCCTTCTCCTGCAATCATAGAATCCACAGTGCAGAAGGAGGCCACCCGGCCCATCGAGTCCGCACCGGCCCCTGGAAAGAGCACCCCATATCTCCAACCCCATCCCCGCAACCCGGCAACCCAACCCAACATTTTTGAACATTTAGCATGGGCAATCTACCTAACCTGTACATCTTTGGACTGTGGGAGGAAACCGGAGCACCCGGAGGAAACCCACGCAGACACAGGGAGAATGTGCAGACTCCGCACAGACAGTGACACAAGCTGGGATTCGAACCTGGGACCCTGGAGCTGTAAAGCAACAGTGCTAGCCACTGTGCTACCATCACCCTGGCACTGCTCAGCTGGCATCTTGGCACTGCCACCCTGCCATTGCCAAGATGGCACTGCCAAGCTGGCAGGAGCACTGCCAAGGTGTAAGTGCCAAGTGTGAGAGCCCAATGGCGGCTATATCCATGAAATGAGGGTGGGGGGTGGGTTTGTAGAGTGGGGGGGGGGGAATGCAGGGCAGGTAAGAAGGTGCTTCTAGGAGGTTGGGAGAAGTAATGGGTGGGCGTCCTGGAAGGGGGGGGGCCTATATGGGGGCATGGGGTATTGACCATGTGTGTGGGGGTGACATTGCTCATGGGTGGGGGTATGGGGGATCCACCCACAAGCTTACGTAGAGATCCTTTCAAAATAGCGACCAGATATCTGCAGCAGGATTCTCCGACCCCCCCGCCAGTCGGAGAATCGCCAGGGGTCAGCGCGAATCCCGTCCCCACCGTCCTCCAAGTTCTCCGACCCCCCAAAAATCGGCCCGGCGTGATTCACGCCCCCCGCCTCGGAGAATGGCGGGGACCAGCATGACTCAATGGGCCCTGGGGCTGCCCGAATTCTCTGGCCCGCGATGGGCCAAAGTCCCGCCCATTTTTTGCCAGTCCCGCCGGCGTAAATTTGAGTAGGTCCTCACCGGTGGGATCTGGCGGCGCGGGCAGCCTCCAGGGTTCTTGGGGGGGTGTGGGGGGATCTGGTCCCGGGCGGTGCCCCCACGGTGGCCTGGCCTGCGGTCGGGGCCCACCGATCCGCGGGCGGGCCTGTGACGTGGGGGCACTCTATTCTTCCGCACCGGCGGCTGAAGCAGTCCGTCATTGCCGGTGCAGAAACAAAGCCCTCTGCGCATGCGCGGGGATGATGCCACACGCTGGCGCTCCCGAGGTGGCCCTTCGGCGCCGGTTGACGTGGCACCAAGCCCCTTTCCTGCCAGCCGGCACAGCGCAAACCACTCCGGGGCGGGCCTAGCCCCTGAAGGTGCAGATTGGGGTGGCCCGACGCTGGAGTGGTTCACGCCACTCCTCGGCGCCGGGCCCCCCCTGCCCCGTCGGGTAAGGGAGAATCCCGCCCGAGAGTTCAGTTCTCAGGTGCTGAAAAAAATTCCAAGTGTGGGCTAAACCAGTGAGAAATTCCTCAGGGCCCAAAAAAGTGATTTAAGTTTGATAGCGGTGGGCAACTCACTGGAAAACCCGCTACAAATTAACTTCCCGGGAGTTTAGTTAAATTCTCCCCAATGTATCAGAACAATCTGTGACAATCCTTGACGAGGAAACTTTCTCTTCATACAAAACAAATTCTATTGTTAGTGCAAACTCCAGACTAGAGACACTGATTACTTCGATTTCAGAAATAATTTTCATCACCTCATCGGGTTCTTATTCTGAGGCCACGATACTGGACAGATACATCTCTCCTTCTGCTAACTCTCGCATCTGCATTCACATGCCCTCTGACTTATTTTTACTTTCAGGACAACCCTTGCTCCTGGACATTTAACAGGGCTCAGATTTGTAGCTCATGATCTCTGGAATGTCATCCGCCATTCCACCCTTCGATGCAGCTGATTGTGCCAGGTCTTTAAGAACCAATCATTCCATCCATTCCTCCATCCAGTTTGTCACCATCTTTGCAGCCTTTCAAACATTATTAATGTCTATTGAAGTAATCTGCACTGTCTATTTGTGCTGATGTGAAATCGATCAAGAGTGCCTAAACTAATTTTGTTTTTACTTCCTGATGGGAAAATCCATTTTAACAATCCCCAACAAGAAGAACTTTAATGCATAAACAGAATTTTGTGAATGTTGGAAATCTGAATTAATAAATTGTACTAGAAGACCTTTATTAAGAGTTAAACCAGATTAAACTGCAAGGTGCAAAATGAGAACGTTACCATATATTATCTCGCAATCAAAGACAGCTGGTAACAAGGACAAATCTTGGGTTGCTGTGGGATCAGCAGAAAAGAGTGATATGCTCAGAAAATAGGTCTTGTTGTGCTTCTAATTTAATCCATATATTAGTTGGTAAATAAAAATGGTCTCTGTGAGAAAGTGCATCTGTGGGTTTTTTCTTGAAGTGGACTAAAGTTCAAACCCCCGATGTTGGAGGTGTGAAAGGCATTAATAAATTACTCAAAATCTGGTCTGTATTTTAACATGAGCCATAGGGTGAAAAGGCAGGGCCCAATTTCACTTGACTTCCAACAATTTTACATTCATACCTGCTGGACTTTTGGACACCTCCTCAACTAGGAACTTTACTACCATATTGAAGCTTCTATCCCATCCCTCAGGCCTGGATTTGAAACAGGTCCCATGGATGAAAGGAATTGCACATAATTAACATCTCATCTGGATTTCATCTTTACCCATTTGTAGTAAATGTTTAATTTTATCCAACAGGGACTCAGATCTTATTAATGCTATGTTTGAAGAAAAAAATCAGAGGATCAATGATTTTATGCTTCACGAACCTGATTAATGTCTTCAGATCTGAGCTGGCTCTCATCAGTCACTTGCCCCTCCCCTGGAATGTGCTCTTTTTCTTGCTTTACTTCTGAATTAGTCAGAAACTCCTCAATAGATGGCACCCTGATATTACTTTGGGAAACATTGTCCTCTGGCTCTTGTGGAAAGGTTCTGGCTGATGCTTCTATTGTTCCTGTGGTCTCTATCTTCTGGTCATTTGAATCACTTTCCAGAATTTTCTCATCATCTTCTTTAGTGTATGTATTACTAACATCGGAATCATCCAACTGCTCAGAGTCCACAAGAAAATCCTCAAGTGAGCCAGCTGGTCTCTTCATTGGGGTAGTTTTCAAACATTGTGCATCTTCTTTTGCTGGTTCCTCAACTTTGTCCTCCCCACAACAATTGAGCAAATCTGCAGCACCATCCTGAAAACAGATCAGTTATGTTAAATTTTGCTGAGCCAACCTTTGGGGTTTATTAGGCATTCCAAATAGTCACATGAAATTCCAGAATTTCGCAGGTAGAGGTAAGCATTTTGACCTCAGTGTCTTTGAGATTACCCCTGGAGACTAGACAAAGACCCAAAGGAGCTTGAATATTAATCAATGAGAATATATCCCATTAACCCAGTGTGGTGGTATGTATTAGGGGTAATAGGGTACCTGTGAAGCCAAGAGGCTATTGACTGACAGGTCCCGGGTCCTGGTTGGATCTGCCGACTTCTGGCTCCGCCCTGAAGGCGGAGTATAAGAGCTCGAGTTCTCCCAGCAGCCGCATTCTGTAACTGAGCTGCTGGGGAACAAGTCTTGCTTAATAAAGCCTCGATAGACTCCATCACTTCTCGACTTGTGTAAGTCATTGCGCACTACACCCAGTCAATGAAAAACTATTTGCACCTTATATTTCCTTTTCACCACCTCAGGACGTCCACAAGTGCTTTATGGCGAATTAAGTGTTTTGGGAATGTTGTCACTATTGTAATGTAGGAAATCAGGCGTCCCCACTAAACCACGCACTGATGCCAGGTTTTCCCCAAGCCAGTTGTCAAAACCAACATGTCTCTCAAAATTAGTACCAAAACCAGTCAATCAGGCAAACTACCGTGCTCCCAAAAACCATGCCTGGAAAGTCACCTTCCCTGCTAAATCAGAGAACCCCTCCCAAAACCAGATATGGCAAATCAGCCTCTCCTGCAAACCAGCTATGCCAGAAAAAGATCAGTCAGTTCAAACCAGTCTCGGCCCCAAATTAGGCAACTGAAACCAATGCCCAAAGAGATAACATCTCTGTTAATGCTTTTATCCCCATAATGGAACATTTGGGAATATTTTTGAACATTCCCATGGCACAGTGCTTTGGCATCGTGCTATAAAGCTCCACTTAATGCAAAAGCTGTTACAGAGAACTTTATTACTAGAGCTGTTTTGCAGCACGGTGCACTGTAAACAGCTGAACTCAAGCTCCACCTACCTTTAAATGCTCTTCCATTTTGGTATCTTCTCTTTGAACAGATGCTGGTTCTTCAAAAGTGACAATTTTTGAATTTGGCATTGCATCGACCGCCTGACTCGCAGTGTTAAAAGCAGGTGGAAAGCTTTCCTGATCATTCCCATTGTAACTGGTGGCACTCTCATGGTTGAGAACCTCGTCAAAGGCCACCTCTGCCTTGCCAGGCAGATCATTAGATTCATCCTTAAAATCCGTAATGGGTAATTCTTTACTGAGGGGAAGACTATTGTCCGGATGGGCACATGTTTCAGGGGCAATCTGTAATGGCACAAAGTGCAGAGGCAACGTAAACAGTGTTCGAGGGATTTTGATGGGGTTAGAGTCTGTTGATTCACCGTAAGGAGACATGGTGCGAACAGTAAGTTCCCTAGAAATCTGGAGAAGCTGAATCTGGCAGGGTCTTATCAGCACACTGCCAGCTGTGGGAGATGCCACTTCAATAATCTGAGAAGAAATCAGAAACGGTTGAATTGCCCTGAGAAACACAGGTTAAGTTACATCAAATCTTACCTATTGTTCATTTAATTAGAGCCACTGAGATATGCACCATGTTTTCAATGAGCCATCATTCAGGGTGAAGCAGGCAACCACAGTTTACATAAGAACATAAGAACTAGGAGCAGGAGCATGCCATCTGGCCCCTCAATCCTGCTCCAACATTCAATGAGATCATGGCTGATCTTTTGTGGACTCAGCTCCACTTTCCGGCCCGAACACCATAACCCTTAATCCCTTTATTCTTCAAAAAACTATCTATCTTTATCTTAAAAACATTTAATGAAGGAGCATCTACTGCTTCAATGGGCAAGGAATTCCATAGATTCACAATCCTTTAGGTGAAGAAGTTCCTCCTAAATTCAGTCCTAAATCTACTTCCCCTTATTTTGAGGCTATGCCCCCTAGTTCTGCTTTCACCCACCAGTGGAAAAAACCTGCCCGCATCTATCCTATCTATTCCCTTCATAATTTTATATGTTTCTATAAGATTCCCCCCTCATCCTTCTAAATTCCAACGAGTACAGTCCCAGTCTACTCAACCTCTCCTCGTAATCCAACCCCTTCAGCTCTGGGATTAACCTAGTGAATCTCCTCTGCACACCCTCCAGTGCCAGTACGTCCTTTCTCAAGTAAGGAGACCAAAACCGAACACAATACTCCAGGTGTGGCCTCACTAACACCTTGTACAATTGCAGCATAACCTCCCTAGTCTTAAACTCCATCCCTCTAGCAATGAAGGAGAAAATTCCATTTGTCTTCTTAATCACCTGTTGCACCTGTAAACCAACTTTTTGTGACTCATGCACTAGCACACCCAGGTCTCTCTGCATAGCAGTATGTTTTAATATTTTATCATTTAAATAATAATCCCTTTTGCTGTTATTCCTACCAAAATGGATAACCTCACATTTCTCAACATTGTATTCCATCTCCCTGTTTATTCCCTTATTTCCCCTTTCACTTATTTTTGCTGTTACATTTTTGATCCATGGATGATTATTGGACCTGTCTTTTTAAGGCAAGAAGCTTGTATCTTTAATTCAAGCAGGAAGAATCCTGAAGACCATTGTGAGGGCTGATTCTCTCTCCAGAAAGCCTCTGGGTACGGTGTTCCTGGAACAGAGAGGCCTGGAGATAAATCCCGAACTGAAAGCAAAGTTTGAACAGGAATAAGGTGCCTCTCCAGGACAAACTGTGAGTAATGCATTTTTAAACTGCAGAGTATCTGAATGAATGAATCTAAAAAGGAGCTCATTACAGTTTGCAAACCAAAGACTTTATCTGTAAGCTAGCTGTGAAGAAAGCGTAACCTGAAATAAAGACTCTTTTTCCTTCCATTTATGATTTTAACCCCTTTCCACTCCGTGTTTGTATGCTTGTGTGTGTGTATATATATATATATATATATTTAGAGGATGGGGTGGGGGGGAGCAAGTTAAAGTGGGTTTTAAGTATTAGTTTGTGGTTAACCAGGTGTATTTACTGCATATTTCATGCTTGTTCTTGTTATAAACAGTAATTGTGTTTACACTTATAAACCTGGTGACTGTAATTATTGGACAGCCAAGGGCCAAAGACTTTGGGATTTTTAATAAGAATTATTGATTAATTCACTTGTGTTGTGATTCCGGGACACGTGGAATTGACCGTGCACTTGTCTGGGCAATAGGTAGTCGCATTGAGAACTGTGAAGCAGAGAGCATATCAGGCAGCAACAGGATAGTATGTAAGTGGGTTAAAAGATATGCCCAGAGACAAAGTAGGATCACTTACAGGTAATGCAAATATAGTTTTACCTTCTGCCCATCAACATAGACAGCATATCCAGTGACTCTTACGCCATTCGAGGTCCCTGCAGCATCTATAGTCACTGGTAGCCAACTGACTAACACAATCCCAGCGGTGGGGCTTGCTTCTATCTGGACATCCAATGGGGCGTCTGGAGGACCTGTATCAATAAACACTGTCACTCAGACAGGGGCCAGTCAGCACATTCACAACTAGATCTACACCACTTGGTACAAGCATACACTAACAATTTACACTAACAGACCTGCATTATTCACACCGCCATATTGGGACTAGTTACTAGTCAGGTGCTGGAGGCTGAACTATTTAACATCTATATTAAGGAACATGATGAAGGGACAAAGTGTAATGTACACAACTTTGCTGATGATACAAAGCTAGCTTGAGAACTATGCTGTGAGGAGGAAATACAGAATTTGCAAAGGGATAGAGACAGAGTAAGAAGGTAGCAGATAATATGAGAAAATATGAGATTAATCACCTTGACAGAGAGAAAAGGAAAATATAATTTTTTGAAATGGTAGGAACCAATTAAATGTTCATGTTCAGAGAGACTTAGATTTCCTCATACACAAATCATAGAAGATTACCATACAGATACAGCTAGCAATCAAAAAGGCAAATGGATTGTGGCTGTTCTAACCCCCCCCCCCCCACCCCACCGAGACCCATAGGGATGACCGGTTAATGCCCCCGTGAGCCTCATGAGTACGAGCTCCCCCACTGAGGGGCAGAGGCCCATCAGCAAGTTCATTAATTCCACAGGGTAAAACCCAGCCCAGGTAGGAGCCAGGGTTCCAGAACAGTCCCAGGTGGGACTTGGACTGTTGCTGTATATTATACTTTTCCCAAACCAAGGGCTGAAAATAAAACCACTTTTGACTCTCATTTCCGTACTCTTCCCTGACTACTACAGTGGCCTTTATTTCAACAAGGTTGGAGTGCAAGAGTAAGGAAGTGTCAATGCAATTATACAGGGCTTTTGCTAGATAACACCTGGGAACAGCAGCATAGTGGTTATGTTACAGCACGAGTAATCCAGAGACCTCAATTAATGCTCCAGAGACGCAAGTTCAAATTGTACTAGGGTAGCTGGTGAATTTATGTTGTTAATTAAATAAAAATTGGAATATAAATCGAGCAGTGTCAGTATAGGTGACAATGAAATTAATATATTGTCATAAAAACCCAGCAATTACAGTAATGTCCTATCAGAATCTGTTGCCCTTACCCAGTGTGATCCCAGATCCACAGCAATATGGTTAACTCTTTACTGTTATTTGAAATGGCCGAGTAAGCCAATCAATTATATACAAATCGTTATGACACAGCTGAATAAGAATGAAACCAGATGGAGGACCCAGTTAGACACCAGACATAATGAAGGCCCACCCATTAGTTAACCCTGAAAAGCCCTTCTGCTCTGTAACATGTGGGGACATGTACGAAAATTGGGAGAGCACACCCACAGACTAATCAAGCACAGGTTTGTGCAGTTGTACTTACAAAATAACACCTTTCAAAGCCCCAGACTTCCCCATCACCATCCCTAGATACATCCTATCATACTGGCAGGAAAGACTCACCAAATGGGAAGGGCATTGGAATTCTTCAACATTGATTCCAGACCCCATGAAGTCTCATAGCATCAGGTATAACACGGGCATGGAAAAGTCACACTGAGGACACCATCCATTGTGTTGCACAGCATGACCACCCGATAAATGGGTTAGATTGAGAACAATTCCAGCAGCTCAGAACACGAGGTGCAGTAGGATAGAGCAGCAGCAGCAGGCCGGCATTCCAACACAATCTGTTTGTAATCACAAGGCCTGGCATATCTCTCACTCTACCGTTACCATCAAGTCAATGGATGAAACCTGGTTCAATGAGAAATGCAAAGAGCATGGCAGTAACACATCTAAAAATGGAGGGGGTGGGATTCTCCAATAATGGGGCTATGGGGATTCTCCAATAATGGTGCTACGTCCCCACTCCAGCGTCAAAGTGCGGGCGAATCACTCTGGACTTTCCTGAAGGAAGTCCAGAGTGATTCTCCTACCTGAAGGGGGCTTGCAGGGTCTGAGTAGTCCTCGCAGCTCCGGCTGCCGATACGGGGCCCTGCACTTCCGTTCGGGGGTCCACGCATGCGCACGGGGCGACCGCCGCATGCGATATGGTGGACCCACACAGCGGACCGGCACCAAAAAGATAGCCCCCCCACCCCCGAGACCGCGCACCCCCGCGAATCGGTGGCCCCGATCGATAGCCTGGCTGTCTGTGAGGCCCCTCCCGGTGAAGAATCCCTCCGCCCCCCCACCAGAGCGGCCGCGGACTGAGTCCGGAGCCGCCACCCCAAGTTCCTGACGGGTGGGGCCATGAGACACCCATGCCATCAGGAACTCGGCCAGTTACACTTGGAGAATTGCCGCGGGGCCTCTGTCAATGGCCCTCTACCCGCGCCGCGTTTGCCCCACGCGTGCGTGTTTATCCGGGAGCGGCGTCACGCCAGATTTTGCCGTCGATGCCCATTCTCTGCCTCCGCGTCGACCGCGATTTCGGCACCCGAGGTGCCAGCCTTGTGAAGCTACATGCACTCTGAGCAAAATGAGCCTATAAACATGATATTACGTATCTAAGCTCTGTAGTCCTACCACATTCAGGCATGAATGGTGATGAACATTTAAATAGCTAACTAGGGGAGGAAGCTCCACAAACATCCCCATCCACAATCATTGGGGAGTCCAGCATGTCAGTACAAAAGTCAAGGCTGAAGATGGTTGCAAAGGCTTGTAGGCTTAATTGTAGTGGGTACGCCTTTGTTATGCCTGCTCTCTAGGTCGATGCTGAGTTTTTCGTCTTGTTTGATTCGTATTCAACTTTTTCATTGCTGTTTTGATCCAATTGACTGGTTGCTCGGCCATTTTAGATATTATGGATCTGGAATCGCTCTGGCCAAGGATGACAGATTCCCATTCCTAATGGACATTAATGAACCGGCTGGGGTTTTAAGGCAATCCATTCTTTTCATTGTCAACATTACTGACACTGTGCTCAACTTACTTAATCTATCCTTCTCCATCCTAATTAATTTGTGTGTCTGCAAACTACAGGTTTACGAGCACACCTATACGATTTAGCCTGTATTTATTATTTTAGTTAGACCAGGTTATATACAATAAAAGCTATCCTCTTTTCTTTGTTAAAACTTAAGAAAATATGTCGGATAAAACATGTCTTTCATGACCACAGTATATAAACAATTAAACACTCATTGAATTCTTTATTCATTCATGGGATGTGGGCATTGCTGGCTGTGTCAACATATACTGCCCATCCCTAGGGGAATGTAAGAGTCAACCACATTGGGACTGGAGTCACATATAGGCCAGACCAGGTAAGGATGACAGATTTCCTTCCTGAAAGGACATTAGTGAACCAGATGGGCTTTTACGACAATTGACAATGCTTTCATGGTTATAATTGGACCTTTAATTCCAAAATTTATTGAACTCCAATTGCACCGTCTGCCCTAGTGGGATTCAAACCCGGGTCCCCAGAGCATTTCCCTAGTACTCTGGATTAATAGTCCAGTGACAATATCACTACGCCACTGCTTGGCAAGTATATTTGTTTTAACCAAAATCTGTCAAACAAGTATAGGGAAAAGAAGACAGCCAATCATCTGATCAAAACACCATGGAGGACAAAGCAGCCAGCTTGACTGATAACTTATTCACTGTGTGAAAGATTTACTCTCTCTACTACTGCCATTCAATGTTTGCAATGTATATTATTTGCATGATGCACGGCAACAACTTGCCAAGGCTGTTTCGACAGAACCTCCAAATCCAACAATCTCTGCCACCTAGGCGAACAAGGGGAACAGGTACAAGGGAACACCACTCCCTGTGAGTTTCCTACCAAGTCGCTCATCACCCTGACTTGGAAATGCATTGCATTTCCATCATATTTGCTGTGTCAAAACTCTGGAACACCCTACCCCCACAGAATTGTGGGTATACAAGGAAGCAGCCCATCAAAATCTTCTGAAGTTAGGAATGGACAATGAGTGTTGATTTTGTCAGCGACTCCCAAATCACAAAAAGAAGTACCCGTGCACAGTTTTGGTCTCCGTACACAAGGATGGATATATTTGCCTTGGAGGGGTTTGCAGTAAAGTTTCACTTGGTTGATTTTTGGGTGAGAGGGTTGTGCTGAGGAAAAATCTATTCTCTCTGGGATTTAGAAGAAGGAATGGTGACCTCATCAAAACTCATGAGCTCATGAGAGGCCTGTCAGGGTAGATGCTGAGTGGCTATTTCCCATGGCTCAAGAGTCAGGAACCAAGGAGGAGATATTTCTTCACTCAAAAGGTTCCTAGTCTTTAGAATTCTCTACCCCCACGGAATTTGGATGCTCCATTGTTGAGGATATTCAAGGCTGAGTTCAATAGGTGGGACTCCAAGTAGGAAGTTTTGGGTATTGAGCAGAAAAGTAGAATTGATGCTGAAGGTGGTCATCCAACAGCAGAACACACTTGAGGGGCCGTTTGGTCTACGCCCGCTTGTGTTTCCTATGCAATCGTATCAGTGAGTATGGGTAAGAGAAAATTTGATACTTTGGCTAATGGAATGAGAGTGAGGATGGGGAGTTAACAAGTATGGACTGGGGTAAATGAGTGGGGAAGAGCAAGGGTGGGAGAGAAACTGGTGGCATGGGCAAGCGTCTGAGAACGCGGGCGAGGTGGATACCATAAGGACAGCTAGCAGCATTCCCTTCTCACAGCACACATTTTTATTAGTAACACTGATCCCAGTGTTTCAAACTCCAAATATGGCATAATATGAAGCTTTTTTTCGGATCTAAACACACTTTGTTTAATGATGCAAAATTGAAGACACAATGCGTGAAACTTTTGTGAGCATTAAAATTGCAATATTCAGCCAATCAGTTCACCAGATATTGTATTAATGCAAATGGCAGCTGAGGTCTGCTTATCTACTCTGCAGCTAGAGGCCAAAGATTTGTTGAAACTATGGATTATACAGTGTTCTACTACTGACAGCACTCCAATTAACGATGACTAGTGCTTGGTTGGCCCACTAGGAGGGCCCGCCGTGATATCTGACACACAACCCCACTCAGAAAGATTGGCACTCCTGTGACAGGCAGGAAAACATAGTGGCACCTCAAGCTGGAGGTGGCCTCAGAAAGATTATGAAATGTTTGGGGCCATTGTGGCCAGGAAGGAGGAGGACCCCTTCACAGGATGGCCTCCGGCCCCAGCTGTAGATCTTTATCAGAGAAGTGAGAGTGCAGATAAATAAAAGAGGCCTCATTCGCCCTCAGCCTGCCACAAGATGGTCATCTCCAGGAACCTGCTGTGATCTTCGACCACAAGGCTGGGCCCATTTGCCGCCAGGAAGATTCCAGCTTCGCCAATCTGGCCCAAAAAGGCCAGTCGATTGCCACTAACAGACTATCTCTCCCTGCACGACAGGAAGCTGCTTCTGCAGTTCATCCGCAACCAGCAAATCACCCAGAGATGGGAATGGGTCAGCCCACCAACTCAACAGCGATCTTTCAGATTTTCCTCTCAGTCCTGCATCCAGCACTGCCTTCATGAGGTTCCACTGCTTATTTCAGGATTCAGTGTTAGTATTCAGCACTGGCTCAGCCAGGATATTGAATATGTCCCAGTGTGTCAATGCAGTGGAGTTAAAGACCGAGATACATGAAGAAAGTTTCAACAGCGAAACATGATACAAAATGCTGAACTCATCCATTCCCACCATTACAGGGTACTTACACCAACTATGTGCTCCCCTTTCCAGGTGCTTACAGTCTTTATTCCTCCAATACTGTTTTCATGGCTTTCCGAGCTCCCTGCAAAAGCTGCAACTGGTCCAGAGCTCTCTACTTGCACTATATCCCATATTACATTCTGTTTTCCCATCACTGCTGAGCTCGCAAAGATTCATTGCCTCCCTCCATCTCTGTACATACATTGATGATCGCGAGTAGGCTTTGAGGGTGGCAATTGGCTGGGTTGGATATGTCCTGCTTTTTGTGAACAGGATATACTTGGGCAATTTTCCACATTGCTGGGTAGATGCCAGTGTTGCAACTGCTGGTACTGCTTGGCTAGGCAAGTTCTGGAGCAAGTTCTGGAGCACATGTCTTCAGTACCATTACCGGAATATTGTCAGGGCCCATAGCCATTGCAGTGTCCAGTGCCTTCAGCCATTTCTTGACATCGCGTGGAGTGAACAGAATTGGCTGAAGACTGACATCTGTGATGTTGGTGATCTCCAGATTCACCTGAGGAAGGAGCAGTGATCCGAAAGCTAGTGATTCGAAACAAACCTGTTGGACTTTAACCTGGTGTTGTAAGACTTCTTACTGTGATCTCCAGAGAAGGTCGAGATGGATACTGCACTCAGCACCTCTAGCTGAAGATGGTTGTAAATGCTTCAGTCTTTTCTTTTGCACTGATGTGCTAGATTCCCCCATCACTGAGGGTGGGGATTTTGTGGAGCCCTTTTCTCCAGTGAGTTGTTTAATTATCCACTACCATTCATGACTGGACGTGGGGCAGGACTCAGAGCTTCAATATGATCTGATAGTTGTGGGATTGCTTATCTCTGTCTGTCACTTGCTGCTTGTAATTTTCGGCATGCAAATAGCCCATTGTTGCAGCTTCACGAGGTTGGCATCTCATTTTTAGGTATGCCTGGTGAATCTCCTGGCATGCCTCCTGCACTCTTCATTCAACCTGGATTTATCCCCTGGCTTGATGGCAATAATAGAAGTGGGGGAATAAGATGACCATGAGGTTATAGATTGTGGTTGTTGTATAGAATGCTGCTGATGGCCCACAGTACCTCATGGATACCTAGTCTTGAGTTACTAGATTTGTTTGACGTCTATCCCATTTTGCACAGTCTTAGTGCCACAGAACACTGTGAATGACTATGCATCCCCTCCCTCCAATGATGGTAGATGGTTCAGTCATCAAAACTCTAGAATTGTGCTCCTAAACCCGTTCACCTCACTACCGTTCTCCTCAAAACCTACCTCTCAATTGTACCATCGATCTCTGGACCTCTGTTTACATTCAACTTCCACCATCACCACTGCCCCCCTGACCTGCTGCGTTTGACCTCCCCACAGCTGGTGTGGCTGAGTATGTTTACCTGCACACAGCCATAAATTGCGGTGTTACTGACCTCCTGGTAAGGTTGAGAACTGAGTACATGTGCATTTGAGTTGTCGTCGGTCCAGTGGCAGTTCCCATGGTATTTGGTGTGGTCTGGCCTCCACTTTCACCTTGTACTTCATATTAGGCCTCAGGTTCACCAGGGAGTAGGAGTAGCTCCCAGCTTTCACCACTGTGTACTCCTCCTCATTGAGGAAAATCACATGGGTGTAATTACTGTTGCTTGGCAACCAAGAAATGTCCGCCGAGGTTGCGGTAATAGCCTGAACTTTCAACTGCATAGGTGCAACGCAGACATCTTTCCCAACAAGCATGCTGCTACATATTATATCAGAGTTCCCTTTGTCTGTCACACTCTGCACATAGATGCGGTAAGCTTTAGTATTAAGGTCTAGTCGTTCTATTACAGCTTTGGTCTGTGCACCAAACTTGACATTCATGCGCAATTCCTTATCCACATAGATATTATAGCTGAAAATTGTGCCCCAACCACCTGGCACCAGAGGGGATTCCCAGCTAACAATGATGCTTTTGGCAAGCTGTTTGATCAGGTTCAGTTTCCTGGGGTAAGGCACCACATCCTCATCATATTCGGCCACCTCTTCCACATCGAGATCAATGCCATTGCTCACAAGGTTATCTAGCTTTACTTGTGACCCATGCAGACTGCGCTCTTCATGGGGGCTGGAGGTCTCTGGCTTTTCAGTGCTGTTCTTCCGTAGTGGAAGGCTTTTCTCACTGCCACTGTGAAAACTGATCTCCTGGAACGAACTGTGAGACAACTCGTTGATTTCTGGGGGATGAAACGTCAACATATCCTCGTCCGTTACACGCTCAATGAAGTTTGAAGGAACCAATCCTCTTCTCCCGTCCATCAGCTCTCCTGAAAATTAATTCAGGACATATTTTAGTGAAAACTGTGAAAATTCCAACAGTGAAACACCAACAATCACAAAAAACTGGTTGAGGAATTGTTTGATAATGGGTTACGTAGACTCTTTGAGGTTGCGAGGACCTGCAGAACAAGGTCCTATCATCCAACTGTGCTGAATCTTTATTTTCTAAAGGCAAGATAAATTCATCAGACAGTATGTGCCTGCATTGCCCACCTTTCATGGTTAATTGTACTTTAATTGTGTTTAATTGTATGCCAGTGGTGTGCATCAACTGGGGCTTCACTTGTGCTCCAACAAATAGGAAGACACTGAAAGTCTGTGGTGGGGTTAGGATTAACCTGGTTGTAATGTGTATCTGTGTAAATAAATGCTTATAAAACTGTGTGAAGATTGGCACCAGTTCTATCCTTCACCACCTGGCTTCCTGTAACACAGCACAGTCTCACAGGATGGTGGGAAGGTCGGAAACTCAGAAATAAATTCACACAGACAACTAAATCACAGTAGCCATTGTCAAAAAATGTCAGAAAGCAGGTGCAAATTGTCGGGGTATGATTACCTGCGATGGTCTCGGAGTCTGAACCATGTAATCAGTGGAAGAATGAAGTGGATATGTGGACATGGGTCGTATCCCTACCAAAGAGGAAGGAGTAAATTCGGAATAAATAATTTTGTGACAAGGATGCCCGACAGTTGGATGTTAATGATATACTGTTGAAGTACAAGCGCTAAAGGAATCCATGGCTAGTATACTCATCACAGGACTAAAAACCTCTTGTGACCAGAATAATTTGTTCAGAGTCATCAAACATGGCAGACTGGTACAAAAGGTGAAGTCACATGGGATCAGAGGTGAGATGGTAAGATGGATACAGAACTGGCTTGGTCACAGAAGGCAAAGGGTAACAGTAGAAGGGTGTTTTTCTGAATGGAAGGTTGTGACTAGTGGTGTTCCACAGGGATCTGTGCTTGGGCCTTTGTTGTTTGTAGTGTTCATAAATGATTTGGAGGAAAATGTAGCCTGTCTGATTAGTAAGTTCACGGATGACACCAAGGTTGGTGGAGTGGCAGATAGTGTTGAGGATTGTCAGAAAATACAGCAGGACATAGATAGGTTGGAGACTTGGGCAGAAAAATGGCAAATGGAATTTAATCCACACAAATGAGAGGTAATGCATTTTGGTAGGTCTAACATAGAGGGGAAATATACCGTAAATGGCAAAACTCTGAGGAATATTGAAAGTCAGAGAGATCTGGACATGCAAGTCCACAGATCTTTGAAGGTGGCAACAGAAGTGGACAAGGTAGTCAAGAAAGCATGCGGAACGCTTGCCTTCATTGGACAGGGCATCGAGTATAAAAACGGGCAAGTCATGCTACAGTTGTATAGAACCTTGGTAAGGCTGCACTTGGAATATTGCGCACAATTCTGGTTGCCACTCTACCAGAAGGATGTGAAGGCTTTGAAGAGGGTGTAGAGGAGGTTTACCAGGATGTTGCCTGGTCTGGAGCGTGTTAGCTATGTGGAGAAGCTGAATAGACTCAGACTGTTTTCATTGGAAAGACGGAGGTTGAGGGGTGGTCTGATAGAGGTCTACAAGATTATGAGGGGCATAGGTGGAGTGGATGGCCAGGCATTCTTTCCCAGAGTGGAGAGGTCAGTCATCAGGGGGCATAGGTTTAAGGTCCGTGCGGCAAAGTTTAGAGGAGATGTGTGAGGCAGGTCTTTTACACCGAGGGTGGTGAGTGACTGGAACGCGTTGCCAGGGGAGGATGTGGAAGCAGATACCATAATGGCGTTCAATAGGTACGTTGACAAACACATGGATAGGATGGGTATAGAGGGATACGGCACAAGGAAGTGCTGAGGGTTTTGGCAAAGGTTGGTATCATGACTGGAACAGGCTTCGAAGGCCGTAGGGCCTGTTCCTGTGCTGTATTGTTCTTCATCCTAGCCACTGTTGGGTGTGATCTGAAAATAAGCATCATGTTCCATTGCAATGATCTTAGTGGTGAAAGGCAAGCATCCAGACGGGAAGGTTTCATTAAGTGAGAAAGGGTCATCATTCCTCAACCAGGTTCTGTAGTTAAGGCCATGCTGCCGATGCAATCATCCACAATAGATTCATGAATGGCAAAAGACTTGTTCACAAATGAACAGACATTTCGGAAGTGCGTTGGGAAGTAGTGAGAGCTAAATGACTGGCAGAGTCCACAGAGTCAGTGGTGAGAGGGGTGAGTTGAACAAGAAGGAGATTGGCAAGATTAGACTTAGTGGGTGCACTGGGCAGGAACCTCAAGCAGAGAATGGGATGGAGCAATTGGTGATGCCACTTGTAATGGGCAAGTATCGAGTGCCTTGAAGAGCCTTTTGGAGAATTCCAAAAGGGCTCAGAGGGAAGCTGTATGCTTATCTTAGAGGAGGTCAAGCCTGGGATACCAGGGTGAAAACAGGAAGTCTGAGGGCGGCACAGTGGTTAGCACTGTTGCTTCATAGCCATGGACCCTTGTTCGATTCCCGGCTTGGGTCACTGTCTGTGCGGAGTCTGCACGTTCTCCCCATGTCTGCGTGGGTTTCCCCCATGTGCTCCGGCTTCCTACCACAAGTCCTGAAAAACATGCTTGTTAGGTGAATTGGACATTCTGAATTCTCCCTCTGTGTACCCGAACAGGCGCCGTAGTGTGGCAACTAGAGGATTTTCACAGTAACTTAATTGCAGTGTTAATGTAAGCCTACTTGTGACACTAATAAAGAGTACGGACAAATTTGGATAGGGAATTTCTCAAGGCAAAGTATGTGCAAAGAGGGAAGAAGTGAAAGGGAGCAAAACAATAGCAAAGTATCTAGGACTGTTATAACCCTGCATGGACTCATCCAGCTGGAGATGATTGTTCCGTGTGCTGATTAGGGTTGTGAGATAACCAGCACTAGTATCACAGATCACGAATGAGGACCCTGAGATGTGTAACTGGGCCCTGTGTAAATACTGCTCTTATGCTGAATAATTGTCTTTCTTACGAACCCTTCGGCTCCCCTTTGCCATTCACCTCAAGGAATAAAGAGAAAAGTAGAAAAATAAACAGAATCATACTTTGTGGGGGGGTGCAGACAGCACGCACCCAGAGGCAATGTTGTCATGGAGCCAACATGTTCCATGCTGACCTGTACCCCAGCCATAAAATACTGCAAGATGGATTAATGAGGGCACATTGCCTCATTCCTGCTTACACTAGGGAGGGAGTCCCACCCTCTGGAGGTGCAAGTCAATCAGATTGGCTGGAAGCTCCATCAGTCCAAGCAGCGCCAGGGAGGCATCAGTGACTGTTGCCAGGACTGCAGAAGAGGAAGAAGACAAAGGCACATGGATCCCCAAAGCAGGAAAATCCAGGGTCTTGGGCCAGGAGGGTTTGGGTAGGTTAGGGAGAGAGTTGGGGGGCTGGGTTTAAGGGAGAGAGCAAGTAGGAAGGATGGGGAGGGGGTTCGACCTTAGGAGGGCAATTCTGCGATCAGCAACGGGTAGACTCGAAATTCTACATTTTGGTGAAAAAAATCGGCTCCCCATCTGGTTGCAATGTATTATCAGGGTCAACTGGCTTGATAACTGACCTAATTGACCCCTGATTACTTATTTGACTTTGGCGGAAGCGTTGATAATATTGGCGCCTGCCCACCTCCCTATGTTATAGGAGTGAGAGGGAAGGTGGTGGGATTAGTGCCTGCCCTATTTTACCTGCCACCTCCCCCATGGGAAATACACCTGTGGGGGGCATGTAAAATTCAGCCCATAGATTCGGCAGCCAAAATACATCTGCAAACGGATTCAGCTCAACTTACATTACAAAATAGGATTCATAAAGACCTGGGGCTGGATTCTCCGACCTTCCACTGGGTCGGAGAATCGCCGGGGGTCGGCATGAATCCCCACCCCCCCCCCCCCCCACCGTCCAGCAAATTCTCCCGGCCCCCCAAAAATTGGCCCACCGTGAATCGCGCCGCCCGCCTCGGAGAATGGCGGGGGCTGGCGCGGCTCAATGGGCCACGGGGCTGCCCGAATTCCCCGGCCCGCAATGGGCCGAAGGCCCGCCCGTTTTTTGCCAGTCCCGCTGGCGTAAATTGGAGTAGGTCCTTATCGGCGGGACCTGGCAGCGTGGATGGCACCCGGGGGGATCTGGCCCCGGGAGGTGCCCCCACGGTGGCCTGGCCCGCGATCGGGGCCCACCGATCCGCGGGCGGGCCTGTGCTGTGGGGGCACTCTATTGTTCCGCACCGGCGGCTGTAGCAGTCCGCCATTGCCTGTGTGGAAACGAAGGCCTCTGCGCATGCGCGGGGATGACGCCAGCACGCGGTGGCGCTCCCGCGCATGCGCCAATTCGCGCCGGCTGGCGGAGGCCCTTCGGCGTGGAGCCAAGCCCTTTCCCCGCCGGCCGGTGGGGCACAAACCACTCCGGGGCGGGCCTAGCCCCTGAAGGTGAGGAGGATTCCGCACCTTTGGGTCGGCCCGACGCTGGAGTGGTTCACGCCACTCCTCGGCGCCGGGACCCCACGTCCCGCCAGGTAGGGGAGTATCCCGCCCCTGATTTCAAACAGGAAGGAAATGGAAAGAGGAAATAAATGGGAGATAACAAGTTCAGAATTAAAATCAGATGTCCCATGGTAGGAATCCGATTATGTAGATAGGGTAGAGTCAGCGTGGAGCATTGACAAACTGTTGTCCAAGTTCAGAGATAGGTGCAGTGAGTGAAGTGGAGAAACTATTTGAAGGTAGAGCATTGGAGTACTGACCATGGTATTATCATGAGAATGAGGATGCTGGAAGCATACAAGAGTCAGTTGCAGAATCAGAAAGATGATGCCGAAGTCAGAGGACACCGTTACATCCAGATCCAAGTGAGAATTTTCTGGCCAGGAACAGTATAATCAATGGCCAATCATAGTGATGATAGGGGAAGGACTGTATACTGATCGAAGATACTTTTCCAGGACAAAGAAGCCTGCTTCATCAGCATCCCATTCACCGGCTGAAAGATTCATTCCCTCCAGAGTGGCAATGGTGTGTCCAACAAACAAAATGCACATCAACAACTCACCAAGCCTGCTTCAACAGTGATATTTGTGGAGGTTTGACAGCTGTTGAAAGCTGTCAGTTACGGAAAGATCTTTATCACCGTTTGTGTACTGTTGTTTCGCTGTGTCATGCAACTTAGTATCAGGGGTATGAGCAGAAGCACACAAAAAAAAAATCAAATTTCACATTGCAATCTTTTAGTTTTATGCCAGTCAAACCTTCATAAAATCCATCTTCATCCATATCTCCATACACGTAAATATACTCTCCTGCTGTTAGTGGCAGTTCTGCCTCTGGGTTTTCATTGGGCCCATCAAAGGGATTGTAACTGGAAGAGAGAGAGGATTCAGGAAAAATGGACTCTGAATAATCTAAGAAATCATGCCAAAGTGATCCTTGCACCAGCCCGTGAGAAACAAACTCACCAAACATATGAACACCCCGTAAACACAATCACTTCACTGACAATCTGCTGGGAAGAAGGCCTCCCTTCTCAGACTTCCACAGAATTCAGATATACTGTTATGGGCCAGACTTTAGAGAACCCCAAAGTGTATCATGGAGTTCACCTGATCTACAGCTTTTAATAGATTGTGGTATGGGGAGCACACGGTCCACTCTACAGGTGTGGTGCAACAGAGCTTTACAGTACTTTTAAGTTAAAACAATGTTTATTTATGAAACCAGTTAACACTTTATAAACCCACAATAAACATCTTAACAACTATCAACACCAATAAATCCCCAAAGAATACAGTTCTCGATAGATAACCCTTAATAAATTCCCAAACAACATCCGGAAGACAAAAGACCCTTTTTAACACAGAGATCAGGATTAAATTCACTACTGAGAGAGGCAGCACTTTAAAATCACCCAATCGATTTGGAGACAGTCTTTAGTTTGCAGAGAGAGATCCTTATGCATCTCCTTGCTTTGCCTGCAGCTATCCAGCTCTCAAAACAAAACTAACCACAGCCTAAAACGAAAGTAAAGCAGACAGACAGCCCAGCTCCACCCACTTTCTGACATCACTGCAGCTCTCCAATAAACACCCATTTCTTAAAGGTACATCCACTACAGCTATTCAATAAACCCCCATTTCTTAAACGGTACTCTCACATGAAAATACATCCAATGTATAACCTGTGATATGAACATTCTTGCACCCCAACGGCCAATATGGAACAGGGAGCCAAATACCTAAGAAATATATTCAGGTGCATTCTCGCCAATCTATGGTGAGGAAAATCCAAGTCTACTCTAGACATACTGCAATTCTAAAACCCTTTGAGATATATTTTGGCTTGTCAGCTCTTTTCCCATCTATTTCCTCTGTATTATGGTTGAGACCAATGCTATTTGGCTATGTTGAATTTTCCCTTTCACAGTTTTAGCTGGAAAGTTGATACTGGATGAGACTGTAAACTGCATCATCCAGACAAAGTAATGTGGCCAGATCTGCAGGCTTAGCTTAATGTTTACTCTGACAGGGCATAGTTACTGGTCACTAATTACAGGGTTTTACCTGTATCGTGCGATGAACACCTTCAATTTTGCAGTTACTCTGCTCTCAGGCTCCGGAATGGATGAGACATTGTCAATGTCCAACTCCTCCACTTCACTGGCTGTGTCCACCTGCAATTCACAAATAACAATCACAGCCAGGCAACTTTCAAACACTGGCAGGAAGGCTGAAGATCAGAATTTCTTCTTTTGGTAAAGAGATAAGTAAAATCGGTTAGAGCAGAGATGTTTTATTGCAGTTCAAACTATGATTGTGGGTGGTACCGTGGCACAGTGGTTAGCACTGCTGCCTCACATCTCCAGGGTCCAATTCTAGCCTCAGGTGACTGTCTGTGAGGAGTTTGCACTTTCTCACTGTATCTGCGTGGGTTTCCTCTGGGTGCTCCCACAGTCCAAAGACGTGCAGGCTAGGTGGATTGGCCGTGCTAAATTGCCCCTTAGTGTCCAAAACATTTGGTGGGTTTGCGGGGATAGGGTAGAATCATTGGCTTAAGTAGGGTGTTCTTTCCAAGGGCCGGTGCAGACTCAATGGGCCAATAGGCCTCCTTCTGCGCTGTAAATTCTATGAAACAGAGGCAATATTGCACCTTCACTGGTGGGTGGTGCACTAACATATGACAAATATATATAGGTAAACGGGCACGATTTCATGGCCATGTTGCGCTTAAGCGAGAGTGCGACAAGGCGGGTAAATTGCAGGAGAGGCCAAAATCGAGAACCGTGCTGGGCACTGGTCTGTTTGCAATTTAAATGGCCTGCTTTGTTAACAAAATCAGGATCTCGCCGTAGCGTGGCAAGAAACCAACAATCACCATTTAAGCCCAATCTCCATACAATTAACAAGAATGGTCCCCTATCTAATGGCCTCCCCAGCAAGTGGTCATGCGGGTGCCGATTAGTACTCCTTTTAACCAAAGGTGAAGATGGCGGAAAGGCTGCTGTGGGGATCTGAGGAGGTGAGTAGCCATCTTCACTCCCAGGCAATGAGCCCGGGGGCACTGGGGTTGCTGCCCTGGTGCCTGGAGGTGGGTGGGCCAGCCTTGGTTGGGGTGGGCCGCCATTGGCGGGGGGGAAGGGGAGAGGGGGGGTGTTGCGGAGCAGGGGATGGCTGCCTATGGCTTCGACTGGGGTGGGGGACGTGGAGGGGGGAGATTGGTGTCCCAGCACCTGCAGATCTACCGTGCTACTCCTGGAATGTGTGTTCCCTTTCCTGGGGCAACCGCAACCCCAGCCTCACTGCCCACCCATAACTCCCACTGACCGGTGAGGTGTCTGATCACACTGCTGAAGGCTACTGCTAATTGGGTGTTGGCAATCGTAGTTAAGTGAGCACTTCATACTGCCCACGTGGATCCCCGTGGGTAGGCGTGCCATGTAGCATGTGGGAGTTATTGCCGAGCATCCCAATCGCATTGTGATACCTGGACACTGTGCCTGAACACTGCGGGAGGCAACACTCCGGACGCAGCAGCCAACATCTGAACACACAGGGCTGGGGCCAGCACTGGGGACATTTCGGCGACCAGAGGACAGCAATGTGCACTGGGAAGGGGACCAGCGCCTGGTCTAAGAAATGTTATGTGCGGGTGTTTGGGGTAAAGGGTGTGGGGTCCAGTGAGCAGAGGCCCACACTGAGGCTGGGGGTGCATGGGCAGGGTGCGTCAGTCGGATGGCAGGATTTGTTCGGGGGGAAATAGGAGCAATGGGGGAATGGGAAGGCTGGGGGGACTGGGAGGGAAAGAGGTATCGAGGACTTCCATGTCCGGGAAGATGGGGCATGAAATTGGTGCTCGGCCTGCTTTGTGGGGGAAAGTGTCAAAGGTGTCATATTGGTCAAGGTCAATGATTTTTAATAATTTACACGTGTTCCCAACTGCCCCATTCCCTCGATGGTGCCCTCCCGCTCTCCCCACCCATCCTAGACCCACCCCTTCCTCCTCCCCACAACACACTCAACTCCTCTTACCCATCTCCCTCTCAGTGACCCTCGACCTGCCATGCTCTACTGCTGCATTTAGGTGTGTCCCTGGAATGCACATCGGAGGTGGAGGTAGCCTACTGCGTCCCATGGCCTTCGATACCCTTGGTGGGTTTTCTGGGGCTGGAGAGTCCCGGCGGACCTGTGATAGCACATGCCCCGCAGTGGTACCCTGTTCCGGGTGCTGACTCCGAGAAGCGCCTTGTCAGTGGGGTGGGTCTCGGGGGAGCGGGTGGCCGTCGTAAGGTTGGTACCCAGTGCCTTCTCCTTCCGGTCGGTGCCCATAAGCGCCCTGGGGTCCACCTCGGGACGGAGGGGCAGCTGGTTCAAGCCCCAGCTGCCCCTCCATCATCTGGCTCTGCGAACCCTGGCGGCTCCCCAATGTCTGCAGCACATGGATGCTCCTCAGTGATTGGGACTTGCTCTGGAGTGCCGAGGCAATTCCCACCTGCAACTGGGACGAAACCCCCAACGACTGGGACATTTCCCGCAGCACCTGGGCTATTCCCACATGGGACTGGGAGACCTCCCCGAGCGACTGGGACATTCTCTGCAAGGGCCTCGACAATGCCCACCTGAAACTGGGAAGAGCGCAGGTTCTGAAAAGGATGGTTTTATCTTCCATTATTTTTACCTGGATAAAACTGTGCCTTATCCAAACAGTCTAAATAGCACAGGGTTAAAGGGCAAAAGGTTGACAAAGAGTCAGTGCAGTAATGGGCAGTTCTGCCCACTCACCCAGGAATAGAATTTGGGCATCCAATAGGAGTGCAAGACTGTACATATAAACATACGTACTGGAGCAGGAGTAAGTCTCTTGACCCCTCAAGCTTGCTCTGCCATTCAATAAGATCATGGCTAATGTGATTGTAGCCTCAAATCCCCATTGCCAAACTACCCCCAAAAATCTTTCATCCCCTTATTTATCAAGAATCTTTCTGGTTCTACCTTAAAAATATTCAGACTCTGCTTCCACCATGTTTTGAGGAAGAGAATTCCAGAGACTCATGACCCTCAGAGAAAATAATTCCCATCTCTGTCTAAATAAGTATTTTTAAACAGTGACCCCTAGTTCCAGGTTTTCCCACAAGAGGAAAAACCTTTCCCCATCCACTCTGTCAAGGCTCCGCAGGATCTCATGTTTCAATCAAATCGCTTTTTACTTCTTCTACGCTCCAATGGATACAAGCCTAGCCTATCCAACCTTTCTTCATGTGACAACCCGCCCATTCCAGGCATTAATCTGGTAAACCTTCTCCAAATGACTGACAACACATTTACATCCTTCCTTAAATAAGGAAATCAGAACTGTGCACAGTATTAAAGATGTGGTCTTGTCAATACTCTGAATAATTTGTGTGTACCGTCCTACTTTTATTTTCAATTCCCCGTGCAATAATCAATAACATTTATGTGCAAATTACTTGCTGTATCTGCATATTAACCTTTTATGATTCATGCGTTAGGACACCCAGATTTCTATGCATCTCAGAGTTTTACAATCTCTCACCGTTTAGTTAATAAGCTTTTAAAAAAAAATTTCCTGCCGAAATAGGCAATTTCACATTTACCCACATTATACTTCATTTGCCACATATTTGCCCTCTCAGTTAACTTATTAATGTCCCTTTGTAACCTCCTTATGTCCTCTTCACAACTTGCGTTCTTATCTATATTTGTGTCATCAGTAAATTTAGCAACCATTTCTTTGGTCCCTTCATCCAAGTCATTAAAAAATTGAGGCCCCAGAACTGATTCCTGTGGCACACTACTCATTACTTCATGCCAACCAGAAAATGACCCATTTATGCCTACTCTGTGTTTTCTGTTAGGTAGCCAATTTTTCATCCATAACTAAATGTTACCACATCCACAATGCACTTTTACTTTCCTCAATTACCTTTTATGTTCCATGTTATCAAATGCTCTCTGGAAATGTAAGTACAGTACATCCACTGGTGCTCCTTTACCCACAGCATATGTTACTTCTTCAAAGAAATTCTCAATAAATTGGTCAAACACGATTTCCCTCCAACCATGTTGACTCTGCCTCATTACCTTAAATTTTTAAAGTGCCCTGCTATCACATCTTTAATAATAGCTTCAAACGTTTTCCCTATGACGGATGTTAAGCTAGCTGGCCTGTAGTTTCCTACTTTCTGTCCTCCCTTTCCTCCCTTTTTGAATAAACAAGTTACGTTTGCTGTTTTCCAATCTAATGGAACTTTCTCTGAATCAGGGAATTTTGGAAAATTAAAACCAGTGCATCAACTATCACACTAGCCACTTCCATTTAAGACCCTAGGATGAAGTCCATCAGGATCTGGGGCTTAATAGCCCCATTGTATTGGTGCTCCATTGAACTTCTCACTTTCCTGACGATCATAATTATCATGAATTCCTGCCTCACTTCCAATTCCTGCTTTACAGCTATTTCTGGGATGTTACCTGTTTCTCTATAGTGAAGACCAATGATACAAAATTAGTCTGCCATCTCACTACTTTCAATTATTAATTCACCAGAGTCACTTTCTATCAGACCAACACTCGCTTTAACTTTTTTCTTTTAAAATATCTGTGGGTTCTTTTACTATCTGTCTTCATATTTCTGGCCAGCTTTCTCTTGCACTCTGATTTTTCCCTCCTCATTAATCTTTTAATCATTCTTTGCTGTTTTTATAATCTGTCCAGTCTTCTGACCTGCCACCCATTTTTGCACTATTATATGGTTTTTCTTCAAGATTGACACTATCTTCAACTTTTTAGTTAACCATGGATGGTGGGGAACAAATTAGAATGTATCCATTCTGTGTATTCTGTTATGGACGCCTGGTCTGATCCAAATAGTGGCTAAGATACTGGACCAAAACCGGGACTTAAAATTTTTTTTTTAAGACTGTGCGGAAAGATCGATTCTCTCCAGGAGTAATTGCATAAGAAATGGTGTTTGGTTAATTTTCCAAACAAAACTTCATTAAAACATTTTTAAAATGTAAATTTCAAACCTAACAAGAACAGCTTACATGTATCTTTAACATTAAACACACTATTTCCCATTAAACAGCCCATTAAATGGACATAAAGCTCTCAACCCCACTTAGGCAGGCAGCAATGATACAGCATTTACAGAAGGTATTCCTGCTGCAGTGCAACTCCTTCAGACCCCTTTTCTAAAACCGGTCTCTGTGGCAGCTTTTCATGTTCTTTCCAAATCCTTCTGCCCCCACCCATTCGAACAGGAATCTTTTCTCTCAATAAGCTCTGCCCAGCCTCCCAAACATTGGCTCTGTCCTTGGGTGTCCAGACCTGAACTTATCATCGCTATCTGGGCTTTTGATTGCCTACTGCCTTTTTCACAAAAGAACAGGGCCATTCCATGAAAATGCAATTAACCTCCAATGTAAGGACAAAATATCCATTGGACTCTGTAATGTGCTAATAGCTGGTCAGAGGAGAGTGTCCCAGAGGACAATTAGTCTTAAATCACTCCAGCTGAACATGGGTATCCTGTTTATTCCCATTAACGAGTTTAAGTCTGAATGGGATAATGTAACTCAGTCTAGATGTGGGTGTATACCTCTGACTCAGTGCTAGAAGTTTTACTCTCAGTTTGTTAACCTCTAAATTGTCCATTGCATCTTCGATCACATTTCCGGATCCAGGTTCCTAGCATCTCCCTATCGTAACAATTCTGAATATCCCCTTAAATGTCTGCCACTGCATCTCTATTGACCCATTCCTTAATATAAATTGTCAGTTCACTTTGCCTGGCACTGCATTCATGCCCTCATTTTTATCCTTATTTATGTTTAAAATATTAGTTTCAGGCTCACTCTTCTCTCCCTCAAACTGAATGCAGTATTAAATCACATTCTGATTGATGCCACCTAGAGGCATCTTTATTATGAGGTAATTAATTAATCCATTTTGTTGCACAATACCAGGTCAAGGATAGTCTGCTCTCGAGTTAACTCCAGAATATGCTGTTCTAAGAAACTATCAAAAATATTCTATTAATTTCTCACCTTGGTTATCTTTGTTCATGTGATTTTTCCAGCCTATATGTATATTAAAATCCCCTAAGATCATCGCCATACCTTTCTGATCAAGCTGCCATTATCTCTTTCTTTATCCCCATCCTACCGTGTGGTTACTGTTCCAGGGCCTGTACAGCACCCTCACAAGTTATTTCTTGCCATTGTCATTTCTCACCTCGACCCAAAACATTTCTACATCGTGGTTCCTGAACTTAGGTCATCCCTCTCTAATGTCCTAATTAGCAGAGCCATACACCCACCTTTCGCTTCCTGTCCTTATATATTATGGACCCTCAATATTCAGGTCCCAATCTATATCACACTGCATCCATGTCACTTGCATTAACTGAATCAAAGTATTAGTCTGCGAAACAGTTATAGCTGTCATGTTGTTTTACTGTGACTGTGACCTACCTCTGGAGTTGAACAGGACTTTGGGGTGCTTCGTGCTGACTCTGTTTTGGGAGTGCCTTTGCTGGAGCCCTGGGTTGATTCTGGTCCGATTTTGCTGGTGATGGAGCCAACATCTGTTGCTGTCTCCTCTGATTGCTGGGAGATGCTGATTGTTTCAGCCTTTGGTTCAATGGGAATCTGCTCGTCCTGCTGCTCTTCCTGGTGCTGTTCATGCTTCTCTTCCTGCTTTTCTTCCTGCTTTTCCTCCTGCTTTTCTTCCTGCTTTTCTTCCCGTGTATCTTCCTGCATTGCTGGACACGGTGACTGAAAAGCTGGTAGAGGAACACTTTCCACATCTGAAGGAAAAGAGAATTTTCATTGCAGAGCACCAAAAGGCTTTTAGCAGGGTTTGTTGACGCAAATACTTGTGATCCAGGAAACACATTGTCGTGTTGGGTGCTCTGCTACACAGATGAACCAACACGGTTGCAGGTGGTACAACTCTGTTTTATTACTATCAATAACAACATCTGTAACCTTATTACTGTGGTTCGTTCATTACCCTTTAACCTGTGGACCCAGCCCTAACACTATCTTGGAGAGGCACTCAGCCCATGGTGAATGTCTGAGTGGCTTGCTGTGAGCTCTGTGCCCTGAGCTGTCTCCTGCTGGAATGAGAGGGAACTGTGGTGTTCCCCATTTTATAGTGCGTGTGCCCTTGCTTGTGATTGGCTGTGATGTTGCGTGTGTGTTGATTGGTCCGTTGATCTGTCCATCAGTGTGTATGTGTGTTTGCACCATGATGTTTATCTGAATATCATGACACACATATTGCAACAAAAAGAATGATTGTGATAATTCCCTCATGTTTCAAAGCGCTGCCCCCACTGCCTGGAAATTACCTTTTGGTCAACTGCAAGTGGCTGCCTGAATAAGTGTTAATTACTTAGAAGTTGTATCTTGGGTGTGAATCACAAGCTCTTCATGTAACTTGGTCCATTTTCTACTGCACAGAATGCTTTGGGAATCGGTTGCTCAGTCAAGAATTTGATGCAAATTGGAATTCGGTGTGGAGAGGAAGTCATTACACTTTTTTATTCTTTTGTTTTGCTTAGGTTTCTCTTTTGTCTTCAAGCTCGGAGTCTCTAACTTGCAGCTTACTAGCTATTAAGTTAGTTACATAATCAAAGTTTCAAAGCATCGTGACCTGCAGGGCTACGGATCAAATGCTGGAAAGTGGGATTAGGCTAGTGGCCCAATGTTCGGCAGGCAAGTTTGGATAAGTGGCCTCTTTCTGTGCTATAAATTTTCCACGATTTGATAAATTAAAAAAATTGTCAAACAGATGGTGTGCTATGACTACAACATGTGGCAGTTTGTCGACTGCACTGTAATCTCGGACTAGGAGATCCATAGCAAGTATCTGCAACTTTGGTTCAAAGTTTTTAAAAATAAATTTAGAATACCCAATTAATTTCTCTAATTAAGGGGCAATTTAGCGTGGCCAATCCACCTACCCTGCACATCTTTGCGTTGTGGGGGTGAAACCCTGGATGGTGGCTTGAGTGTTGTTGGAGCTGCACTCATCCAGGCAAGTGGAGAGTATTCCATTACACTCCTAACTTGTGCCTTGTTGATGATGGACAGGCTTTGGCGGGGGGGGGGGGGGGGGGGGGGGGGGGTCAGGAGGTGAGTTACTCACTGTAGGATTCCTAGCCATTGACCTACCCTGGTAGCTACGGTATTAATATGGCTAGTCCAGTTCAGTTTCTGATCATTGGTAACCCCCAGGATGTTGATCGTGGGGGATTCAGCGAAGTGATAGTAATGCCATTGAATGTCAAGGGGCAGTGGTTAGATCCTCTCAGCAGAAAACACTTAACTTCTTTTGTAGTGGTGAGGACTTGTCAATCACAATTAGATGTTTAAAAACATCAAGGGGGCGTGGAGTATCGGGCTTGCAGTCCTTTAATCAGAAGCAAATGGTTTCAAATGACCCATTTGCATCCTCCCGCTGGTGCGGGGCTTGTAGCTCGCTGCACCGGCGGCGGCGGACCAGAGCATCGGAACGGGATCAGCACCGTTTTTTGCCTGATGCCCGATTCTCCACCGGATTTGGAACCCCACTACCAGCATCAGGTGGTGGAGAATCCACCCCCAGAAAAAGGCCACCAAAAACCTGATAAAAAGGGACAAATAGAATATGAGAATAAACTAGCCAGGAACATAAAAACAGATTGTAAGAGCTTTTACAAGTCTATAAACGTTTTTAGAGTAGCTAAAGTAAACATTGTTCACTTAGAGGAAAAGACAGAAGACATTGCCATCGGAATGAGGAAATGGCAGACATTGAACAAATATTTTGGGCAGCATTTAATCCAGGCAACGAGGGGTGTTGCCCGCCGGCTGCAGAGCTAGTGAGGGTCCTGCATTGCTGTCTTTGAGGTAGGTTTGCCGCATTAAGTGCCACTTGGGCCTTCCTGGGATCATGGGCTCTGGGGGTAGAAGGTGGGGGGCGTAGGTCGGCAGCAAGGGTAGGGGTAGCTCACAGTGACCCCCCCACCCCCGTCCTTCAGTATGGTGGGTCCCTTGACCAGGCAATGAAGGCCTTCGAACGAGGGACCGCACCTGTCAGTCACCAAGCAAACACAGCAGGGTTAGCTTGTCAGGTCCCCGCATGACAACTACCCTTCCTTCTGCTGGTTGAATACCAACCTGCGGCCCCCACCTAATAGCCTCAAATGGCTGCAGAGCAGGAAGGCAACCCTCGTCACTTCCTGCCATGGACCTAACTGGAGCAGAGGTGTGAAGACGGTGGGATCGCCAACCATGATCTCCCGCCTGATTAAATCCTCCCCCACACATTATTTAACACCTGATTCAGGGTAATGAAATGGAAAAAGATTGGGGAATATTTGAATATCCAAGATGACAATATAACTAGTACCAGTGTAAGAGTAGAGAAGCAAATGGTGCTTAAACAGAAAAGAAAGTGAACCAACATAGTCTGAGAGGACCATAAGCTACTCTCACCTTTGAGGGAGAGAGAAAAAGAGGGGGGGAGGGGGGGGGAGATAGAAGGAAAGGGAGCGCGCTGTCTGGTGTTGATTTTACCTGAGGGTCACCACACCTCAGGCGAGGGACAAGGTTGAGAAAGCGGGACCTTCTTGGTAACCTCAGCCAATACGGGATTTGAAGGGAGTGGGGAGGTCAGCTGGCGGGACAGAGCTGTGGGGGAAAGAGTTCCATGAGGGCGTATTTGTGGGATTGTGGAGTCATTTGGGGGAGGCGGTCCGTATCTTTACAATAGTTACCCAGAAGTTAAAAGAGGTTTTACTTCTAAGTTTTTCTGGGTAACTATTTGTATAACAGAGCAGGAACTGTCCAGAGTTTGTGATTTAAATCGCATTTTTGAATGGTTCCAAGTGCAGGGCAATTGTCACTTCTCGGCAATTGCTGTGCAAACCCTTACAGTTGAACTTCTGAGAAAGATTCTCCAACGCATCTTTGGGGTACCCTTCCAAATGGAGAGCTCAGAAGTTATGGCCCATTGTATTTATTTACAATGGGCGTGCTTTTCCCACTGCCTTGTGCCCGGCACAGTACCCATTGTGCCAGGTGCATAGCGGGGGAGGCTGAGCCGAGCGCGATGCACCCGACGCGCTAAACCCGGTGCGATCTGCATCACTCATTTAATACCAGAGAAACTGAGCATCAGTCATTAAGCTCATTTAACAATGCGTAGCCCGGTGGAGGCCGCAGTCACTTGGCTGTCACCCGTCTCGCCGTCCAGGCATCACACATTGAATTAATACTAGTGTCCAAAAATAGAGACCAGACGTGATGGCAATGCCGGGGGGCATGGAGGCTGTTGGAGTCCCTGGGTGGTCGGGAACAGGACAGGGCAGTGCCAACCTGGCACTCTGGCTGCCATCTACAATGATGAATGGTTGTGGGGCCAGGTCACCTTCATGCCTGGGTGATGTGGGGGAATGGGGTTTCACTTGGAAGTTTAGTGATGGGGGAGGAGGTTTCCCCTCCAGGATTGAGGGTTGGGGATGTTTCCTATGTTTGCAGGGGGTCACGTTGTCTGTGAGTTAGGGGTGGGAGAGGCTCTCAACCTCACTTTGAGACCTTTAAAAATGGCGCCGGTCTTTAGTTCTCCATTGCAAAAAAAAATCTAACTGCCCAAAATGAGTCATTTTTGGGTAGAATCGCACCGCAATATATAAAAATAGCCCATACGAAACTTAATGCACCCGAAGAATGGACTTCGATGGGACAGCTAATGAATATGATGGATGGGTTCTGTTGCTTTACTGTAACAGAAGATTGGACTTTAGTGTTAAGCTAAAATGGGATGAATTTCAATAGATTGAATTACCATTTCTTACCCACAATATTTCTTAAGTAGTTCATCTGATTCCAGAACTGAGAGGAGCTAAAAGTATAAAAGGGAGACTGACACCTCCCAAGGTACTGGTGGCATGTAAGGAGGAGTACAGAATCTAACAATTTCCACATTGTTCTTTGGGGAGAACAGTTTCTTTGAGTTGAACATAGAAGTGGTATGGTTGTAATTTTGTGCTTTACTCACAACCAGGGCAAATGAGCAGTTTGTGAAAACTGCTGTAGCAACACTAGGACATCCACTATGATCTAATCTGGCTCAATTACCTACACACTGGTACATACTAAAAATAATCTTTCCCCATTTCTCTGGTATTATAGTTCACGGAGAACTGTTGTCACATTCACATTACTCCCCTCATCTCAACATTGCAAGGGGTCAATATGACCCCCATAGTAATGTCAGGCAAGGTCAAGTGGGATTTGTCAAGTTTCTGTGCCTGTGATTCGATTGTAGATCTGCTTCTCAAAGGAGATTGTGTGAGAGGACTTTCATGGTCTCTGTTGCAAATGTTTCAGCAAGTTTGGCTCCCTGCCGGTTACCTTTTGCCATTGGTGATTCCACTTCATTTAGGAGCTGGGGCTGGCTGCGGGAGAGCAATCCTGGTGTATCAGTGCTCACAAGGGTATTAGTTAGCAGGTCAATATTTCCTGCTTGCAGGCGGAAGTGTTCCAATTCCTGGGAGAGAAGGCTGAACTGCATGCTCTGACTCCGACATTTCTCCTCCAGATCCCGCACCTTGGCCTGATGGAAAAATGAGAATAGCTGTGCTCATTGTGTCTATTCATCCAGTCTATTCTTATGCTGCAAAACTTTAATAGAAACATAGACTATTGCATAAAGTTTAGTACTGCAGGTATGCAGAGAATATTTTACAGATGTACATACAGTTAGAAGGAATTGAAGCTAAAATTGTACCCTAGTAGAGTTACACCCTGTTGTTTTTACATAATTTTTCTTTGGAAACTACAACTAAAGAACATGCATTTGCATGGCACCTTTCATAACCACAGAACATTCCAAAATGCTTCACAGCTTTGCAGCCAATTAATTTATGAAACATTTGTTTTTAAATTTAGAGTACCCAATTCATTTTTCCAATTAAGGGGTAATTTAGCGTGGCCAATCCACCTAAACTGCACATCTTTGGGTCGTGGGGGCGAAACCCATGCAAACACAGGGAGAATGTGCAAACTCCACACGGACAGTGACCCAGGGTGGGGATTGATCCTGGGACCTCGGCGCCGTGAGGCAGCAGCACTAACCACTGCACCACCGTGCTGCCCCTGAAACATAATCATTGTTGTAATACAGACAACCAAAACAGGTAACGAACGTCGTCATAGTCCCCAAGGGCCTTAGGCTTCTCTCCCCGTTTGAGAGAAGGCTGACTGGTGGTGATTTAACCTGAGGATCACCACACCTCAGGTGAGGGGCAAGGTTGAGAAGGTGGGGCCTTCGTTGATAACCTCAGCTGGTACGGGAATTGAATCATCGCTGCTGACTCTGCCTCATAAACCAGCCGTCCAGCCAACTGAGCTAACTAAGTGCAGTAAAAAAACAGAATTCATTTTGCTTAATTTTAATGTTGCAATAAAGCAGATTCTTCTGATCAACACTACATAATCATCATGGCATTTTTAATTCTTTCATGGGGTAAGGGTGCCACAGCATTGGTTGCCCATCCCTAATACCCTTAAACAGAGTGGCGTGCTTGGCTATTTTAGAGGGGAGTTACTGATCTATGCCAGCGCCCAAGTTACTGATACCCACACACACTTATCTTTGTTTTATGGACCCATTCTCAGTCTATGCTGACAACAGCCTGGAGAGACGAAGGGGAAAAGTTCAAACAAGGCCTGTTTGTTGTCTCAATGGGTTTAGTCAAAATGTTGTCTTGCTCAGACTAGTTAAGTTGGTGCCACACAATTTACTGTCTATACAAACCATATTGTACAGAATGATCCATTCATAACACTAACCAAATACATTAATTTCTATAAGGTATAATATTGCAATCCCATACTCCCAACAGGGAGTGATGGTTACAAACAGTAACACAGCACAATGGCAGCGAGTCTCCTTATGAAGATAGTACCCAATGGGAGTAAAGGATTGCAGAATCACCCCTCTGGTGCCTCATATCTCATAGATCATTCTAAAGTGATGACCATACAATAATTTCTTTTGCCTTTCCTAAAAGCGCTCTGGATGTACGACAGGGACTGCGGCAGTTCACAAAGGCCGCTCACCATCACCTCAATGGTAATTAGTGATGCTAGCCCAGCCAGCAATGTCCGCACTCTGTGAAAGAACTCTTTTTTGAAGTGCAGTGGCATTGTTACATAGACAAGCAACAGCCATTTCACTCACAAGTCACCACTTACAGCAGTGAGAGAATTAGTTGATTTGGTTTTCACAAAGTTATTTAAGAAGGTTGTAGATAGTGCAGTTGTAGATAGTGTCGCGGGCTGTTGCAGGTTACAACAGGACATTGACAGGATGCAGAGCTGGGCGAAGAAGTGGCAGATGGAGTTCAACCGAGATAAATGTGAAGTGATTCATTTTGGAAGGGCGAATTTGAATGTTGAATACAGGGTTAAAGGCAGGATTCTTGGAAGTGTGGAGTAACAGAGGGATCTTGGGGTCCACGTACATAGATCCCTCAAAGTTGCCACGCAGGTTGATAGGGTTGTTAAGAAGGCGTATGGGGTGTTGGCTTTCATTAACAGGGGGATTGAGTTTAAGAGCAGCGAGGTTTTGCTGCAGCTTTATTATACTCTGGTTAGACAACACTTGGAATATTGTGTCCAGTTCTGGTCACCTTATTATAGGAAAGATGTGGATGCTTTGGAGAGGGTGCAGAGGAGATTTACCAGGATGCTGCCTAAACTGGGGGGCATGTTTTATGATGAAAGGTGGAGGGAGCTAGGGCTTTTCTCACTGGAGCGAAGAAGGAAGAGAGGTGACTTGATAGAGGTGTATAAGATGATGAGAGGCATGATAGCCAGAGACTTTTCCCTGGGGCGGAAATGGCTGTCATGAGGGGACATAATTTTAAGGTGACTGGAGGAAGGTGTAGGGGAGATGTCAGAGGTAGGTTCTTTACACAGAGCGGTGGGTGCATGGAATGCACTGCCAGCAGAGGTGGTGGAATCAGAGTCATTAGGAACATTTAAGCGACTCTTGGACAGGCACATGGACAGCAGTAAATTGAAGGGGTGTAGGTTAGGTTGATCTTTGATTAGGATAAATGATCGGCACAACATTGTGGGCCGAAGGGCCTGTACTGTGCTGTACTGTTCTATGTTCTAAAATAATGTTAGCTCGAGTATTCACACAGGAAAAAGACAATGTTGTCAAGGAGAATACTGAGATTCAGGCTACTAGACTAGAAGGGCTTGAGGTTCATAAGGAGAAGGTGTTAGCAATTCTGGAAAGTGTGAAAATAGGTAAGTCACCTGGGCTGGATGGGATTTATCCTAGGATTCTCTGGGAAGCTAGGGAGGAGATTGCTGCACCTTTGGCTTTGATCTTTAAGTCACCTTTGTCTGCAGGAATAGTGCCAGAAGACTGGAGGATAGCAAATGTTGTCCCCTTGTTCAAGAAGGGGAGTAGAGACAACCGGTAACTATAGACCAGTGAGCCGTACTTCTGTTGTGGGAAAAATCTTGGAAAGGTTTATAAGAGATAGGATGTATGATCATCTGGAAAGGAATAATTTGATTAGAGATAGTCAACACGGTTTTGTGAAGGGTAGGTCGTGCCTCACAAACCTTATTGAGTTCTTTGAGAAGGTGACCAAACAGGTGGATGAGGGTAAAGCAGTTGATGTGGTGTATATGGATTTCAGGAAAGCGTTTGATAAGATTCCCCACAGTAGGCTACTGCAGAAAATACGGAGGCATGGGATTCAGCGTGATTTAGCAGTTTGGATCAGAAATTGGCTAGCTGGAAGAAGACAAAGGGTGGTGATTGATGGGAAATGTTCAGACTGGAGTCCAGTTACTAGTGGTGTACCACAAGGATCTGTTTTGGGGCCACTGCTGTTTGTCATTTTTATAAATGACCTGGAGAAGGGCGTAGAAGGATGGGTGAGTAAATTTACAGATGACACTAAAGTCGGTGGAGTTGTGGACAGTGCGGAAGGATGTTACAAGTTACAGAGGGACATAGATAAGCTGCAGCGCTGGGCTGAGAGGTGGCAAATGGAGTTTAATGCAGAAAAGTGTGAGGTGATTCATTTTGGAAGGAATAACAGGAAGACAGAGTACTGGGCTAATGGTAAGATTCTTGGCAGTGTGGCTGAGCAGAGAGATCTCGGTGTCTATGTACATAGATCCCTGAAAGTTGTCACCCAGTTTGAGAGGGTTGTGAAGAAGGCGTACGGTGTGTTAGCTTTTATTGGTAGAGGGATTGCGTTTTGGAGCCATGAGGTCATGTTGCAGCTGTACAAAACTCTGGTGCGGCCGCATTTGGAGTATTGCGTGCAATTCTGGTCGCCGCATTATAGGAAGGATGTGGAAGCATTGGAAAGGGTGCAGAGGAGATTTACCAGAATGTTGCCTGGTATGGAGGGAAGATCTTATGAGGAAAGGCTGAGGGACCTGAGGCTGTTTTCGTTAGAGAGAAAAAGGTTAAGAGGTGACTTAATTGATGCATACAAGATGATCAGAGGATTGGATAGGGTGGACAGTGAGAGCCTTTTTCCTCGGATGTTGATGTGTAGCACGAGGGGACATAGCTTTAAATTGAGGGGAAATAGATATAAGACAGATGTCAGAGGTAGGTTCTTTACTCAGAGTAGTAAGGGCATGGAATGCCCTGCCTGCAACAGTAGTGGACTCGCCAACACTAAGGGCATTCAAATGGTCATTGGATAGACATATGGACGATAAGGGAATAGTGTAGATGGGCTTTAGAGTGGTTTCACAGGTCGGCACAACATTGAGGGCCGAAGGGCCTGTACTGCGCTGCAATGTTCTATGTTCTATGAGCATTGAAAGAACCCCCTCTGCTTTCAAGAGTGCATGACATTTTTGTATTCTACATGTGATGTGCATGAAACAGGCAACGCCAACATTAGTTGCCCATCCCTAATAGTCCCTGAACAGAGTGGCTCGCTAGGCCATTTTAGAGGGCAGCTAAGAGTCAATCACATTGCTGTCAATCTGGAGCCAGATTAGTCCAGACCAGGTAAGGATGGCAGATTTCCTTTCCGAATGGACATTAGTGAACCAGATGAGTTTTTAGAACAATCGTTGATTGAGGAGATTTACAAGAATGCTGCCTGGACTGGAGGGCATGTCTTATGTAGAAAGGCCATGTACCATTACTGATAGTAGCTTCATATTCCAGATTTATTAATTGAAATCAGATTCCACCAGCTGCTGTGGTGGGATTTGAACCCATGTCCCCAGGGCACCAGCCTGGACCTCTGGATTACTAGCCCAGTGACTTTACTACTATGCAATCATCTTCCCGGTGACAAGGGAATCGCTTCAATCGTAACAAGCTGAGGGTTCAAACCCACAATCCTCTGATGTTAAGGCAATTGTTCTGTCAACTGAACCAAGCTGACAATCAGCTATAGAGACTGCAGTAATACTAAGTCAATCATCCATCAACACAATGTCTGTGTGACACTCGGAGATTTGTGCCTCAATATATAGTGGAGTTACCCTATTTCCAACAAGTCTGCCAGTGGCACCAGTAAAAGAGACCTAAATTCTATTTAAACACAAGCAAGATCATGAAACAAATTAATGCAAGAAAACACTTATGTTCTGTTGGCTTCTACAGCCATTTATGTGGGTTATTGCACCAAGGTGATTATTGCTTAACAGAAAAAAGCTGATTATTGGGAAGAAAAAAGAAACAATTCATAATTACTAAGTTATAGTTCTGCTCTAATAAAGGGATTAAAAGGAAAATCATGCAAAATCTTTTAAACACTGATTAACAAACAGATTTACATAACATTCTGTTTCTTTTTTGTACATGCAGTGATTAAAACTTGAAAAGACACATTCATATAAGTAGTATGTTCCCATTTATTGCAGGGATTTATTACAGGGAAAGCTGCACAGAGGGTTCCTCAAACACACACAAACGTCTACATGCTAAAGAGAGAGGAATGTGTGCTGTGTACCTGCATGCAATCCAAGGTATTCTATCAACAGGAGAAACAGAAAATGAAACACCATTAAATAGAAGCATGCTACAAACCAGTCACAAATCTCAATCCAATAAACTGCAGGCATCATTCAATATAGATATATACCAGCTCCAACTGTAAAACTAGGCAGGTCAACTCCTACGATTTAACAGAGATCAATGATAAGTGTGACATTGCAAGATCAATTCTAGCTCTATCTGGTGAAACATTTTTAGCTCTAATGCATTCTTCTAAAGGAGGAGCCAGGTGCTAAAGAATTTCAGCAATACAGTATCCTATTGCTGGTCTCTTTAATAAGATGTAGCTGCCCAGAGACATTAGCAGCTCAGTGTCAGCCCAGCTTGCTGTCACACACTTGCGTACATTTCACAGATATTGCATGGATATGTGTGATCTGAGTGAAGGCAAGGGAGTTATTCATGTACATCAAGTTCCTGTTCCTGGAATCCAGTTAGGTGGTTGCTATTTCCACAACATTTTAGTCAGATGTAATCAGCAGTGTAACCTCAGCTGGTGACATAAGACCACTCATAATCTTTATACAGTCATCAGTTTGTGAAATCACTTGGTATGACTAATACATTTTCTGTACATATGAAATGATAAAATGGTAGTGCCAAAAGTTGCAACCAATTAAGAGTTGAGAACAGACATAAATGAGCTGCGTATCTATAGATAATATAAACATGCTCGTGAGCTCCACCAGGAGCACAATCACTGCCTGGGTCAAAGGGGTCTCCAGCACAGAAAAGGCCCTTCAGCCCATTGCATCTGCGCTGATCAAAAACAACCACCTAACTATTCTAATCCCATTTTCCAGCACTTGGCCCTAGCTTTCCGATTGTAAGTGCACATCAAAATACTTCTGAAATGTTATGAGGGTCTTCGCCTCTACCACCTTTTCAGGCAGCGAGTTCCAAACTCCCACCACCCTCTGGGTAAAAACGTTTCCCCTCACATCCTCTCTTAACCTCCTGCCCCTTAGCTTAAATCTATGCCCCCTGGTCATTGATCCCTCCACCAAGGGGAAAAGTTTCTTCTTTTCTATGCAATCTATGCCCCTCATAATTTTATACATCTTAATCATGTCCCCCCTCAATCACCTCTGCTCCAAGGAAAGCAATCCAAATCTATCCAATCTCTCTTCATAACAAAAACTCTCTAGCCCAGGCAATATCCTGGTAAGTCCCTCTCCACCCTTTCCAGTGCCCTCACATCCCTCCTATGTGGATTCTGGAACTGCCTACAATGCCCTAGCTGTGACCCAACCAAGTTCCAGCATAACCTCCCTGCTCTGAAACTCTGTGCCTCAGCTAATAAAGGCAAGAATACCATATGCCTTTTTAACTACTGTAACCACCTGCTTTTCTATCTTAAGGGATCAGTGTGCATGAACACCAAGATCCCTCTGATCCTCAGTGCTACCCTGGGTATTTCATGCCGTTTATCATGTAGTCCCTTGCCTTGTTTGTCCTGCCCAAGTGCATTACCTCACATTTATCAGGATTGAATTACCACGAACAGTCCATCTGACCAGCCCGTCTATATCCTCCTGTAATCAAAGACCGTCCTACTCATTATTTACCACCCCACCAATTTCCGCAATATCCGCAAATTTACTGATCAGCCCTCCCATTTTCATACCTAAATCATTTATATAAACCACAAACAGCAAGGGCCCCAACACTGATCCCTGCGGAACCCCACTGGACACAGGCTCCCAGTCAGAAAAACACCATTTTGGATCCAATTTGCCAAATTTCCTTGGATCCCCTGGGCTCGTACCTTCACTAGCTGTCTCCATGTGGGACCTTATCAAAAGCCTTGCTGAAGCCGAAGTAGACTACATCAAATGCATACCCCTCATCTACACACCTCGTCACCTCTTCAAAAAATTCAATCAAGTTGGTCAGACATGACGTCCCCTTAAAAAAACCATGCTGACTGTCCTTGATTAATCCCAGCCTCTCCAAATGCAGATTAATTCTGACGCTCAGAATTGCTTCCAAGGGCAGCACTTTGGCGCAGTGGTTAGCACTGCTGCCTCATGGCGCCGAGGACCTGGGTTCAATCCCGGCCCCGGGTCACTGTCCATGTGGAGTTTTCACATTCTCCTCGTGCCTGCGTGGGTCTCACCCCCACAACCCAAAGATGTGCAGGTAAGTGGATTTGCCACGCTAATTTGCCACTTGATTGGAAAATTAAAAAATTGGGCACTTAAATTTTTTTTTTTTTTTAAATTGCTTCCAGTAGTTTCCCCACCACTGAAGACTGACTGGCCTGTAGTTTCCTGGTTTATCCCTTCCTCCCTTCTTGAATAATGCTTGCCTGCAGCCCATGGAGTAAAAACAGGTAAATCACATTAACGGCACTGATCCTCATATGCTAAATGAGTAGCTAAATGTCAGTATCTTGTATAGAGAAATAGTCAAATACACTGGTGCTATATAGCTGGATTCAGGCTGGCTCCACAGTGGGCTGGATGTTAGAGTGCCTATTGACATCGCTACATCAACCAATGAGTTGGAGGAGGAATGAGACTTATGACAAGACTAGGCAGTCTATTTTACAGCAGATTCTATTTACGCAGCAAACTGCAAAACAGAACTTACTTAAATGGCTCACCGTGCAGTAACAGCCTGAGAGTCTATATGATCTACAGCAAACTGAACAATGACCAAAACTGCAGCAATGTCTCTGAATAAAAGCTGGCCAATTTCTCCAACAAAATGCAGTGAGTGGAAGATAGTAACACAGTGCACATGGTGTGTTCAAAATTAGTCCTGGTCGCTCACAGCAGTGTATACTCCAGGCATGATTGGTGAGAGGATTCACCAATCAACTCCATTCTGGTTTGGAATATTAGTGCTACTGTATGTAGCTGCTGGATATAGATAGGCTTGCGAGCTCTCAACATTGAGTAGCTGAGAACGGAATAGATCGGTGTGCAATCAAAATTCTGTCTGTTGGTACAGGGTATGGTATCCGGCATTTGTCTGTGGGTTGTTTTTAGGTACAGGGTATAATGTGTAGAAGTTGTGTCTGGTGTCTGGAGATGCAGAGTATGATGCCTGGAAGTTGTGTCTGGAGCACAGAGCATGATGACTGAAAGTTGTCTCTGGTATCTCTGGAGATGCAGAGTGTGATGTCTGCAAGTTATTTTTGGTGTCTGGAGGCATAGAGAATGATTTCTGGAAGATGTGTCTGGTGTCTGGAGAGTCAGAGTGTGATGTCTATAAGTTGTGTCTGCTGTCTGTAGGCCAAGGTGTGAGCTCTGGAAGTTGTCTGGTGCCTGTCGGCGCCAAGTATAATGTCTGGAAGTTGTATATGGGGCGGGATTCTGTGATCCTGAGGCTAAGTGTTGACGCCGTCGGAAACGCCGTCGCGTTTCTCGACAGCGTCAACACGGCCTCAGGATCAGCAATTCTGGCCCCTACAGGGGGCCAGCACGGCACTGGTGCGGTTCACGCCGCTCAAGCTGCTGATTCCGGCGTCAACTGGGTGCCGCTGGGTCCGCACATGCGCAGTAGCACCGGCGCCAACGCGCACGTGTGCAGTGGCTCCCTTCAACGCGCCGGCCCCGACGCAACATGGCGCAGGGCTACAGGGGCCGGCGTGGAAGAAAGAAGGCGCCCAGTCAGAGAGGCCGGCCCACCGATCGGTGGGCTCCAATTGTGGGCCAGGCCACATCGGAGGCCCTCCACGGGGTCGGACCCCCCCCCCCCCACAGAGCGCCCCCCGACTCTTCCACGCCAAGTTCCCGCTGGCTGAGAGCAGGTGTGGATGGTGCCGGTGGGACTCGGCTTTTTTACAACGGCCACTGGGCCCATCCCAGGCCGAGAATCGGCAGGGGGGCCGCTCCAAGTGGCCCCCGACCGGTGCCATGCCAACCACGGTGGCGCCAATGGCGCTGATTCTCCGCTCTGTGGAGAATCGCATGCCGGCGTCGGGGCGGCATGCTGCGATTCGCGCTGGCGCGGGGATTCTCCGGCCGGCTCCGGGCTGAGAGAATCCCGCCCCCTATGTCTGGACACAGAGTCTGATGTCTGGAAACTGCGTCTGGTGTCTGTGGATGCAGAGTCTGAAGTCTGGAATGTGTCTGGTGTCTATCGGCACAGGGTGTGACGTCTAGAAGTTGCATCGGGTGAGTGTAGGTGCTGAGTGTAATGTCTGAAAGTTGTATATGGTGTCCAGACACAGAGTCTAATGTCTGGAAACTGTGTCTGGTGTCTGGAGGCGCAGAGTGTGATGTTTGGAAGTTGTGTCTGGTGTCTAGGCACAGAGTCTGATGTCTGGAAACTGTGTTGGCGTGCTTGGGCTCTGATGCCTGTAGTGATGCTGCACATGGAAAGAAAACATTGAGGAAAAATTCCCAAATTGACCCTGTTCCTCTACACGTGTAAATCCAGACCACCCGATTTTCCACAGACCCAGAAATGATTTCCTCTTTTTTCGAACAGTGATTGGTTGAGAATTTAACTGCTGTATAAAACCCTGGTTCAGCCATTTTTTTATAAAATGTTTTTATTCAAAGTTTTTCAATAATTTTTACAAAACAAAACAACTTAACCCTCTAAAAGATTAACAATTTAACACCCATCTCAAAGCAAAATGGAGCATGCGCCCCTTACAAAAAGAAAAAGAAACCAGCCCCCCCCCCGCCCCCGAGTTGCTGCTGCTGACCTCCACCTAACGTTCCGCGAGAAAGTCAAGGAACGGTTGCCACCGCCCAGAGAACCCCTGCAAGGACCCTTGCAAGGCAAACTTTATCTTCTCCAACCTAAGAAACCCCACCATGTCGTTGACCCAAGCCTCTACGCTTGGGGGCTTCGCGTCCCTCCACTTAACAAGAGCCTTCTCTGGGCTACCAAGGAGGCAAAGGCCAGAACTCCGGCCTCTTTCGACTCCTGCACTCCCGGATCGTCCGATATCCCAAATACCGATGTCCCCCAGCTCGGTTTTACCCTAGTATCCAAGACCATGGACATAGCCTTTGCAAAGCCCTTCCAAAATTCTGTAAGCGCCGGGCATGTCCAAAACATATGGGCGTGGTTTGCTGGGCTCCCTGAACACCTCACACACCTGTCCTCCACCCCAAAAAACTTACTCATCCTCGCCCCTGTCATATGCGCCCTGTGCACCACTTTAAACTGGATCAGGCTGAGCCTGGCGCAAGATGAGGAATTGAACCTGCACCCAGGGCGTCAGCCCACAGGCCCTCATCCAACTCCTCTCCCAGTTCCTCCTCCCACTTGCCCTTCAGCTCCTCCACCGAGGCTTCCTCCGCCTCCTGCAGCTCTTGGTATATCTCCGATATCTTACCCTCCCCAACCCACACTCCCGAAATCACCCTGTCCTGTATCCTTCGGGCAGGCAGCAGCAGGAATTCCCCCACCTGCTTTCTCACGAACGCCCGAACCTGCATATAACTAAAGGCATTTCCCGGAGGTAACCCAAATTTCTCCTCCAGCGTCCTCAGACTGGCAAAAGTCCCATCGATGAATAAATCCCCCATCCTTTTAATTCCTGCCTGTGCCAGCTTAGGAACCCATCATCTATCCTACCTGGAACGAACCTATGGTTGTCCCGTATCGGAGCCCAGACTGACGCCTCTACCTTCCCCCATGCCGTCTCCATTGCCCCCAAATACTCAATGTCACCGCCACCACCGGGCTCGTGATATTCCGCGTCGACGGAAGCGGCAACGGTGCCGTCACCAGTGCTCCCAGGATAGTACCTATACAGGACGCCGCCTCTAACCTTTTCCATGCCGCCCCCTCTCCCTCCATTACCCACTTCCGAATCATAGACACATTCGCTGCCCAGTTATAGCTGCACAGGGGTTCGGCAATGCCAACCCCCCCCCCCACTCCGACTGCGCTCCAAGAACAGCCTCTTAACCCTCGGGATCTTATTTGCCCACACAAATCCCATAATGCTCCTGTTTACCCGCTTAAAGAAGGCCTTGGGGATGAGAATGGGCAGGCACTGAAAGACGAACAGGAACCTGGGGAGGACCGTCATCTTAACGGACTGCACTCTACCTACCAGGGAGAGTGGCAACATGCACCACCTCCTGAAGTCCTCCTCCATCTGGTCCACCAGCCGTACCAGATTGATCTTATGCAAGACCTCCCAGCTCTTAGTCACCTGGATACCCAAATACCGAAAACTCCTCTCCACCATCTTGAGTGGTAGCTCCTCCAACCTCTTTTCTTGGCCCCTCGCATGCACCACAAACAGCTCGTCTTCCCCATGTTGAGCTTATATCCCGAGAAGTCTCCAAACTCCCTCAGGGTCTGCATGACCTCCCCCATCCCCTCCACCGAATCCGCAATGTACAGCAGCAGGTCATCCGCATATAGTGAAACATGGTGCTCCTCCCCCCTCCGAACCAACCCCCTCCAGTTTCTGGACTCTCTCAACGCCATGGCCAGCGGCTCAATTGCCAGGGCAAAGAGCAAGGGGGACAAAGGGCACCCCTGCCTCGTTCACGGTACAACCTAAAATACCCTGACCGCAGCCGGTTCGTCGATACACTCGCCACCGGGGCCTGGTATAGCAATTTAACCCATCCTATGAACTCCTCCCTGAACCTAAATCTGCCTAACACCTCCCACAGGTACTGCCACTCCACCCGGTCAAAGGCCTTCTCCGCGTCCATTGCTGCTACCACTTCTGCCTCCCCACCCCCCCACCCCCGCCCTCCGAGGGCATCATAATCACATTCAGGAGCCTCCGCACGTTCGTGTTCAGCTGCCTGCCCTTCACAAACCCCGTCTGGTCCTCATGTATTACTCCCAGGACACAATCCTCCATCCTGGTGGCCAAAGTTTTTGCCAACATCTTGGCATCCGCATTGAGGAGCAAAATTGGCCTATAAGAGCCACACCGCAGCGGGTCCTTATCCCGCTTGAGGATAAGCGAGATCAAAGCCTGCGACATCGTCGGGGGAAGGATTCCCTTTTCCTTCACCTCATTAAAGGTTCTCAGCAACAACGGGCCCAACAGCTCCTCTCTTACCTAGTGCCACTTTTCTGACCGCTCCGCTCCTGGCCCACTCCATACAGTGCTGGGGGAACCTCACTGCTTCCTTCCCACACTGGGAATCGTCGTCCAAGTGCCGCTGGAGCTCCTTAAAAGGGCCCAAAAGTCCGTTCTCGGCGGGAGCTGCCGACCGTGCGACCTACCCAGGCATAGCTGCAACCGGAAGTCTCTCCTTGGTTCAACCTTAACTAGACCACTGCATCCATGCTTTAGGAAGGATGGGAAGGCATGAGAGAGGGTGCAAATATGATGCATTAGAACGGTTCCAACTGAGGAACTTCAGATGAACTTGGGAGAAGAGAAGGTTGAGAGGAGATTTGACATAAGTATTCAAAATCATCAGTGGTCTGGATAGAGTAGAAAGGAAGAAACGATTCCCATTGGCAGAAGGATCGAGAACCAGAGGGGACAGATTGAAGGTAATCAGCAAAAGATCCAATGGTGATGCGAGGAAAAACTGCTTCACACACTCGTGATTAGGATATGGAATACACTGCTTAAAAGTGTGGTGAAGACAGGCCAATTGAGACGTTCAAAATAGAATAGAATCATTCTGTGAAAAGTTGCAGGGCTGTGGGGAAAAGGCAGGGGAGTGGTACCAGGTAAATTGCTCCTTCAGAGGTGCAGTACACACAACGTAACAAATGGCCTCCTTCTGTGCTGTAACAATTCTATGATTCCATGATTTTTACATAATATTTGGGGGCCTCACATCCGGAATTACACTTGCTTAAAGTTGGAATGAGATAACAAGACTCTTGCACAAATTCAACAGAAGATATCCCATCCAATTTACAATTGAAAGCTATAACTGTATATTCAGCAACAGATTCAAGATGTCTCCCTTTAGCATTACCTGGTTGCTTCCTGTTGCTGCGAGTGTTGCTTGTGCCTGCAAACACGGCAAGATAATTTATACAGGATTCATGGGAGAGTCATCCAGCTCTCTTCGAAGTCAGTATAATGACAAAACCATTGAAGAGATCAGTGAAAGAGCTGAGAGTTTAAACACTGGAGGATGCTCACAGCTCAGTGAGGATTTCACTTTTCAATGACAGATTTAACAGCAGGCTGAGGATTCAGTTTGAAATGTGTTTTTTAACACTGATCGCATGTCACATTGGACTCAAATTGTTAACTCCTTTTCACTCCACAGATGCTGCTAGACCTGCTGAGTTTCTCTAGCATTTCCTGCGTTGATAACATGCAGTTATTCTCTTACCTCCAGTAACTGGACCACACCTTCATGTTCCTTCCTTGCTTCAAACTGAGCCTTAATTTGAAATACAAAGCAGATTAATTTCGTTTCTGCACATTGACTGCTGCCTGCGAAAGGAGGAAACGTTAGGAAAAACTATATATAAAGAGGGTGGTTAGTCGGTGGGATCTGTCACCAAGCATTATTAACGCAGTCTGTTAAATACTTTGAAAGGAATGAGATCATTATTTGAACAAGGAATATTAAACGTAAACTTTCTTATTTTGTTTGAAGAGCAGGCAGGAGACTGAGATTAGCCGACACAGTTCATCTGAGGACAGCAGCACAGTCCCGATGGCCAAATGGTCTGTTTCGTAAAGTTGCACTTTATTTCTACAGTACAGGGGAAACATAACCGAGGTGTGGAGGCAGGCACGTTAGTAACGTTTAAGATGCATCTTGATAGACACATGAACGGGCAGGGAATGGAGGGATACAGATCATTTGAGCAATAAGTAGTAGGTCTAAATAAGGCATCTGGATCAGTGCAGGCTTGATGGGCTAAAGCGCCTGTTCCTGTGCTGTAATGTTCTTTGTTCTTTAAAGCTACAAATCCTTGAAGCTCACACCACCACAGATGAAGAATTCTGGCATTTATAATATTTGAATTAACTCTTATAGCTGCTTTAATGTTACTCGGAACAAGTTCAAGCACACAAACAACCCAACATTTTAACATGAGGAGCTTGATTACAAATGAATATGTTGCCTGATAGTTGCGAGACTCCATTTCACTATTCATGAGTGGCTACAGAGACAGTCTAACCTTCTCCCAGCTCCAAAAGGGCAATACCTATTCATTCTGAACATTTTAGTCAATCAAGTTACAGGGTTGCCAGTGAAGAGGCTGGGAATGTTTTAGACTACAACACAGACACCTCAGTGGTTTGTGTTTCAAGCATGATCAGTGTTTTATATAACCACTTGAGGTTGTCGAAGGAGTACAATTTTGCAATGCTGTAGAATAATATGGGGATGTAGGCCTCACTGGTTTGGTCAACATGTATTTACCATCCCCAATTCCCTTGAGATGGTGATGGTGAACTGCCTTTTTGAACCGCTGCAGTCTGTCTAGTGTAGGTACACCTCTCATGCTGTTACACAGGGAGTCCCAGGATTTTGACGCAAGGGCAGTGAAGAAACACTATATAAGAAACATGATATATTTCGAAGTCAGGAAGGTGTGAGGCTTGGAGGGGTACTTGCAGGTGGTGGTCTTCTCATGTATCTGCGCTCCCCCCCCCACTTGTCCTTCTAATGGTATCGGTTGTGGGTTTGGAAGGAGCCTTGGTGAGTTCCTGCAGCGTATCCTATAGACGGTACAAACTAATGCCACACTAAGTGCGAAGGTGGTGGAGGGAGTGTCGAGTTTCTTGAGTGTCCTTGGAGCTGCACTAATCCAGGCATGTGGGTAGTATTCTATCACACTCCTGACTTGTGCCTTGTAAATGGAGGACAGGCTTTGTGGAATCAGAAAGTGAGTTACTTGCTGCAGGAATTCTAGCCTCTGACCTAATTTTGTAGCCGCAGTATTTATATGGCTTGTCCAGATTAGTTTCTGATCAATGGTAACCCCCAGGATGCTGATAGTGGGGGATTCAGCGATGGTAATGCCACTGAATGTCAAGGGGCGATGGTTAGATCCTCTCTTGTTGGAGATGGTCATTGCCGGATACGTGTGTGGTGCAAATGTTACTTGCCACTTGTCACCCAAGTCTGGATATTGTCCAGGTCTTGCTGCATTTGGGCATGAATGCTTCAGTATCTGAGGAGTTGTGAATGGTGTAGAAAACTGTGTAGTCATCAGCGAACATCACCAGTTCCGACCTTATGATGGAGGGATGGTCACTGGTAGATTTTGGTCTTGGTACATTATGAATCGACATTCAAGTTTCTGAAATTTACTCGGAAACATTTGTTTGCCAAATATTGCTGTTATTAAGAGTCTTTGGAAAGGATCTTTATTTTTTTTGTTCTGCTGGTTTTTATTTCACTCCACTGAGGTGTCCCAATGCTTCAAATGAAGCACTTTGAGTTTCAGTTCTAGGGAGCCAAACTAAGCTGTCGAGCAGTTTATAAACAACACTTAGGTAGGTGACAGAGCATATGTAGAGCTAGAATCCGCACTTCAGCAATGTGTATCACCGAGAGACACAACAGTGATTTGGGGCGGCAAGGTGGCAAAGTGGTAGCACTGCTACCTCACACTGTCAGGGACCCGGGTTCAATTCTGGCCTTGGGTGACTGTCTATGTGGAGTCTGCACGTTCTTCCCGTGTCGCCGTAGATTTATTCCAGATGCTCCAGTTTCCTCCCACAGTCCAAAAATGAGCAGGTTAAGTGGAATGACCATGCTAAAATTGCCCCTCAAGTGTATAAAGATTTGTAGGTTAGGTGGGTTGCAGGGATAGGACGGGGGCCTAGGTAGGTTGCTCTTTCAGAGGATCGGTGCAGACTCGTTGGGCCAAATAGCCTCCTCTCTGCACTGTAGGGATAAAATGGTTCCATATCAAAACAGCAACCTGAGTTAGATAATCTTAATATATGTGAATTGGGTGTGAGCTGTAGCAGAATTAATTGCGCTCAACGTTTCAAATAAAAAAGGCGGCACGGTGGTGCTTTGGTTAGCACTGCTGCCTCACAGCGCTGAGGACCCGGGTTCGATCCCGGCTCTGGATCACTATTCGTGTGGAGTTTGCACATTCTCCCCATGTCTGCGTGGGTCTCAGCCCCACAACCCAAAGATGTTCAGGGTAGGTAGATTGGCCACGCTAAATTGCCCTTAATTGGAAAAAAAAGAATTGGGGGGACTGAATTTATAAAAAAAGAAAGATTTTTAAAAAAAACTTTGCAACTAAAAATCCAGCTTTAAAAGTGTGACAAATGATATCTAATACCTATTTTTAATTGGCATATTGATGAGGAATCTTTTAAAATATGAATATACTCATACAAGCTCCTTGATGGATCAGCAAGTTCATTCAATGAGTAACTAAAATAGACCAGAAAGGTCCAGGTTTCATGCTTGGTTTGCATTACACAAAGGAAGAGGAGCTATAAATGGCTTTGATTGTTTAGGTTCCTATTCTTAACTGCTATTCAAATAGTCTGCTTATATTTATAGTCAATGTTTACACAAGAGAAAAGGGCACAGGCCAATTGCTGGGTGCTAGTTTCTGTGGATCGCACAAGTCCGGTTAGAGGTCGATGTCTTAAGCCAAAAGAGAAAGGAAAATAGGTGGAATTTTACTACCTGTTGCAATCGTTCGACCTCATGTTGCTTGGCCTGCAGAATTGTCAGCGCTTCTTCATGTTCCAACTCCAGCTGATGCCTGCGCTCTGCCACCTCTCGCATGTGCTGCACAGAGAAATGTTAATTATTCCCCACCATTATATTAATTACTCCCTCATTATATTTTCTAGCAGTACTTGAGCTCTGTTACAAAATACTCCTATTTGCACCTCAGAAACTCGTGTGGCCTGGGATTACTAGCTCAAAACTTCTTCTTCTTTCTTTCTGCAGGCAAGAAACAGATCTCTTCCCTCAAGAGCCTAGCAGGCACAAAGACTGAAAGTTTAGGGAACGCTATGATTGCGATGTGAGCTATCCAAGTTCTGCAGTCTCCCACTCGGATGTGTCTCTATCGTGGCAGTGTTCTGCCAGTTAGTTGAGTTCAACAACATCTCCCTCACACTGTGATGTAGATTTATCTTTCTGTATGTGGTGCTACTAGTGATCTTACCTTCAAGACCTGCTCTAGGTTCTCCAGCTTGGCTTGGAGTCGCTGATTCTCCTTCAGCGATGAATCTCGTTCTGCTGTCACCACTGAGAGTTCCCCCCTCAGGTCATTGTTGTGAGCTTTAATCTGCATCAAATACAGGTACTTCAGCACAGTGATAAAGGGCCAAAAGGAACACGGTTATCAAATTTCACACTCCATGACTGTAAAACTACACTGAATTTGTCAGCAAACAGACAAATCTTCTGCTTACTTTGCAAATAATGCAGACAGCTTCGGATCACATCAAAGACGTGGGGCCTGGACTAGTTTGGAGGCATAAATAATGTAACAGAATTTTACACTTCAATTCCAGGCCCTTGGAAAATACATAAAACGATATCACCCATCCATTCCTCAGCTCCGTTCCATACAATGGCTTTATTTCTAAATCATCTCTTTGACAGCTGCAAAGAAGTGCTTTTAAATAAGGCCTGGGAAACAGCATCCTAACGTGCCATTCTTGAGGATAAAGATGAGATACTGGTAACTGGCAGAAAGAAAAGGGGAAATTAAAAAACATAAATTATCAAATGCAAAGCGGAATAAATTGGTAAAATAGCTCAGTCAGAAGCGAAGCACTTTAGCTGAGAAGATAGGAAAAATGGTACAAAATGGAAAGGGGGGGGGGTGCGGGAAAAGAGGGAACACAGTTCCAAATGAGGTTAAAGGAACAAAGTACAGAATGGGGTGAAGGGAGGACAAGACAAAGCAGGATTGTTTAAAATTTAAAGTGCCCAATTCTCTTTTTTTCCTAATTAAGGGGCAATTTAGTGTGGCCAATCCACCTATCCTGCACATCTTTGGGCTGTGGGGGGTGAGACCCATGCAGACATGGGGAGAATGTGCAAACACCACACGTGACCTGGGGCCGTGATTAGACCCGTCCTGCCGAAAGTTAATGGAATTTTGGCTGGCCTGCCACATTCTCTGATCCCTGGTAGAAGCTTTTACTTTTTCTGTTCTTAAATACCAATAAGTGGCCTCCAGTTTTGAGAAATCAAGTCCTTCCTGAACAATGTCATTTGGAGCATAATGTCATTGCAGGGGGTTGGATTACAAGGAGAGGTTGAGTAGACTGGGATGTACTCATTGGATTTAGAAGGAAGCGGGGGGATCTTATAGAAACATAAAATTATGAAGGGAATAGATGCGGGCAGGTTGTTTCCACTGGGTGAAAGCAGAACTAAGGGGCGTAGCCTCAAAATAAGGGGAAGTAGATTTAGGACTGAGCTTAGGAGGAACATCTTCACCCAAAGGGTTGTGAATCTACGGAATTCACTGCCCAGTGAAAGCAGTTGAGGCTCCTTCATTAAATGTTTTCAAGATAAAGATCGATAGTTTTTTGAAGAACAAGAGGCTATGGTGTTCGGATGGGAAAGTGGAGCTGAGTCCACAAAAGATCAGCCATGATCTCATTGACTGGCGGAGCAGGCTCGAAGGGCCAGATGGCCTACTCCTGCTCCTAGTTCTTAATACAGAGGGTAACAAAGGATTTGTTGATTGTGGAATATGCATTATAGGGCAAAGGTAGAGTAGATGTTGTCCAAGTTAAAAGCTACAAATTCATTCCTGCCCCACTGGGATATGGTCGTAGAAGGGTTGGCTCAGCATTACCTTTTCAGTCTCTTGTGCCTCTTGGCTTTGTCGAATGGTCTCTTCAGTTAGCCGTGCATTCTCACTCCAGGCGTGTTTCAGCGCATTCTCCTGTCAGTAAAAGCATATACATTTTAACCAGAGCTGGGCAGAGCATTCCATCTCAGGCTGCACTTCAACCTTTCAGTTTATTTCCATCCACTATCTTTCAGTGGTTCATGTTACAGCAGATGGTTATAACCCTTTCTTTTCCAATAATAATTTGTTGAAATCTGATTTCACAAGCCTTGTAAATGTAAATGTTGCCACAGTCCCAGAGGACCATAGGCTGCTCTCCCCTTTTGAGAGAGAGCTGACTGGTGGTGTTTTAACCTGAGGGCCACGCCACCTCTGGCGAGGGGCACGGTTGAGAAGGTGGGGCCTTCAGGAATAACCTCAGTCGGTACGGGAATTGAACCCGCGCTGTGGGCACAAGTGTGAAGTCAGCATTAGCCCAATTTCCCACAGCTAGCTTACCTGTTTTGGTTGCCGAGTGTAGCTTCAACACTGAAATTCCAGGGAACACTACTGCGTGGAGTTGAGTCTCAGACAGAAATAGTGCAATTCTGGTCTTAAATGTACTTTTATGTCAAACAGATTCAGAAATCTTGCTCAAACATATTTGCAATAATCAAAATTCCAAAATACAACTTTTACATACAAATTACAGGTGGAATTTAATATTCCCACACCACCCCTCAAAACCTGGAGGTGAGTTCAGAGGGTGGAGATGAAGGGGGGGTATTTGATCGGGTGAGAGGGTGTCAAGTGGCTACCCTTCCGTCTTCATGCTTCAAGTTTCAGGGAAGTAAGGGTGGAGGGCAGCCTTTCCGCCTGGAGATCAATTGAGGTCCTTAAGTAACCACTGGTGTGTGAGGACTCGCTATGCGAGAAAATTACACAGCAAAACTCTTGGGTTTACTGGTGGCCAAGTTGGGGGACAGAGTCGCTCGTACTCAGGCACTCCTTGTCCGATCAAGTGGCACCGCTCCCAATATCACTATCAGTAAAGGGCTGCAGGCCTCTCATTGGACAGCAGCTCTCAAGGATAGGTTATTTGCTCTACCGCAGGATTGATTGCATAAGAGACCCAAAGCTGTCCATTCAAGTGCTTGATTATCCCCCAATAGCATCAGGACTCCTGGATAGAAATGTCACAGAAGTCTCACCAGTTGACTAGTAGGTGGGACTCCCATCGCAAACAATAAATTCCATCTTATATGTGTATATATAGGTCTGGATTCTATGGTCCCCCAGCCGCGTGTTTCTCGGCAGCGCGCTGTTCGCTGGCGTCGGGATTCACTACTTGTCAATGGAATTTCCCATTGAAGACGCCCCATGCCGCCAGAAAACCCACGGGCAGGGGTGCACTGCCGGTGGGGACAGGGAATCCCAATGACCAGAAAATTGCGGCCATAATATATATATCATATATACACACATGTTACAAAGATGTACATAATTCTAATAACTTTTTATTTTGTATTAATTTCTGGGATGTGGGCGTCGCTGGTTAGGCCAGCATTTATTGCCCATCCTTAGCTCTTCAGAAGGTGGTGCTGAGCTGTCAACTTGAACCGTTGCAGTCCCGGAGGTGCAGTTACACCCACAGTACGATTAGGAAAGGAGTTCCAGGATTTTGAAATATGCAAATGCTACTTATAAAATGGTGTACCCACATTTCTACGTGAGGTTCATCGTGCATATTTAAGATTGCACACACTTAATATTTAATACTCTCACAACACAGCGAGAGATAGATGAGCCTTTCCTACTCTCACACTGCTTCACATTCATACATTAGAACAGATGGTTGCACACATACCAGATCCTCACATATCCGCTGGCGTTTCTTTATCTCTTGCTCATGGCTTTCACATTCTTTCCGTTTTTTACATAATTCTGTTTCCTGGGGAGAATGAATAAAATCTCGTTGTGACTATTTTACAATCGTAATTGGATGAAAATCCAGGAGGTGGCAATGATGTTTCTTTACATTGACAATTAACATCTTTAATAATGAAGCAGTGATTATCCTCCTTGTGAGGGAGGTCATTAGGTCTCTTTAGGGTTGGCTCCAAGATGGAGGTTAGTGTTGTTCACACCTCTCAGTATCAAAGTTCATGAGAAATACAGATCCACAGCTTTCCTAACACTATTGATGACTGCCCCACCATACTGGTTCATTAATTGGAGCTGGAAGGGTCGACCTGTCATTGAGGTTAAAACATTTTCCACTCAGTTCTGGATTAGCCTGCAAGCAGATGCCTTCATGGTAAGGTATTTCTGACTGTACACACGGCAGGAAGCTTGTCAATGCGCTATACTGACACCTTGTATCATTTTCTGTTGGGTAAACTCCGTCTGTAGTCCTGCCACAATTGGGGGTTTCCAAGCCTCAGATTTACCACCCTGCTCCTAAGCTATCTGGGCTAAGAAAGATTGAGCACATCTCTAGAGGGAGTGTAGATTCAAACTGATGGTATATTGGTATGTAGTCTCTGAACACGGTGATACATATATGTCACCGAATAAAAAAATGCATAATAACTTAACAGAAACAAAGTGAAAACATTTAATGAAAAAAATTACATTTTAGAAATATCCAAACAACACAGTTAAAACCGACAGTCTTATCTAAAACTGCAGCTACTGTTGTGAGTGCAACAGCACTCATTTTCGGAAGTTCTTCCAGACACACTAACCTAGATATCTACTGGGGCGGATTGCATAGGACCAGGCAGGTCAGATCCACTACCCCGGAGGGAGTGGGGGGGATCAAGCTCAGAGAACTTCAACCCTAATTCTGGGGCACTTGGTGAGCCAGGGGGAAGCACTTCAGCTCCTCCTGGCTCATAAGCAGTGCTGTAAAAGTCATTCTCCCCAAAGTTGTCCTTGCTTCAGCTGCCGAGTTTCCTGAGACTTGGGAAACCCAGCGACCGACATTAAAAACCTGCAAAGCAATTTCAATCAGAAGTTGCTAACCTCATTAGCACATTATAAAATGCCAACTCACCTCCAGGGAGCAGATGGGCTGGTTGCCCCTTGTCCTGCCTCCGTAAAACACAGACATTGGCAGGTTGCAGCTGGCTTCCTGACACGCTTGAAATTTTTCCTGATTTAACTCTCAACCTGTCTTCACTCCCATATGCTCGCCCATGGTGAAAGTCCCACTACTGTGTGGAAGCAGCACCTTGAGCTGTAAGTATTTATAGATCTGGCGTTACAGCACGTTATTATGTTATCATCATCCCACTCTGCCAATCCTTTACAGTATATTATTTTACCACAGATTCTGCTTCATCAATATCGGAGCAGGGATGCACATCAAAAAGTCAATGCTCAGCACCTTTCAATAGATCAAAGGCATTCGGAACATACCTTCAGCCTGAATTCAACGACCAAACGGAGTTAAAAGAGTTAAAATGAAGCCAAGTGACTGAATTATCATTCCCTCGTATGATTTGAATCACTACTTCATCCTGTTTCAACACCGTCCAACCCGGATTCTGACTCTATAACTCCTGATATCAGTCATACTGTCCCAATATCATTCAAGAGAATTTACAAAGTCTTTGCAGTTTCACCCTGCAGCCGCAGGAAAGAGTATCAAGTACTATCATGGATTTGGGTATCATCCGTGAATCCATACCCTATGCTCTGAATTTGAGACACTAATTATGCAGCCCGAGTAAATCCATAACCCTCAGCAATTCAAAGCCTGTATCATGTCTCCAATTAATTTATGGTTAAATGAAAACAAGTTTGGCCTGCTTGCTCATATTTCATACTTGTGGTGAAATTAAACTGTTAGATTAGGATGTGGTCAAGGAGACATAATTCTGACTGGGATAGCTAGGAGCAATCCAAAACTGGAGTAATATAAACTGAGTTACATGCAATGAATTGCAGCACAGGTATCCGAAGGAAGAACTCCAGAAACAATGGGCGGGATTCTCCGACCCCACGCCGGGTCGGAGAATCACCGGGGGGGAGCGTGCGAATCACGCAACGCCGCTCGGTCGCCGGAGATCGGCGCCAATGCCGCCAGCGCGGTCGCCGCAGCCCCCCAGCGATTCTCTGAGCTCGACGAGCCGAATGCCCGCCAAGTTCAGCCAAGTCCCGTTGGCGTCATTCGCGTGTGGTCATACCCGGTGGGACCTCGCCGTTCATGCTGCGGGGGCTGTCCTGGTGTGGGGGAGGGTCCAGCTCCGGGGGGTCTCCACGGTGGCCAGGCTCACGATCGGGGCCTACCGATTGGCGGGCGGGCTTATCCTGGAGGGCTATGTTCCTCAGCGCCGGGCCCGTGTAGGGCTCCGCCACATTGCCCGAGGGCCGGCGCGGAGAAGGCAACCCACGCATGCGCGAACTCGCGCCGGCCGTGCTGCCGCCCATATCGGCAGCTGGAGCTGCGTGAAGCACTCCAGTACCGTGCGGGCCCCCTGTGCGGCACAGGATCGCTGCTCCGAGGGGCCAGATGACACCGTCATAAAACACTCCGGCGTTTACGACGGCATCAACACTTAGCCCCAAAGCGGCGTGGAAAAGACTGGAGAGAAAGTCCTGTAAAGGGACAAGTTTAGAGGCGCTGGTGACGGCGCCGCTACCGTTCTCACCTAAAAGGTTTACCACAAACCCGGTGGTGGCGGCAACACTGAATATCTGGGGACAGTGGAGGCGACAGAGAGGGTTGCGGGGAGCCCTGGTGGGGTCCCCTATCAGGAACAACCATAGGTTTGCCCCAGGAAGAATGGATGGAGGGTTTCAGAGCTGGTACCAGTTGGGAATTAGGAAGGTGGGAGATTTATTTATAGATGGGACTTTTGCGAGCTTGGGAGCATTGGAGGAAAAGTATAAGTTGCCCCGGGGAAATTTCTTGCGATATATGCAGGTGAGGGCGTTTACTAGACAACAGGTGAGGGAATTTCCGTTGCTCCCGACACAGGGGATACAGGACAGGGTGCTTTCAGGGGTGTGGGTCGGAGAGGGCAAGGTGTCAGAGATTTATAGAGAGATGAGGGAAGAGGGGGAGGAGTCGGTGGGCGAACTAAAAGGAAAGTGGGAAGAAGAATTAGGGGAGGAGATAGAGGAGGGTATGTGGGCTGATGCCCTAAGCAGGGTAAATTCCTCTTCCTCATGCGCCAGGCTTAGCCTGATTCAATTTAAGGTGCTACATAGAGCACACATAACGGGGGCAAGATTGAGCAGGTTCTTTGGAGTGGAGGACAAATGTGGGAGGTGTGGCGGGAGCCCGGCAAACCACGCACATATGTTTTGGGCGTGCCCGGCACTGGAAGGGTATTGGAAGGGAGTGACGGGAGTGATTTCGCAGGTGGTGAAGGCCCGGGTCAAACCAGGCTGGGGGTTAGCTCTATTTGGAGTTGCGGAAGAGCCGGGAGTGCAGGAGGCGAAAGAGGCCGATGTCGTGGCCTTTGCGTCCCTAGTAGCCCGGCGCAGGATCCTACTCATGTGGAAGGAGGTGAAACCCCCCGGACTGGAGGCCTGGGTAAATTATATGGCGGGGTTCATTAAACTGGAGCAGATAAAGTTTGCCCTGAGAGGATCGGCTCAAGGGTTCACCAGGCGGTGGCAGCCATTTCTCGACTACCTAGGGGAACGTTAGAGGGAAGACAGATGACCAGCAGCAGCAACCCAGGGGGAGGGGGGGGGGGGTTAGTTTAGTTTAGGTCAATAGACAATGGGGTTTTGTTACCTGTGTAATGTTAAACATTTCTGTTTTGTTATTGTTTCGTTTGCTTTGTAAGAGGGAAAAATTGTTGTTTGGAAAATATTTTCAATAAAATATATTAAAAAAAAAACACTTAGCCCCAGAATCAGATAATCCCGCCAATGTACTTTCTCTAAGCAGTTTTCCACACACTGTACATGGCCTATAAGTTAAACTTGAAAAGACACGTTTCAGCTATTATACCAAAACGTGACTGCCAGGACTGGCTAACAACATGCCTAGAAACCTGTTTCTAGTCAACCATTGGGCTCTGACTGCAGAAGTAAGTAACTATCTTTTGAAATGAGTGTGAACTGACAATGCTCAACTGAAGTAACCAAAAATGCCATGTTCAAGGCAACCTAAGGGGCGGGATTTTCCGAGCCGAAATTGCGATCGGTGCAGGAACGGAGAATGGCCGTCAAACCCGAGATCGGGTCCGACAGCGCTCCCACAATTCTCCGGTCCCCGGAGCATCGCCGCCAATCGGGCGCATGTGGTTGGCGTGGTGCCGGATGGGGGCCATTGAAAGAGACCCCCCCCCCTAAGGCAGCACGGTGGCGTAGTGGGTCAGCTCTGCTGCCTCATGACGCCGAGGTCCCAGGTTCAATCCTGGCTCTGGGTCACTGTCCGTGTGGAGTTTGCACATTCACCCGTGTTTGTGTGGGTTTCGCCCCCACAACCCAAAGATGTGCAGGCTAGGTGGATTGGCCACGCCAAATTGCCCCTTAATTGGAAAAAAAAAATGAATTGGGTACTCTAAATTTATATTTAAAAAAAAAGAAAGGCCCCCGTGTCGATTCTCCAAGAGCAGCTGGCTGAGTTCCCGACGGCGTAGTTCTCTCATGATTCCACCCGTTAAGAACTTGGCGTGGCAGCTGCAGACTCAGTCCGCGGCTGCCCTGGTGGGATGCGGGTGGATCATTCACGGGGGGGGGGCCTCCAGGACGGCCAGGCCACCGATCCGCGGGCGTGCGGGATCTGGGGAGGGGGGCCTATGTTTTCGGTGCCGGTCCGTGGTGTGGGTCGGCCATGTCACGCGGGGAGGCCGCTGAAGGTGCAGGGCCCCGTATCGGCAGCCTGAGCTGCGAGGACTACCCCTGGGCCCTGCTAGCCCCCTACAAATTGGAGATCACCCTGGACTTTCTCCAGGTATGTCCAGAATGATTCGCGCACTTTTCTTTGTGGGCGTGGGTCATAGCCCCATTATTGGAGAATCCCGTCCCAGGTTTGTTGAATTACTTTCACAAGCTCCTCCCCATTCTAAGTAAGCCAATTTACATCAATAGCATCCTCCACCTGTCTAAAAGAAGCTACTGAATCCCATTTGGAGATGCCTGATCAATTAGATTCCCAATAGTTACCTCAACACTGGTTTTCATTGAACTTGGAGCACCCAACTCTACACACAATTTCCAACAAGGCAGCGAGCATAAGAGACCTGCAGTCATGTGCACTAAGAGAATTAGTTGTTTGCTTCAGTCATCAATTCACTGCTATGTCAACAATTTATACTGGGCTTCCAATAAGTAGTTCTCATCAGATCAATGAAGCATGAAAATAAGGCCACCAGAAAACTTACCGTGGAAATGATTACATTCTAACATGACCTGCTAAATGTCGCATCAGTAACATCACAATTCTAACTTGGTTTTGAAACAGAAATGGGAAATGGAGGCAACTTAGCCCATAACTCTGCAGAACTGCAATTTGGATAGACTGAGGACACTTCATTTGCATTCCCTGCTGCTGCTGGCTTTTTTCAATACCTGAGCAGTGTGTTTAGATAGGAATGATTGTTAATAAGTTCAATATTCAGCCTCATTGTTGTACCTGTCAGATATTTGGTAAATGGGCTAGCAGGCACAAATTTTTCACATTTGTTTCAAAGACCGTCCATACAACAGATGTTAAACTTATATACTTTATGTTTTTCTGTTCTTCCCTCAATCCTTTTCAAAAATATTACCTATTTTTCAAGCCTTGCCAGTGCAACTAATCAGACCAGAGTCTAATGTAGTGAGCTGCATCAAGGTTTCTGATCATAAAAATGTTTTCACAATATAAGATAAAGTCATATGTGCTGATGCAAGTCATGTTTTAACATCACATAAATCACCACAACACAACAGCATTCTTAAGTCAGTTCTCCAGGTTTTAGTGTCTCTCAAGTTTGCTACCTTGTCCTCTGTGCCAGAGCAAATCCCCGAAGTCTGACTGGGTAACTTCTCCCAGGCCAGAAATCTATACAACTTCCTTTGCTGCACATCAGTCTCCAAGCACAAACTCACAATTACAAGGAAATTCTGCCAATCTCTGAACTTCTCTTCATTAAGCTTTTACCAAACTGGTGGATACCTGCATGATTCAGGACCACCACATCTGCTGTAAGTGCCGACAGCGCAAGGAACGTTGGCTCAGAGTTGATGAGTTGGAGTCCAAGCTTCAGGCATTGCAATCCATTGGGGAGGGGGAAAGCTATCTGGACACTTTGCTTCAGGAGGCAGTCCACTCCTTAAACTATATATCAGATTTGATCTGTGACCAAGGATAGGAGGGTGTAACGATAAAAGAGAGGCAGGTATGGGAATCCAGAAGGTAGGAGTGAAGGAACCTCAGCCCTTGCAATTGTTTAACAGCGAGAGACAGATGAACCTCTCAGAGCAGGGAAGATGTGCAAACTGAGTAACGAACCCCTGAAGGCAAATTTGATTTTCTCCAACCTGAGAAACCCCACCATGTCGCTGACCCAAACCCCTTTTTGGACTTTGGAAGCTCCGAGTTCCTCCATCCCAGCAAAATCCGTCTCCGGACAACTAGGGAGGCAAAGGCCAAAGCCCCGGCCTCTCTCTCTCCCCGGGCTCCCGGATTTTCCGACACTCCAAATATTGCCGCCTCTGTACTCGGGAGTCATCCTCCCTCCCAGGACCTCAGACATGACGTCCGCGAATCCCTGCCAAAATCCCCTCAACCCCGGACACGCCAGAACATGTGCACATGATTCGCAGGACCTCTCCCCCAGTGCCCACACCTGTCCTCCACCTCCTCAAAGAACCTGCTCATCCGGGCCATAATCTAGGCGCCCTGTGGACCACTTAAATTGGATCAGGCTGAGCCTGGCACACGACAAAGACGTGTTAACTCTCCGCAGGGCCTCCTACCCATAACCCGACTTCATACTCCCCTCACAACTCTTCCTCCCATTTCCTCTTCACCTCCCCTATTGAAACACCTTCCCACTCCATCAGCTCTTTATATATTTCCAAGACCCTCCCCTCCCCGACTTCTGTTTTGGACATCACCTTATCCTGTAGTCCCCTTAGTGGGGGGGGCGGGAAGCCCGGGACCTGCCTCCGAACAAAGTCCCCCACTTGCAAATACCGGAACCCATTCCCCCTGGCAACTCAAACTCCTCCTCTAGCTCCTCCAAACTCAGAAAGCCCTCATCAATAAAAAGATCTCTGCATCTCTTGATCCCTGCCCGTTGCCACTTCCTAAAGCCTCCGTCAAGCTCCCCCGGAGCAAACTGGGGATTGTCACAGATCGATGACCACACCGACGTCCCCTCCAGTCCCATGTGCTGCCTCCACTGTCCCCACACCCTCAGGACTGCCACTACCACCGGGCTTGTAGAGTGCCGAGCCGGCGAGAACGGCAGAGGTGCTGTTAGCAAAGCCTTCAAGCTCGTGCCCTTGCAAGATGCCGTCTCTACCGACCCCTCCCCCACTACCCACTTCCTAACCATCGCTATGTTAGCCGCCCAGTAATAGTTGATAAAGTTCGGAAGGGCCAACCCACCCTCCCCCGCTCAAGTAGGATTTTCTTTACCCGCGGGGCTTTTCCAATCCAAATAAAACCAGAGATCACCACGTTCATCGTCCTATAAGACTCATTAAGGATCAAAATTGGGAGACACTGAAAAACGATGCAGAGCAAAATACCCCAAATTCATGCCATTTGTGCAGACACTCGCCCTCGGCTACCTGTACTGCAGTCTTACCCACTCCACATATAGTGGCGCAATCCCAAACCGCTCCAAAACCCCATCAAATAACCCACCCTACCTGGTCAAACGCCTTCTCGGCATCCAACGCCACCACGAGCTCTGTCTCCCTCTCCTCTGCCGGTGCCATAACTACATTCAATACCCTCTTAATGTTCAAAAAGAGCTGCCTCCCCTTCACAAACCCCATCTGATCTTCCCCTATCACCTTCTGGAGGTACTCCTCCAACCACGTTCAAGAGTGATATGGGCCTATACAACCCACACTCTGTCAGACCCTTATCCTTCTTGAGCAACAAGGAGATCGATGCCTTCCCCAAAGTCTGTGGCAAGACCCCATTCCCGATCGCCTCCTCAAACATCCCCACCCTTTAGCAAAACCAATTTATCCCTACATTTCTTGCAGTACTCCACCGGAAACCCATCCGGCCCTGCTACCTTCCCCGACAGCATCCTCCCAATCGCGTCCTTGATTTCCTACTCCCCTATTGCCCTCTCCAGTGTGGCCCTATCCTCCTCCCCAACCTCGGATATTCCAAACTATCCAGGAATTCCTGCATTCCCCGATCCTCCCCCGGTGGCTCCGACCTATACAACCTCTCATAAAATTTCTCAAACACCTCATTATTAATTTGGTCCAGAGCCACGACCAACTTTCCTGCCCTATCCCACACCTGAACAATTTCCCTCGCCGCTGCTTCCCTCCGAAGTTGGCCTGCCAACATGCGCCCACGTTCTCTCCATACTCGTAGACTGCTCCCTTCGCCCGCCTCAATTGCCGCACCGCCTTCCTTGTGAAAACAATTATTTTAAAGAAAGTAAGGAATCAATGACTGTTTTTTTTCAATTTTATATATGCTATTGTTACGATAAAACTCAGTGGGTCTACAGGATGTATACTTGGTAAATGGACATGGAAGTTCCATAGCTTGGCATGCAGGGTGTGAAGGACAATGGGATGTTGGTGGAGGGGCATAGCTTAGCATGGAAGGTATCTGGGGCAGTGGGGGTGTGGTTGAACAGGCATAGGTTGGCAAGGGGATATGCACAAGACTTTTGAAGTTACCTTTCAAAAGGTATCCACACAATGGTTCATAACATCTCTGAGGAACCGTGATACATGACTCGTTGAGAAGCTGGCCCAACTCTGTGAAAATTGGAGAGGGCTACGACTTACCTATCCCCACAATGGTGCTGACAAAGTCAGAAGTTCAGAGCATAGGCTCATGTCCTGTAGCAGCCCGCACCCTCATTGCATGCTGCTGGAAATTGAGGGCGCCAGAAATGGAGGTGGGATTCCTGGAATTGTGTCCCAGCGCCATTCTTAAAGGTCCACAGTGTGGTAGTGTGGTAGTATGCATTAGGGGTCATGTGGGACTGTGAAGCCGTGATGTCATTGGCTGACAGATCCCGGGTCCTGGTTGGCTGTTGACCTCTAGCTCCGCCCTGAAGGCGGAGTATAAGAACCTGGAGTTGTCCCCCGCCGACCAGTCTGCTACTGAACTGCGGGGAACAAGTCACGCTTAATAAAGCCTCATCGACTTCATCTCTATTCGTCTCGCGTGAGTCTTTGTGCGCTACAATTTATTAAGCGTGCTTAAAAGAACTATGGAGCTCAGGATCATCCCGGAATGCCTAAGGATCAGCCCCAACGTAGTGAACTCAGCAGCAGTTTTCAAACACTGGCAGACTTGTTTCGAGGCCTACCTCAGAACGGCCCCTGGCCGGGTCACAGAAGACCAGAAACTACAGGTCCTGCACTCGAAGGTAAGCCCGGAAATTTTCCCTCTCATCGAAGACGCAGAGGATTACCAGACTGCGTTCGCAGCACTAAAAAGCATCTATGTTCGCCCAGTGAACCAGATCTACGCACGCTACCAACTCGCAACGAGACGGCAAAGGCCCGGAGAATCGATAGATGATTTCTACGCCGCGCTACTAACCTTGGGACGGGCCTGCAGCTGCCCGCCGGTAAACGCGATGGAACACACGGACATGTTGATGCGTGGTGCTTTTGTGGCTGGAATGAACTCTTCCCAAATCCGCCAAAGACTTTTAGAAAAGGAGTCGCTAGGACTCTCAGAGGCACGGGCCCTTGCAGCCTCACTAGATGTGGCCGCGCGAAACGCCCGCGCCTACGTCCCCGACCGCGCGGCAACCCCTTGGGCTTCCTGGACCCCCGTCGCGACAAACCCCCCCACCCCACAGGCTTGCGCGGTTCAGACGCCAAGTCGTCCCGGGGGAGCCCGCTGCTATTTCTGCGGCCAGGCGAAACACCCCCGGCAGCGCTGCCCGGCCCGCGCAGCGATTTGTAAGAGCTGCGGCTGTGTGCCGGTCCCGGGAGGTCGCCGCTGTCCCCGGCGAACAAGGATTCCTGCGCGCTTCTTACGCTCCCCAACCCCCCCAGCACGACCCGCAGGCGCAACCAGTTTGGGTCCCGGCCACCGCTGTCCAGCGCCCCATGTACGACCCGCAGGCGCAACCAGTTTGGGTCCCGACTACCGCTGTCCCCGGAGAACAAGGTGATCTGCGCGTTTCTGACGCTCCCCAACCGCCCCAGCGCCCCATGTGCGACCCGCAGGCGCCGCCATTTTGCGTCCCGGCCACCACGAGGGGAGGAGGGGCGCCGCCATCTTGGGATCCCCCAGACCTGTGCGACGCATGGGGACGGCCATTTTGTCCAACCCCGCCGCCATCTTGTGACCCCCCAGCCATGTGCGATGCATGGGGGCGGCCATTTTGTTCACCCCCGCCGCCATCTTGGACGGCAACAACGGACCCCAGTGTCGACGGCTCCACGGGATTCGAGGAAGACGCTCAAACACTACGATCACGTCTGGCCTCAATGACGCTGGACCAAGCACGGCCCCGGACGCTCCAGACGACGACAACAACGGTGCTGATAAATGGGCACGAGACACCATGCCTGGTCGACTCCGGGAGCACGGAAAGCTTCATCCACCCCGACACGGTAAGACGCTGTTTTTTGACCATCCGTCCCAGTGCGCAAGAGATTTCCCTAGCTGCAGGATCCCACTCCGTACAGATTATAGGCTTCTGCATAGTGACCCTAATGGTGCAAGGGAGGGAGTTTAAAAACTACAGGCTCTACGTCCTTCCCCAACTCTGCGTGCCCACATTACTGGGATTAGATTTCCAGTGCAACCTGCAGAGCCTAACGTTTCAATTCGGCGGCCCAATACCCGCACTCACTATCTGCGGCCTCGCAACCCTCAAGGTTGAGCCCCCATCCTTGTTTGCAAACCTCACCCCGGATTGCAAACCCGTCGCCACTAGGAGCAGACGGTACAGCGCCCAGGACCGGACATTCATTCGGTCCGAAGTCCAGCGGCTACTGAATGAAGGCATAATCCAGGCCAGCAACAGTCCCTGGAGAGCACAAGTGGTAGTAGTAAAGACAGGGGAGAAGCAAAGGATGGTCATAGACTATAGCCAGACCATCAACAGGTACACACAACTAGATGCGTACCCTCTCCCCCGCATATCCGACATGGTCAATCGGATTGCCCAATATAAGGTCTTCTCCACCGTGGACCTCAAGTCCGCCTACCATCAGCTCCCCATCCGCCCAAGTGACCGCAAGTACACAGCCTTCGAGGCAGACGGGCGATTATACCACTTCCTAAGGGTCCCATTTGGCGTCACAAACGGGGTCTCGGTCTTCCAACGAGAGATGGACCGAATGGTTGATCAACACGGGTTGCAGGCCACGTTCCCGTACCTCGACAACGTAACCATCTGCGGCCACGATCAGCAGGACCACGACGCCGACCTCCAAAAATTCCTCCAGACCGCTAAAGCCTTGAACCTCACATACAACGAGGACAAGTGCGTGTTTAGCACAAACCGGCTAGCCATCTTGGGATATGTAATGCGCAATGGGATAATAGGCCCCGACCCCGAACGCATGCGCCCCCTCATGGAATTTCCCCTCCCGCACTGCTCAAAAGCCCTAAAACGCTGCCTGGGGTTTTTTTCATATTACGCCCAGTGGGTTCCCCAGTACGCAGACAAGGCCCGCCCCCTAATACAGACCACGACCTTCCCTCTGTCGACAGAGGCTTGCCAGGCCTTCAGCCGCATCAAAGCGGATATCGCAAAGGCCACGATGCACGCCATCGACGAGTCCCTCCCCTTCCAGGTCGAGAGCGACGCCTCCGATGTAGCTCTAGCGGCCACCCTTAACCAAGCGGGCAGGCCCGTGGCCTTTTTCTCCCGAACCCTCCACGCTTCAGAAATCCGCCACTCCTCAGTGGAAAAGGAAGCCCAAGCCATAGTGGAAGCTGTGCGACATTGGAGGCATTACCTGGCCGGCAGGAGATTCACTCTCCTCACGGACCAACGGTCGGTAGCCTTCATGTTCGATAATGCACAGCGGGGCAAAATTAAGAACGACAAGATCTTAAGGTGGAGGATAGAGCTCTCCACCTTCAACTATGAGATCATGTACCGTCCCGGAAAGCTGAACGAGCCGTCCGACGCCGTATCCCGCGGCACATGTGCCAACGCACAAATTAACCGCCTCCAAACCCTCCACGAGGACCTCTGCCACCCAGGGGTCACTCGGTTCTACCACTTTATAAAGTCCCGCAACCTCCCCTACTCTGTGGAGGAGGTCCGTACAGTCACAAGGAACTGCCACATCTGCGCAGAGTGCAAACCGCACTTTTTCAGGCCGGATGGTGCGCACCTGATCAAGGCTTCCCGTCCCTTTGAACGCCTTGGTCTGGATTTCAAAGGGCCCCTCCCCTCCACCGACCGCAACATATACTTCCTGAACGTGGTGGACGAGTACTCCCGTTTCCCCTTCGCCATCCCCTGCCCTGACATGACAGCGGCCACAGTCATTAAAGCCCTTAACACCATATTCACACTGTTCGGTTGCCCCGCATACGTCCACAGCGACAGGGGGTCCTCCTTTGAGTGACGAGCTGCGCCAGTTCCTGCTCAGCAACGGTATAGCCTCGAGCAGGACGACCAGCTACAACCCCCGGGGGAACGGGCAAGTAGAGAGGGAGAACGGCACGGTCTGAAAGACCGTCCTACTGGCCCTACGGTCCAGGGACCTCCCAGTTTCACGGTGGCAGGAGGTCCTCCCGGACGCTCTCCACTCCATCCGGTCGCTACTGTGTACTAGCACTAACCAAACGCCTCATGAGCGCCTCCTTGTCTTCCCCAGGAAGTCCTCCTCTGGAACGTCGCTGCCGACCTGGTTGGCGGTCCCAGGACCGATCCTGCTCCGAAAACATGTGCGGGCGCACAAGTCGGACCCGTTGGTCGAGAGGGTTCGCCTCCTCCACGCGAACCCGCAGTACGCTTACGTGGAGTACCCCGACGGCCGACAGGACACGGTCTCCCTGCGAGATCTGGCGCCCGCCGGCAACACGCACACCCCCCCGACACCAATCACCCCCTCCCTGCCACCGGCGCACCCCGCGAGCGCCCCCTTCCCGGGGGGATTGGTCCTCCTCCCAGGTCCGACCAGAAGTGAAGCGGAAGCAGAAACCGTAAGGCTCCCGGAGACGACAACACGGGAACAAGCACCACCACCTGGGCCGAGGCGATCGACGAGGACGACCAGACCGCCCGACCGACTCGTGGCATCGATGTAACACTACTATATTGTGGACTGTAACGAGAACGTTTTCCTTTTCCCCCTTTTACTGTAAATAGTTCAAAACAAAAAAAAAAAACCTCTGTACATGCTGTGATGACATGCAAAAGTTTTCCTCCCAGGACCAGCCTTGTAAACCCCTACCACCATGTGAAGCACCACCCCGCCGGGTCCATTTTTAACAAGGGGTGAATGTGGTAGTATGCATTAGGGGTCATGTGGGACTGTGAAGCCGTGATGTCATTGGCTGACAGATTCCGGGTCCTGGTTGGCTGTTGACCTCTAGCTCCGCCCTGAAGGCGGAGTATAAGAACCTGGAGTTCTCCCCCGCAGGCCAGTCTGCTACTGAACTGCGGGGAACAAGTCACGCTTAATAAAGCCTCATCGACTTCATCTCTATTCGTCTCTCGTGAGTCTTTGTGCGCTACAGGTAGTACCAGGTATTGCGGTACCTAAGAGGCTGATGACCATTGGTTAGACCCAGGAGTTTACCATTGGCTGTTGTTACGTAGCTCCGCCCTGCCAGGTGGAGTATAAGAAACGGTGCCGTCCCAGAAGCCTTCACTTTCTGTACCGAAGCTGCTGGGGAAGAAGTTCTAGTAGATTAAAGCCTTCAGTTATGAAATCACTTAGTCTTGAGTGTAATTGATCGCGCATCAATTTAATCCACTAGATTTAAGCTGGAAGGATGGATCTCCGAATCAAACCGGACCGGTGCCTTCAACTCAGCCCCCACGCAGAGAACCCGGCTGCAATATTTAAACACTGGCTGGGGTGCTTTAAAGGCTACCTCGAGACGGCCGGAGGCACCCCCTCAGAAGGACAGAAAATGCATCTCCTGCGCTCAAGAGTCAGCCCTGGGATCTACACCCTTAACGAGGTGGCGGAGATCTATGATGCCGCGATCGAACTGTTAGAAGGACATTATATCCACCCTGTAAATCAGGTCTACGCACGTCACCTGCTTGCAACTAGACGGCAAAGCCCCAGGAAATCGTTGGAAGATTTCTACCGGGCGCTACTGGCGCTGAGCCGAAACTGTGGCTGCTCGCAAGTTTCGGGGAGCAAGTACACGGAACTTTGAATCAGGGGTGCTTTCGTAGCAGGTATGAGCTCCTCAGATATCGGCCGAAGACTCTTAGAAAAGGACACCCTGGGACTGAGAGAGGCACGGGCCCTGGCAGGGTCCATGGACGTTGCCTACAAAAACGCCCAATCCTATGCGCCCGACCGGGCGGCGGCCCCCTGGGCTGCGTGGCACCCTGCAGCGGCAGCCCCACAGACCTTGCCCCTGACCCCGCAGGCCTGCGCTACGAGATGGCCCGCTAACGCCGCCGGGTCCCGCTGTTTCTTCTGCGAGCAGGCGAATCATCCCCGCTTGCACTGCCCGGCCCACACCGCCTGCAAAGGGTGCGGCAAGAAGGGCCAATTTGTGGGGGTCTGCCAGGCCCGCGCCGTGGCCGCGGTCTCCAGCGACTCCTGACTGCTGCGGCAACCCCCCTTCAGGCTCCGACCGGCCAGGGCTCACCGCCACCCCCCTATCCTAGGGCCACGTGCGACCCATGGGCATGGCCATCTTGCCACCCGAACACCATGCTGGACAGGTGGGCGGCGCCATTTTTTCTATCGCCGCCGCCGCCATCTTGTTCATCCCCGGACACCATGTGCGACGCCATCTTGGATGGGGCCCCAGGCCCCCAGCACGGCCGACTACACGCTGCCCGATCAGAACTCGCAACTGCTTCATCTGGCCTCGGTGACACTGGACCAAAGTCGACCCCGGACACTCGCAACAGCTACAACGACGGTCCTCATCAACTGCCACGAGACGTCTTGTCTGATTGACTCTGGGACCACCCCAACACGATAAGGCGCTGTTCACTTGTAACCCACCCTGTAAACCAAAGGATCTCCTTGGCCTCCGGGTCACACTCGGTGGAGATAAAGGGGTTCTGCCTAGCGAACCTCACAGTCCAAGGCAGGAAATTCGACAATTTCCACCTGTACGTCCTGCCGCATCTCTGCGCAGCCACCCTCCTTGTGCTGAATTTCCAGTGCCATTTGCAAAGCCTGACCTTTAAATTTGGCGGCCCTATATCCCCCCTTACTGTCTGCGGCCTCGCGACCCTTAAGGTCGACCCGCCTTCCCTGTTTGCGAACCTCACCCCGGATTGCAAACCCGTCGCCACCAGGAGCAGGCGGTACAATGCCCAGGACCGGACCTTCATCAGGTCAAAGGTCCAAAGGCTGCTGGGGGAAGGGGTCATCGAAGCGAGCAACAGTCCCTGGAGAGCTCAAGTAGTGGTGGTAAAGACCGGGGAGAAGCATAGGATGGTCATTGACTACAGCCAGACCATCAACAGGTTTACGCAGCTGGACGCGTACCCTCTCCCCCATATAGCCGACCTGGTAAACAGGATCGCGCAATACAAGGTCTTCTTCACGGTGGATCTCAGGTCCGCCTACCACCAGCTACCCCTCCGTAATAGTAACCGCAGGTACACTGCCTTCGAAGCAGATAGATGGCTCTATCAATTTTAAGAGTTCCCTTTGGTGTCACTAATGGGGTCTCGGTCTTCCAGCGAGAGATGGACCGAATGGTTGACCGGTACGGCTTACGCGCAACGTTCCCGTATCTGGATAACGTCACCATCTGCGGCCATGACCAGCAGGACCACGACACCAACCTCCGCAAATTTCTCCAGACTGCGAAAATCCTTAACCTGACATACAATAAGGATAAATGCGTGTTTAGCACCGACCATCTGGCCATTCTAGGCTACGTAGTGCGAAATGGAGTTATCGGCCCCGACCCTGAGCGCATGCGCCCCCTTATGGAGTTCCCCCTCCCTCACTGCCCCAAGGCCCTGAAGTGCTGCCTCGGGTTTTTCAGCTATTACGCACAGTCGGTCCCCAACTACGCAGACAAAGCCCGACCCCTAATCCAGTCCACCACCTTCCCCCTGTCGACGGAGGCCCGCCAGGCCTTCAGCTGCATCAAAACAAACATTGCAAAGGCCACGATGCGTGCCATCGACAAGTCCCCCCCTTTCCAGGTCGAGAGCGATGCGTCCAACGTAGCTCTGGCGGCCACCCTCAATCAAGCGGGCAGGCCCGTGGCTTTCTTCTCCCATACCCTCCATGCTTCCGTAATTCGCCATTCCTCGGTCGAAAAAGAGGCACAAGCCATAGTAGAAGCTGTGAGACATTGGAGGCATTACCTGGCCGGCAGGAGTTGCACTTCATGTTCGATAATGCACAGCGGGGCAAGATTAAAAACGCCAAGAACTTGCGGTGGAGGATAGAACTCTCTACCTTCAACTACGAGATCTTGTACCGTCCGGGGAAGCTAAGCGAGTCTCCTGATGCCCTGTCCCGCTGCACTTGTGCCACTGCACAAGTGGACCGCCTCCGAGCCCTCCACGAGGACCTCTGCCACCCGGGGGTCACTCGTTTCTTCCACTTCATCAAGACCCGCAACCTGCCCTACTCCATCGAGGAGGCCAGGACAGTCACCAGGGACTGCCAAATCTGCGCAGAGTGCAAACCGCACTTCTACCGGCCAGAGAGGGCGCACCTGATAAAGGCTTCCCATCCCTTTGAATGCCTCAGCCTGGATTTCAAAGGCCCCCTCCCCTCCAGCGACCGCAACACGTATGTCCTGAACGTGATTGACGAGTACTCCCGGTTCCCATTCGCCATCCCCTGCCCAGACATGACCACAACCACCGTCATCAAGGCCCTCCAGGGTATCTTTACACTGTTCGGTTTCCCTGCGTACGTACACAGTGATAGGGGGTCCTCCTTTATGAGCGCCGAACTGCGTCAATTCCTGCTCAGCAAGGGCATCGCCTCGAGCAGGATGACCAGTTACAACCCCTGGGGAAACGGGCAGGTGGAGAGGGAGAACGTACCGGTCTGGAAGACTGTTCTACTGGCCCTACAGTCCAGGAATCTCCCAGTCTCCCACTGGCAAGAAGTCCTCCCGATGGTCCTCCACGCTATCCGGTCGCTGCTCTGTACAACCACAAATCAGACACCTCATGAATGTCTCCTTGTTTTCCCCAGGAAGTCCTCCTCCGGGACCTCGCTCCCAACCTGGCAAGCGACACCCGGACCCATCCTGCTTCGGAAGCACGTGCGGACGCACAAGTCGTACCCGTTGGTCGAGAGGGTCTACCTGCTGCACGCTAACCCCCAGTACGCCTACGTGGCGTTCCCTGAAGGCCGGCAAGATACAGTCTCCCTTCGGGACTTGGCGCCCGCCGGAACCCCACGCGCACCCGAACCATTACCCCCACCCCCACCCCCCCACAGCAGTGGGAAGGGTCAGTACTTCCGCCGCTCCTGCCTAGGCCCGCCCACCCACCGACGCCCCCTACAGGTGCCCCTCCGTGTCAACCGTTTGCCCCAACAGCACCGCTTAGGGGTGATGAAGCTGCCAGGGAGGCCAAAACCACGCTCCCGGAGTCGCAACCACCGAGAGCCCCACCAGAATCACCACCAAAGCCCAGACGCTCCAGAAGGATGACCAGGCCACCCGATCGACTGATTGCTTCGCTGTGACTTTAACTGTGAACGAACACTTTGTAAATATCCTCAACAGCACAGTACCTCCATACCTGATCATACCATGTTAAAGGCGACTGTTACCACTGGTCACCACCCCCGCCGGACTCTTTTTTAACAGGGGGTGAATGTGGTAGTACCAGGTATTGCGGTACCTAAGAAGCTGATGACCATTGGTTAGACCCAGGATTTACCATTGGCTGTTGTTACGTAGCTCCGCCCTGACAGGCGGAGTATAAGAAACGGTGCCGTCCCAGCAGCCTTCACTTTCTGTACCGAAGCTGCTGGGGAACAAGTTCTAGTAGATTAAAGCCTTCAGTTATGAAATCACTTCGTCTTGAGTGTAATTGATCGCGCATCACACAGCATCTCTCCAACTCTGTGAAATGAAAGCACAACAGCGCCTATACTTCCTCAGGAAACTAAGGAAATTCGGCATGTCCACATTGACTCTTACCAACTTTTACAGATGCACCATAGAAAGAATCCTATCTGGCTGCATCACAGCCTGGTATGGCAACTGCTCGGCCCAGGACCGCAAGAAACTTCAGAGAGTCGTGAACACCGCCCAGTCCATCACACGAACCTGCCTCCCATCCATTGACTCCATCTACACCTCCCGCTGCCTGGGGAAAGCGGGCAGTATAATCAAAGATCCCTCCCACCCGGCTTACTCACTCTTCCAACTTCTTCCATCGGGCAGGAGATACAGAAGTCTGAGAACACGCACGAACAGACTCAAAAACAGCTTCTTCCCCACTGTCACCAGACTCCTAAATGACCCTCTTATGGACTGATTTCATGAACACTACACCCTGTATGCTTCATCCGATGCCAGTGCTTTTGTAGTTACATTGTATAGGTTGTGTTGCCCTATTATGTATTTTCTTTTATTCCCTTTTCTTCTCATGTACTTAATGATCTGTTGAGCTGCTCGCAGAAAAATACTTTTCACTGTACCTTGGTACACGTGACAATAAACAAATCTAATCCAATCCAATCCAATCCAATCCAACCCTGACTCTCAGCATTTAGAACATGTAATTTGTTGTTGAAAATTCATAAATTTTTGAAGGAATTAAGGTTTTCCCTGAGAAAAGAAAATATAAAACTGTTGGAGTGAATGAGCAAACTTAATGGTAACCAAAAGCCAATAACGGAGGGCTGTATTTCACTACCTAGGCAGGAAATTTCCTGACACTTCAGACCCGGCTCAATTAAAAAGTACCCCAAGTTCTGTAATTTTAGCTCTGGCTGGAGTTAGTTGGGGATGGAGTCAGGCCTGCTGACTCCAGAAGCAGAGCATCGGTGACCAAGGGGACAGGTGAGTGCCAGGGCGGGCTGGTTGGAAATCCCATCTCGGTCCTCTGGGACTATGTCCTAGCTATTTCAGAAGCTGTTTGGTCCTCTAACCCTCACCCACTGTAGCCCCTCATACTCTCCATGTAACCTCCATGTAAGATCATTGCCAACGCATGCTTCCCAACCACCCCAACAGACTCTCATACCCTCCATGCCACCTTTGAAGCCACTCACCCAGTATCCATCATGCACCGACTTCAGCAGCCATGTGGAGATGAAAAAAAAAATGAACTTCTCACAATCTAATACAGCTTTTGCTCCTACACACATCATACTAAAAAAAATCTCCCATTCATAAAATTAATTTGAAGCTTTTAAACTACCAAATAGTTAGTCTTTTTTAAAAACATATTTCTATTGAGACTTAGAGACAACTAATCTCTTTAAACTATCAAACTGTGAACTCAGAAACTGCTGCTGAGATAATTGTCACTTTTGAAACTCAGCCAAGTATTCCTAATCATATTATAATAGCCCTTGGAAAAATGTCAACTGACAACTCTATTGAAACTGTATGAACAGATGATACATCTTTTTCCAATGTCCCGTCAACCAAAACTGTCCAAGCAGAGGGTTTTTCTTTTAAACTCTCAGTGACATCATCAGCCTGCTTTTCAAAGTTTTATGAGAAGGAAATTTGAAAGACTTAGGGCGGGATTCTCCAGGAATTGGCAGGGCGGGCAGAAACGGCGCAGTGGAGTGGCGGGAACCATTCCGGCGTCGGGCTGCCCCAAAGGTGCGGATTCCTCCGCACCTTCAGGGGCTAGGCTGGCGCCGGAGCGGTTTGCGTCCCGCTGGCCGGCGTGGAAGGCCTTTGGTGCCGTGCCAGCCAGGGCCGAAGGGACTGTGCCGGCCAGCGCTGGTCCGCACATGTGCGGGAGCATCATCGTCTGCTGACGTCATCCCCGCACCGGGCATGGCGGATGGCCACGGCCTCTGATGCGGAAGGAATAGAGTGCCCCCATGGCACAGGCCCACCCGCGGATTGGTGGGCCCCGACCGCGGGTCAGGCCACCGTGGGGGCACATCCCGGGACCAGATCCCCCCGCGACCCACCAATAACCCCGGAGGCCGCCCGCGCCGCCAGGTCCTGCCGGTAAGGGACCAACTCCAATTTACGCCGGCGGGACCAGCTACAGGCGGGCGGGACTTCGGTCCATCGTGGGCAGGAGAACTCAGCCGGCCCCGGGACCCATTGAGTCGCGCCGGACCCCGCCATTCTCCGAGGCGAGTGGCGCGACTCACGCCACGTCGGTTTTTGGGGGTGGGAGAATTCGGAGGCCGGCGGGGGCGGGATTCACGCCGCCCCCCCGGCGATTCTCCAGATTCTCATGTCAGTTATCCAGACCTTCAAGAGCGTTTACATCTACTCCATCAATTTGTGATTGCCATATTAAAGGTTAAGGTTCATGTAACAAAATGGGGTCAGTTTGAAAAGGTTCGGCTGAGTTTGGTTTTCCTCATGAATTCTGCCCCACTGCCTTTCTCTACTGCCTAAAATGTAATCTGTTGGAAATGGGGGCAGAGTTCTGAATTTGCATCCCGTCCTTCAATTTTTAAAGGTAGGCAGAGATTGGAGGGGGGGGGGGGTTTAAAAAAGGAGAAGCGGGGGAGTTGGGCAAGGTAGGGGTCGGTGGGAAATTCTTTGGGGGGTGCTTGTTATGTCAAGCCATGTTGGCTGGTTTGGGGGGGGGGGGGTGTTGTTATCCATTGTGTTAAAATTTATAATATAAATGCCTCAAAAAAATATTTTTGAGAAAAAACAACCACAAAGATAAAATCAGGTATGACTTTAACTAGGTGGTTCATCCACAGAAAAACACTGGCACAGACTTCATGAGTGCAGCAACCTATGTCTGCAGTGGAACATCCTATGATTCTATAACTGAAAAACTCACTAGTGTGTAGTGAGTGAGTTCACTGCGGGGTCAGGTACGTATGAGACGTCAGAGAGTGACTGGAGTTCCTCCACGCCGGAGGTGAATAGATGATCACCATGGAACAGCGAGATCTTTTCCTCCTCACCCATATTCCCACAGCCCACCAGCTTGTCATATGAGGAGTGGGTGAGAATTATTGGTCTGAACTCGTTGGGAGTTTAGAAGGATGAGGGGGATCTTATTGAAACTGAGAGGCCTAGATAGAATGAACATGGCGAGGATGTTTCCACGAGTAGGAAAACTAGAACCAGAGGCCCCATCCTCAGGCTAATGGGACGATCCTTTAAAACTGAGATTAGGAGGAATTTCTTCAGCCAGTGGGTAGTGAAACTGTGGAACTCTTTGCCGCAGAAGGTTGTGGAGGCCAAATCACCGTGTCTTTAAGACAGAGATAGATAGGTTTCTTTTTTTAAATAAATTTAGACTATCCAATTTTTTTCCAATTAAGGGACAATTTGGCGTGGCCCATCCACCTACCCTGCACATCTTTGGGTTGTGGGATGAGACCCACGCAGACACGGGGAGAATGCGCAAACTCCACACGGACAGTGACCCAGGGCCGGGATCGAACCCAGGTCCTCGGTGTTGTGAGGCAGCAGTGCTAACCACTGCGCCACTATGCTGCCCTTAGATTTTTGACTAATAAGGGGATCAGGTGTTGTGGGGAGAAGGCAGGAGAATGGGGATGAGAAACATATCAGCCATGATTGAATGGCAGAGCAGACCCGATGGGCTGAATGGTCTAATTCTGATCCTATGTCTTGTGGTCCAAATGAATGAATGACTTATACTCGAGTGGACACCTTAGAGACAAGGGTCGCAATTGAATGGCCTCGTCGAGCCCGACTCGGTGACACAACAACGTCCTTAAATCTCACGAGATCTAATGAGATATCGCAATCTGGATCTCTCACTCGCTGGGCGAGATCCAGATTAATATATTTATTCAGCTCATTTAGATATGTCTGCACCCATTTCTCCCGAGGCCAGGGAACTAAAGCCCACATGTGGGAGGACTCACCATGGCGCCGTTTAGTATTGGTCCACACAAACGTGGACCATGCGTAAAGGCACCTGGGGGGTGGAGAGGGGTCGCCCAGGCCATGGGAGGCCTGTGGGTGGTTGGGCTCTGGGCAGAGGTGGTACCCTGGCACTCCCGCTGGCACATGGGCATCTTGGCAGTGCCACCCAAGCACCCTTGCAATGCCCAAGAATCAGGCCCGGAAGTTCCCTGCCCTTAGACATGTGTGACTGCTTGTAGTCCCAACAGTGGCCAGCGCTCCTAGTGGCACTGCAGAGTTGCTGGCCAATCAGATGGCTGGGAGCTCAATAAGATGGCACTTCCTCCCAATTGAAGGGCAGTAATCCCGCCTCCAGCCAATTAATTCCCCATGTTGAATGGCTATGACAACTTTCTCAGTGGCATTTCAAAGACACACAAAGTTGAGATTCAATTAAAGGGCAAAAGTTAAAAGTATTGCATATGCTGAAATATTGGAGCAAGAACTGAAACTTACTTTTGAGATGGTATTTCAAGGTGGAAAGCTACAAGGAGGCAGTGACAAAGAGTGGGACAGAGATGACTGATAACTTTACAACTGATGGTGGGCTAACGAACGTGGGCGCACAGGAGGTCTCTTAAATATATGGAGCTTTTTTGAAGATATCAGACTGAATGAGACTGCAGAAATATAGTGGTTACTCCATGGAGGGCTTTACAGAAAATAATAAATCATTGAGCGTAGGAATTTCAGGAGAGATGGATGTGGAATTAGGGAGCAAGGATATATTTAAAGGAAAGTCAAGTCGGGGATGGGGAGGTCATTGAACCAGATTGATAATGTCAACTTATTTTTTGTGTAAATCTGGTGATGATGGACACTTCAAAGGGACATATGATCGTGCCAAAGGAATTGAGAATCATTTAACTATGGCAGTTAGCATTGGGGTCTGGAAAGGGGAACTAGGTGACCATATACTTAGTGGGAAGTAAATAGAAAAAGGAGGAAGTAGATCTCATGTGTTATGGGCCAGGGTTTAGAGAACCCCAAAGTATATCATGGAGTTCATCTGACCTACAACTGTTTATAGATTTTGGTTATGAGGAGCACAAGGGCCTACTCTTCAGGTGTTATGCAAGAGAGGCATTTAGCACTTTAAATCAAAAACAAAGTTTATGCTACACATTCAGTTAACATTTTATAAACACACACAATAAGCATTTTTATCAACTACAAACATACATACCCCACACAGCTACAGTACTCTATATTTAACCATTAATAACTTCCCTTTTACTGATTTACTCAAGTAACAACATTCATAAATCAGACAATCCCTTTTTCCACAAAACAGTAGGTTTGAATTCCTTCCAGAACAAAGGTATCACTTTTAAATTATCAAGTGATCTGGACACCTTTTAACATATATATTTGATCTAAACCAAAAGTAAAACACAGAGCCACAAAAGGACAGAGGGATGTATGATAGTGCGCTGGAGTCTGAGTCATTAAGTGGTTTCAAGAAGGAGATAGATATATTTCTGATTTTAAAAACGGGTTAAAAGGATATGGGGAACAGGTATGATCAGATTGAATGGCGGAGAAGGCTCGAGGGGCTGAATTGTCTACTTCTGCTCCTAATTCCTATGCTTGTTGTAGTTAAGCCAGGTCTGGTGGTTGATAGAGGTCATCGTGCATTAGGTACATTCACGTTTGCATCTCTCGGACTTGACAAAATAAATATAAGGGCTACATTTAGGGAGCCAACAATTGATTTGCAGACAATAGGACTAGAAGGAAGTGGTGGAAGGATAAAGGTGAGGGTGTTTGAAATTTGAGAGTTATTTTTGATAGGATTAATCAAATGATCTTGATGGGAAGAACATTTTTCCATGGATGGAAACTGGAAAAAAAGTGGGATTGGAGAAAGGTTGAACAATTATAGGGGGTAGTATCCTCATGGTGGTCACAAAAGATGATGAGCTTGACAAGGATAAAGGTGAGGGAGATTATATGAAAGGTGAGGCTGAGGGGAGACAAGAGGAAAATGAAGTCAAAAAGTTGAGATGTGGGATGAAATCATTGAGGATATATCATTGCTCATCACTAACATTTGCTGTATTTTGTAGCCATCTGGGATGGCCACTTCCAGAATACAAAATGGATGTTTACAGAGACTGCAGGGAACTATGGACAATGCTAAGAAAGCAGGCAGGCACAGAGTCTGTACATGTATTGGAACCGCAGCTCCCAGATGAGACTGAAACTGGAGGTCCATTAGCGTATTGATGGCCCATCTCCGGGAACAAAGGGAGATACTCAAGTAACCGATCTGGCTCCAGACCTCACGGCGCCAGTTCCCCAAACCGAAAGCACAAACAAAGCCAGGCCAACGGCCACCTAGGACATGCCCAGCCAACAGGGCACCCACCCCTTTATTGGTCAAGATCAATACAAGTGATCAAGATACAGCCCAATTGATTGGGGCCAAGTTCAAGGCCCGCCCAAAAGCGCGCGATGCCCCTTCGGGTATAAGAAGAAACCCCCGAGAGAGAATCGCTCTCTTGGAATTTGCTCTCAAAGCGGAGAGACCCTTCCACCAGCTGCACCAGAAGCAACTAAGTCCAAGGTCAACGCTCGCTACCAGACGGATGACCTTAGCTGTTCTCCTGTACCCCACTTCGACCCCAGCAGCCTTCGATCCGAACAACGGCCATTCTTCCTCTGACTGAGTGGGCGCCCGAAGCCAAGTATAGGCTTTCGCAGTAGTGATAGTTTAGTCTGTAGTATTTTGTGCATGAGTAGATATTGCCGTGTGTGTAAATAAATAGTATTGACTTTGAACTAACTAACTGGTGCACCGGCTCTTTGATCAGTATTCAGGTTTGAACCTTGTAGCGATATCGAAAGATACCTGGCGACTCTAAAGCAAACGTAATTAGAATTAAGGAAGGCAACCATATTGATCGCCATAGTTAGAACCACATAATGAGAGCAACATTTACTGGCGACCTCTGACGGGACTCAACTTAGGAGTGACCCTAGTCACTCCGAGAGAACCCAAATTTGAATTGGAATCCAATTGGAAACAGAAAAACCACAAGTGTAAGAACGATACTGATCAACCCTCCAAGATTCGGAAGTGTGTTAATGCATGCGTACTAACAGGGATATAAGGTAAACAAAGAGATTTTGTTGCATAAAACTGTCGGGAGCTTTGTAGGCCAGGAATTAGCGTAAGCCGTATCCGTGTTTGCATCACCACTTTATCACCCCCTGTTCCAAATTCGGTAGAGACCACGGAGATAGAGAAAAATAGCAATGAAGGCAATGGAACGCCTTATGAACCCCCAGGAATTCGAGGTCGCAGCGACCAGTAGAGTAGGACAGTGCCCAGTATGGGAAGAAGAGATCAGAAAATATCTCAAAGGGAAAGGATGACCCCTTTGGAGTGAATTCTGCACCAATGAGGAAACAGGTCCCAGAGGTATAGGGCATACTTGGTGGGAGAACCTGACAGAGATTCATAAGAAGAGCTTAGGGAAAGCTCGCAAGCCGATGGCAATCGTGTCATGCTAGGCACAATTGCGAGGCCCATGAGGTCGTCATGAGGACGATCCGTAGAGAGATTGAGGAGAGAGACAAGAGTAGTGAAGGAGATGTGAGTGGATATGAGAGAGAGGATAAGGAACTGAGAGAGCAGTTAGCGGCGAGGGATAAGGAGGTGGAGAATGCCATCGGGCACACCAGTCTTGTCTCGTCCATTTAAGCAGCTTTCAGTCCCAATATGACAAAGCCTACCAGGACACGCAACGCGCGGTGTTGGTAAGACAGGAAACCGAACAACAAGTTGAGCAGTTATAGAAACAGTGCAGTGATTTAAAAGCAGCCCTACGAGCACTCCACACTTCCACGACGGAACAAAGGCAGAGCTCGGTAGATCACGCAAAGTGCCATTAGCAAATTGCAGAATTGCAATCTCTGCTTTCTGTTCAGAATGGATTTCAGAGCACGTTTGGACCCCAGTTAGACCAGGAAAATGGCCCCGATTGGCAGGAGTTAAATGAGACTACCCACAGATATGTACATGGGACATGTACACAGGAAAAACCCCAGAAACGAAAAGCACCCCAACCCCCAACTGCACAAGCAGAAGACACCCCTATGAACCCTGTAACCACACATCGCAGGGCCGCAGCAGAAGGAAACTCAGATTTCCTATACACTACCCCGTTAACCGTCACCCAATTAAGAGACGCGTGTGATAAAATAACACCGTTCCTACCTAGATCGGACCCCCACCAGTTTTTTGCTAGAGTAAAACAGCAGGCGACCATGTACGGCCTGGATGAAAAGGAGCAAGTGAAGCTCACAGTTTTAAGCCTCGACCCTTCCGTCGTGGCAGCCCTCCCCGACCCACAGAATGTAGGAGTAGGCACTCTACAAGAAATGCACACAGCGATCCTAGATGCGATCGGTTATAACAAAGGAGACCCCGTCGAAGGCCTCAACAAGTGTAGGCAAAAGAAGACAGAGCACTCCACAGCGTTTGCTGGACGCTTGTGGATACATTTCACGGCAGTATTCGGAGAGTTAGCCCGCTCCCATTTGTCCCAAGATAATATGGCCAAATGGACTCGCATCCTCGTTTCTCATGCGACGAGGCCAACAATGAGAAATGGGTTTTGAAAAGATTGTCCCGCTCTTGGGAACAGCCCATCCAAGGCACAACCGCATTTGTTAAAATAGAGGAAGAACAGGCAGACATGCATCCAGTTAAGATGCACCAGAACCCCGCATGGGTAAATGAGGGCAGGAACAGCCCACAGCAACCCAAATCCCAGGAGTGTTACAATTGCGGACAATTAGGACATTACGCACGAGAATGTCAAGCCCCCCTGAAACAGCAACGGAGTCAGCCCACAAATGCCCCCCGAACCAGCAACGACACCAACAGCCCCAACCCCCCACCCAGGGAACCATACCCAAGGGAGCAATACCCCAGAAAGCCTGCTCCAACTTAGGTGCCCCAGGGGTCATGTTGCAACTGTGGGCAGTCAGGACACTTCACCCGAGATTGCAGGAGACCCCCACCACCAGCTAAACTAGCCCTCAGATATGAAAGAGAACACCACCCGCAGCTGCAAGGTCCCAGCCGCCCCATGCAAACTGTGAGCGCTTATCCACCACTTCTCATGGCAGGGACACCTCAGCAATGCCACTTCATTTTTGTTTCTCTCCTCCTTCCTCTCTTCTTCGGTCACACTACACTGACTCCATACACTAGTTACACCCCAAGCCAAATGTGATTTACGGTGTCCTCCTTTCTGATGGAACCTGCACCATGTTTGTTATGTATGTGATGCACGATCAATGACCACTAGGCGAGGTTGTAGTCCAACTGAAGGCTTTAATAAGCTAGATGTTTCCCCAGCAGCTCAGGTACAGAATGAAGGCTGCTAGGACGGCACGGGTTCTTATACCCCACCTATCAGGGCGGAGCTTTTATACACTCTCGCCAATAGCAGGCATACAGGTTCTACCAATGGTACTTTAGCCTCTCAGGTACCGTAATACCTATAATACCACAGTATGTTTGTTTGTTACTGTGCATGTTAAATGTTGTTTGTTACCTCAAGGTTTTCATGACTCCACGCCACCACTCTTTTAACGCCCACTGGCAGTTAATGGAACTAGTTTGTCCGCAGACAACCGCTCATAACTACTCTTCTGCTTTGACGGTAGAAGATAGCAACAAAGGCAACCCCCACGACGACCACAAATTCTTACCGTTCTTGCCGTCGCTCAAGCAGTGGAGAAATGGCACTGGTCCCTGCCCTGCCTGAGGACCACCCCCCTGTCAGCTACGCTCGGGTAGAGCACATACGGCACTGGTCATCGTCCTACCCGGGGATTCCACCCATTCTTACCCACCGCGGCCCATACGCACCCCATTTTAGCACTTTTAACAAAGAACAAAGAAAATTTACAGCACAGGAACAGGCCCTTCGGCCCTCCCAGACTGCTCCGATTCAGATCCTTTATCTAAACCTGTCGCCTATTTTCCAAGGATCTACTTCCCTCTGTTCCCCCCCCGCTTCATATATCTGTCCAGATGCATCTTGAATGATGATCGTGCCCGCCTCTGCCACCTCCGCTGGCAAAGCATTCCAGGCACCAACAACCCTCTGCGTAAAAAACTTTCCACGCACATCTCCCTTAAACTTTCCCCCTCTCACCTTGAAATCGTGACCCCTTGTAATTGACACCCCCAACTCTTGGAAAAAGCTTGTTGCTATCCACCCTGTCCATACCTCTCATAATTTTGTAGACCTCAATCAGGTCCCGACTCAACCTCCGTCTTTCCAACGAAAACAATCCTAATCTACTCAACCTTTCTTCATAGCTAGCACCCTCCATACCAGGCAACATCCTGGTGAACCTCCTCTGCACCCTCTCTAAAGCATCCACATCCTTCTGGTAATGTGGCGACCAGAACTGCACGCAGTATTCCAAATATGGCCTAACCAAAGTCCTATACAACTGTAACATGACCTGCCAACTCTTGTACTCAATACCCCGTCCGATGAAGGCAAGCATGCTGTATGCCTTCTTGACCACTCTATCGACCTGCGTTGCCACCTGTAGGGTACAATGGACTTGAACTCCCAGATCTCACTGTACATCAATTTTCCCCAGGACTCTTCCATTGACCGTATAGTCCGCTCTTGAATTAGATCTTCCAAAATGCATCACCTCGTATTTGCCTGGATTGAACTCCATCTGCCATTTCTCTGCCCAACTCTCCAATCTATCTATATTTTGCTATATTCTCTGACAGTCCTCCTCGCTATCTGCAACTCCACCAATCTTAGCATCATCTGCAAACTTGCTAATCAGACCACCTATACCTTATTCCAGATCATTTATGTATATCACAAACAACAATGGTCCGAGCCCGGATCCCTGTGGAACACCACTAGTCACCTTTCTCCATTTTGAGACACTCCCTTCCACCACTACTCTCTGTCTCTTGTTGCCCAGTCAGTTCTTTATCCATCTAGCTAGTACACCCTGAACCCCATATTTTTTCCATCAACCTGCCATGGGAAACTTTATCAAACGCCTTACTGAAGTCCATGTATGTGACATCTACAGCCCTTCCCTCATCAATTAACTTTGTCACTTCCTCAAAGAATTCTATTAGGTTTGTAAGACATGACCTTCCCTGCACAAAACCTTGCTGCCTATCACTGATAAGTCCATTTTCTTCCAAATGTGAATAGATCCTATCCCTCAGTATCTTCTCCAACAGTTTGCCTACCACTGACGTCAAGCTCACAGGTCTATAATTCCCTGGAATATCCCTGCCCTCCGGGACCTCATCCGTGCTCAAGGATGCTGCAAAGATATCTGTTAAGGTCCCAGCTATTTCGTCCCTCGCATCCCTCAGTAACCTGGGATAGGTCCCATCGGACCTGGGGACTTGTCCACCTTAATGCCTTTTAGAATACCCAAAACTTCCCCCTTACTTATGATGACTTGACCTAGCGTATTTAAACATCCATCCCTAGCCTCAACATCCGTCATGTCCCTCTCCTTGGTGAATACCGATGCTAAGTACTCATTAAGAATCTCACTCATTTCCTCTGACTCAACGCATAAATTCCCTCTTTTGTCTTGAAGTGGGCCAATCCTTTCTCTAGTTACCCTCTTGCTCCTTGTATACGAATAAAAGGCTTTGGGATTTTCCTTAACCCTGTTAGCCAAAGATATTTCATGACTCCTTTTAGCCCTCTTTATTGCACATTTGAGATTTGTCCTACTTTCCCGATATTCCTCCAAAGCTTCATCAGTTTTAAGTCGCCTAGATCTTATGTATGCTTCGTTTTTCATCTTAGCTAGTCTCACAATTCCACCCGTCATCCATGGTTCCCTAATCTTGCCATTTCTATCCCTCATTTTCACAGGGTCAAGTCTCTCATGCACTCTAATCAACCTTTCCTTAAAAGACTCCCACATTTCAAATGTGGATTTACCCTTAAACTGCTGCTCCCAATCCACATTCCCTAGCTCCTGCCGAATTTTGTTATACTTGGCCTTTCCCCAATTTAGCACTCTTCCTTTAGGACCACTCTCGTCTTTGTCCATGAGTATTCTAAAACTTACAGAATTGTGATCGCTATTCCCAAAGTAATCACCGACTGAAACTTCAAGCACTTGGCCGGGATCATTCCCCAACACCAGGTCCAGTATGACCCTTTCCCGAGTTGGACTATTTACATACTGCTCTAAAATACTCTCCTGGATGCTCCTTACAAATTCTGCGCCATCTACGCCTCCAACACTACATGAGTCCCATTCAATGTTGGGGAAGTGAAAAACTCCCATCACGACCACCCTATTGCTCCTACATTTTTCTATAATCTGTCTACATATTTGTACCTCTACTTCACGCTCGCTTTTGGGAGGCCTGTATTAAGTCCCAACAATGTTACTGCACCCTTCCTATATCTTAGCTCTACCCATATTGCCTCAGTGCTCAAATCCTCCATTGTGCCCTCCTTAATCACAGCTGTTATATCATCTCTGACCAGTAATGCAACTCCTCCACCTCTTTTACCTCCCTCTCTATCCCTTCTGAAGCATCTGAAGCCTGGGATATTTAGTTGCCAGTCTTCCCTCAACCAAGTCTCAGTAATAGCAATAATATCATATTCCCAGGTACTAATCCAAGCCCTAAATTCATCTGCCTTACCTGCTACACTTCTCGCATTAAAACAAATGCACCTCAGACCACTTGTCCCTTTGCATTCATCAGCTCTTCCCTGTCTACTCTTTCCCTTAGTCACATTGAGTTTATTATCTAGTACCTTACTGGCTTTAGTTGCTGCCTCTTTACTGACCTCTAACTTCCTAATCTGGTTCCCATCCCCCTGCCACATTAGTTTAAAACCTCCCCAACAGTGTTAGCAAAAGCACCCCCTAGGACATTGGTTCCAGTCCTGCCCAGGTGTAGACCATCTGATTTGTAATGGTCCCACCGCCCCCAGAACCGGTTCCAATGTCCCAAAAATCTGAACCCCTCCCTCCTGCCCCATCTCTCAAGCCACATATTCATTCTGACTATTCGTGAATTTCTATTCTGACTGTCTTGTGGCACTGGTAGCAATCCTGAGATTACTACCTTTGAGGTCCTACTTTTTAAACTTATCTCCCAACTCCCTAAATTCTGATTGTAGGACCTCTTCCCGTTTTATACCTATATCGTTGGTGCCTATATGCACCACGGCAACTGGCTGTTCACCCTCCCCCTTCAGTATGTCCTGCAGCCGATCTAAGACATCCGGGAGGCAACCCGTTCATTTAGTTCGAAACTCTTTTGTTTGTTTATGGCGACTCTTAGGTTGCTTCCAGATGCTATTTACATCCTCAAACACTGGGATGGAAGATTGCACAGGCTGAGAGATGGCTCGCACTGTGTCAGTATTTTTCGCGGATGTTTTGTCCCAAATATTTGGTTTTTTAAAAAAAGAGGGAGTCACAGATGGTGATCAATTATAACGGGTAATTGGCAATAAAGGACAGACACACAGACATACGAGATCTTAAACAAGATAATAACAGAAATTATGCTTATGTCCATCGAACTCCGGAACCACAGAAGCCTCAAGAAGAAGAAATAAGAAGGAAAGATGAAGACAACCATCATGCTCTACAGTTGGATCTTAGCGGGATCCCTCCAGTTGCGCGCTGAGGCCACCCCCCTGACCCCTACCACACAGGCCGAGAAAGTTTCCCACCCCGTCCATACACTGTACCCCGAGATAGTCACCGATACACCGACCTGGTGTGACAAGTTCATAACTTGGTATTCCCTGTCCTACATTGTGGAAGCACTGTTAGTACTGGCGATACTCTGCAGTGTCGTTCAGACCCTTAGACTCAGGAAATGGCGGAGGAAAGCATCCCGCACCCTGGTATACACCTTCAGATCCCCTATTTTCGGACTTCAACAGACCCCCCAACCCCTTTAAGTGAATTAAAGTACATCCGTTTTTTTTGTGTGTTCATTTCGTTCTAATAAAGACATGTAAAACTCTGTGCATGACTGCCAAGCCAGAGGGACCTGTGTTGCTGCTATTGTACAGTTTAAAATGCTGTAACTTATTTTGATTGATTGAGGATAGTTTAGTTAAGGACAGTTAGAGGTTCCAGTTTTTTTATTTTGTAATGCATGCCTGAATATCATAGCGCCCGTAGAATTTTATAATGATGTATGTACATAAAATAATTTAGGTAAAAGTTGTAATTCATGGCACAGAGCAGTGTAGAGCCTGTCAGTGCTTATGGGTGCCCGACTTGGGAGGAGAACGAAGACGACGCGGTAATGTGATCCTTCACGCTTCACGTTGAGGATCACAAGGAGGGTGTGTAGACATCTGGGATGGCCACTTCCAGAATGCAAAATGGGTGTTTACAAAGATTGCAGGGAACTATGGACAATGCTAAGAAAGCAGACAGGCACAGAGTCTGTACATGTATTGGAACCGCAGCTCCCAGACAAGACTGAAACTGTAGGTCCATTAGCGTATTGATGGCCCATCTCCGGGAACAAAGGGAGATACTCAAGTAACCGATCTGGCTCCAGACCTCACGGCGCCAGTTCCCCAAACTGAAAGCACAAACAAAGCCAGGCCAATGGCCACCTAGGACATGCCCAGCCAACAGGGCACCCACCCCTTTATTGGTCAAGATCAATACAAGTGATCAAGATACGGCCCCAATTGATTGGGGCCAAGTTCAAGGCCCGCCCAAAAGCACGCGAAGCCCCGTCAGGTATGAGAAGAGACCACCGAAACAGAATCGCTCTCTTGGAATCGGCTCTCAAAGCGGAGGGACCCTTCCACCAGCTGCACCAGAAGCAAGTAAGTCCAAGCTCAACGCTCGCTACCAGACGGACAACCTTAGCTGTTCTCCTGTACCCCCCTTCGACCCCAGCAGCCTCAGATCCGAACAACGGCCATTGTTCCTCTGACTGAGTGGGTGCCCGAAGCTAAGTATAGGCTTTAGCAGTAGTGATAGTTTAGTCTGTAGTATTTTGTGCATGAGTAGATATTGCTGTGTGTGTAAATAAATAGTATTGACTTTGAACTAACTAACTGGTGTACCGGCTCTTTGATTAGTATATGGGTTTGAACCTTGTGGTGGTATCGAAAGATACCTGGCGACTCTAAAGCAAACATAATTAGAATTAAGGAAGACGACCATATTGACCGCCATATTTAGAACCAAATAAAGAGAGCAACAATTTCACTCACCCCCATTAAGTCAGCATTACCTATGAAACTCTCCAGTATGCTTTCTTCTCTTCTCCATGCTTATTAAGTTATAGCTCTCACGTGACCTTGTACACTCCAACTCCTATTTTGTATACCCCACCCAGTTCATTTTTGCAGGTGTAGGTCCAGAATAGCATCTTGCATGATTTCGCTATTCCACAAGTTGAGAAAGTAATGTTGCATCTACTCTGTAACCATGAGCAGCTAATCATGTAATGCTCTCTAGATGCTCCCCTGATGTTTTCCCCCAGTGAGTATCTTCACAACTGAAATTCTATGTGATTTATATTCTGTTCTTTTCACAGCCATCAATGACCTGCAAAAGCATTTGTCTATCTTTTCATAGCTCGAGTTGAGTAGGTCTACATCAGCCAAAAGCACCGTCCTTAATTTGAAACCATGCATTCTCTGCTGCGTCAGCCAGAAATCCTCCATTATTTTCTCCTACTGACACATAATCTTGCCGCATCCCTCCTCTTACTTTGTTATACCTATCCTTCTTGGAAACTCTACACTCTACCAGTTTAATCTTCCAGACAATATTCTAGTTTAACCAGGTCTTTGTTACTCCAATTACAACTCACTGCTCTTACAACAAGCCTTCTCCTAATTTTACAATCATGTTAGGTGCACACACAGTATTTGTAAAAATTAGCTGCTCCATCTGTTTTACTATTATATTTCACTTTGTTATTGTTTCTTCTCATTTTTTCTGTAACATTTAGCTACAGACGCACTCGCCAAATAATACCTTTTTATATTCCTCCCATTTAATCATAGAACCATAGTATAGAATCCATAGAATCCCTGCAGCACAGGAGGAGGCCATTCGGCCCATCGAGTCTAAACCGACCCTCTGAAAGAGCACTTTACCTCGGCCCAGGCCTCCGTACTATCCCCGTAATTTCACCTAACCTGGGCACCTTTGGACACTAAGGGGACATTTTAGTAAGGCCAATCCACCTAACCTGCACATCTTTGGACTGTGGGTGGAAACTGGAGCAGCCGGAGGAAACCCACGGGGACACGGGGAAAATGTGCAAACTCCACACAGACAGCTATTCAAGGCGGGAATTGAACCCGGGTCCCTGGCATTGTGTGGAAGTAGTGCTAACCACTCTGAAAAAAGTTAGTTTGTGTTTGCCTGTGTTAGCAACCATTGTGTTGGCTCACATTTGGTTGAGGTCCCACATCTCCCCACATTAATCACCTAACCAACCACTTGTTGCCACTAAAGCATGCTGAGATATTCCGGAGGTCAGACATCATGTTTGTTTAGAAAACAGATTTGTTAATGCTTCAAGCGTAGATCCTTCCTCAAAACTGAAAGATGTTACAGATGAACAGCATTTAAAAAGGAACAAAACAGAGAGGGGAAAGAGGAAAGCTAATGGGGGGCATTTTCTGGCCACGTTGCTCCCGGTACAAACCCTGCTATGTCGGAAAAATACCAGGAAAACCCCAAAACAGGATTTGCGCAGGGCGCCAAAAAGTTTGTGATGTTCCTGGGCCCTCCAAGCAGACATAATCATGTTCATGCTCAACAAGGGTGTGAAACTGATTACCATGCATTTAAATAGATTATAATATGCAAAGTCAGCTTGATGCCGAATCTTCTGCTGTTTTCCCACCCGTCAGCATGATGCGACGCTGTTGGAAGTTACTATCAGTTTCCACAAAGGAGGCCAGACTTGATGACATGTCGGAGATCTCAGAGGATATTGTCATCCCCAGGTGGTCAGTGACATATCAGGGCAGTGCTCCCTGGCAGTGCCAACTTGGCAGGTTAACACTGCCAAGATGCCACAGGACAGTGTCAAGGGACGAGCCTTAAAGGGGTAGAGGCCGGATGGGTTGGGGACTGAAAGGGCAGGGCATGAAGGGCGACCCATTGGGAGGGCCCTGATGCCAGTGATCAATGTTTGGGCTGGGGGGGTAACTGGGGGGGGGTCTCAATATCCATGGTAGGGGATGGAGGTCTTTAATTTCAGTTTGTGTTAAGGGCATCCTTTTTCCGATCTCTGTGAAGCTGGGCTTGCCGGCGGGATTAAGCCCCATCCCTCCCAATGATGGTGCAAAACTCACACCCCCTCAAAAAATGGCGAAATGTGGGAAGATCCCATTGGGAAACCTGCCTGTTTCTCTGGGAACAAGCCTGCTAGTTTTCTGACTGAACCTGCCATTCTGGGGGACAATTACACCCAAACACTGAACATAAAGAAAATGAAATAGAATGAACTGTAAAGTTTCAAGTGGATACAAAAATTCCCATGGTATTAATCGTAATGGGGCAGCTATCACCAGGGAACAAAAGGAGAAATGCAATTGCAACATGGGCCCCTTTAGCATAGAGTGCAGCAAAGTGCATTCGCAATGTGATAGAGGAAATGAGGTGCACATTTCTTTAAGTTTGTCAGGCATGAATTAATTTTAACAAATCCATATTGGCTGCCATTAACTAAACCATGTTCTTGCAAGTTACAATTAATTTTATGATCATAATTTTGATTACAATTACAAGAAATGTCACCACTGTTGATGTTAATCTAACTGACCTGTAGTTGCCAAGTTCATCCCTCTCCACCTTTTCGAACAGTGGTGTAATATCAGCAATCTCCCAGTCCTTTGGCACCACTCACATATCTAAGGAACACTGGAAGAGTGTGGCCAGAGCATCCATAATTTCCACCCTTAGTTGCTAGTAATCTAGGAGTTCCGAAGAAACTCCAAGTCATATGGACTTAAACGGTAACTCTGTTTATCTCTCCTCAGATGCTGTTAGAACTGCTGAGCTTTTCCAACGTTTTCTGTTTTTATTTCAGATCTCCAGAACCAAAATGTATTTTGCTTTTATTAACCTAGGATGTATCCCATGTTGAAAGAGTAAATTTTGTACTTTTAGCGGTGCTAACCTTTAATATCCTCTCTGTAACTATTTTATCCAAACCAATTTCACTACCACCTCCTCCATTACTGTAGCATTGGCAGTGACCCTTGTTTCATGAAGATAGATGTAAACACTCACTTAGTACCTCAGCAATGAACCTGTCTGAAGACTTCATTTTTAGTCCCTCTAATCAGCCACAATTCTTTTACATATTATATTTTTAGAAAAGTCTTGAGTGTTCCTTTCCTTGTTGCCCGATAATCGTTTCTCACTCACTCTGCCACTTTTGTTTCATTTTTTAGTTCTCCTCTTCATTCTTTGTGTTCAGCTTGATTCTCAACTGTATTATGAGCCTGACATTCAGTCCAGGCCACCCTCTTTTTGCTTTTTAAAAAAAAGCAATTCATTCAGTCATCAAGAGACCTTTACCTTTGGGTGCCCTTTTAAACCTGCCCAGATTCTTTTGGATGGGACCTTTGGTTACCCCATGATTCTTGAGGAATATGAGCTCCCCCAATGATAGGAGTGGGGCAATCGTTAAATTTTCAGCTGTATAAATAGAGCTGGCCAGTGTCATACTGGCTAGAGAGAGAGAGAACCAGTAGTGAACAGCTGTGTAAGTATTGTTGCAAATCAAAGTTACTTTCTATTTGACTCTAAAACTCATGCTGGACTGTTCAATGCCCTCACAAAAATGCCCATCAATTTTCCCTCATAGGAATGCACTTTATCTGTACTCAAACTAGTTCTTCCTTGAAGGAGGATGACTGGGTGGCACGGTAGCACAGTGGTTAGCACTGTTGTTTCACAGTGCCAGGACCCGGGTTCGATTCCTGGCTGGGTCACTATCTGTGTGGAGTCTGCACGTTTTCCCCTTGTCTACATGGGTTTCCTGCCACAAGTCCCAAAGGACGTGCTTTTTAGATGAATTGGACATTCTGAGTTCTCCCTCAGTGTACCCGAACAGGCGCCATTGTGTGGCGACTAGGGGATTTTCACAGTAACTTCATTGCAGTGTTAATGTAAGTCTACTTGTGACAGTAATAAAGATTATTACTACTACTGAAAGCATGACATTATGGCTAGTTAAACATTCACATATTTTAATGGTGTGGGTTCTGCTGCAAGATTCTTTGCCAACAGGAGCTTCCTTGCATGCCACCCAACTGTTTACAATTGTAGATATGTGGGTGCCAGTGAATGAGCAGGATACCTGTTGTGTAGTCTAGCCTGCTTACCATCTTTCACTGATCTTCCGGATTGTCCAGACTCATGCGATAGGGTGATTGCCTTTAAAAGATCTACTGACATAAATAATCAATAAGGCACCAACTAGCACAGAGGCTCACACCATCCTCTGTCTCAGCAGAAATTAACCCAAAAGGTACCAGTGCAGAAGTGGTGTTCAAACTGTTGAATGCATTTTCTTACTAGGCTCTTTAGACTTACTCAGCTCAGTGCTGAGCACCTCCTGGGCACCCATTACATAAGACAGGACTTGTACCAGGAACTGACCTAGATTGATGGTCTGATGTAATTGTGTCACTTGTCATATTATCATTACACATCATGATATCATGAAATTCCAATCCCCTGATACATCAGAAGAGTACACCATGTATAAAAGGGGAGGATGCCTGGCACTACAAGTTTATGGCTTAGTATTTACACTCTATGTCCATGAACTGGTGGGCAATAATAACATGAAAATCAGCTCCAGCGTCTGCCTGGCTTTGATCAATCAGCAAGCTGTTGAGGGTAAAGGGTTCCCCACTTGCTGTCTGAGTATGGGACAGTGTGGTTGTTGTTTGTGAATGAGGACCAGAAAAATAAGGAAGCAACACAGAGAATTACACAGATGCAAGGCACCATTAGCCGAATAGACCATTCTGACCAACTGGTCATTGTCAAAATCTATGCTCCACATGAGCCTCATCTACCGTTCCTCATCTAATTCTATTGGTACAATCTCCTATTTCTTTTTCCCTCATGTGGTTCACTGAAATTCTTTGCTATTCAGCTCTTCTGGTCCTTCTAGTGGCAATTTCAACATTCTAATTGTTCCCCCGTGTAAAGAAATTCCTCCTGAATTTCCAATTGAATTTATTGGGGCACCTTCATAGACTGAAGGACCTCGCATTATCCTGTTTTCTAGAGACTTTAGCCTTTCTTGGTGAGTACATCCTCTCAGCTCTAGTATCGCTCTTGGTAAATCATTTTTGCACCTTCTCCAGTGTCTTTATATCATTTTTACAATAGTGACCAGAACTAAGTATAGTAATCTGTGCTATAACTATGCACAAGGTTCTATATAGATTTAACATAACTTCTCTGCCTTTCAAACCTATTCCACTCGAAATGAACCCCAATGTTTTATTCTTAACGGTTTTATTTATCGATGATGCTACTTTGAATAAAGAGATATGGGGTAGTGTGAGCAGGTGTAGCTGAGGTAGATCAGCCATGGTCTTATTGGTGGGTAGGCTTGAGGGGTTGAGCAGACTACTCCTGTTCCTTCCAATACGCAACACTTTACACTTATCTGTACTGAAATTCATTTGTCAATTACATGCCCATTCTGCAAGCTGATTGATATTTTCTTCTATGTTGTTGGAGTCTTCGTCAGTATTAACTAAACCTCCAATTTTGTGTCATCTGCACAGTGGCACCAACAATAAATGAAGCTATTAACAGAGTATCCCAGCTGGCTAGCCCCAGGGAATTGAGGAATGAGAAAGTTCAACTTACCATTCCATAATTCCCCGATGAAGTTTAAGCTATTGTTATTTTATGTTACAAAAAGGTTCTCATCTCTAACAATTGAAATCAGCTTTAGAAAAGAACAGGCAGCAAACCAGTTAAATTACTCTGAAAACATGCTTGAAGGTTAACTCGCCTGCACCTGGTGATGCAACTTGTTTCCCATTTCCCAGCAATAAGTACCAGCATTGTTTACTTAGAGAACACCTGCTTCATGAAATATTAATGCAGGTATTAATTTTATATAGTGAATCTCTATCTGGAAATTTAGCTGAGCATAGAACTGCACAGAGCTCATTCACTGACTCAGCTACTGCACTCCCAGTAAAACAGCAACTGATCTGGGATATAGAGTAAGAGGTCAGTTACCCCGTTCAGAGGCACAAACCCATCATTGGATTTAACTACAAATGTAATGATTATTTTCAGGCAGTTCCAGAGCACACTACCAAAATCCCCATAACGCACAGAAACACATTGAATTTATCAAATTATACACCAGTCATCAGAAAAAATAACCACGGATTTACGCTGCTCTCATTTCACCTCTTCCCTGATGAGTTTTAAAATGAGTTGCCAATTTTCGCTGGACTGAGAAAACTGCTCCCAGTGGAAAACCAACCCTGATCTCAGACACGAACCACTCTCTGTGGGCACCCCCAATTCCAGATCACAGATACGAACCACTCACAATGCACCCAATCCCAGATCACAGCCACAAACCACTCCCAATCCCAGGTCACAGATGCAAACCACTCTCAATGTACCCTATCCTAGATCACAGATGCAAAGCTCTCCCAATGCACGCAATCCCAGATTACAGGGGTGGCATGGTGGCACAGTGGTTAATACTGCTTCCTCGCATTCAGGGTCACGGGTTCAATTCCGGCCTTGGGTGACTGTCTGTCCCAGTGTCTGCGTGGGTTTCCTCCGGGTGCTCCGGTTTCCTCCCACAGTCCAAAGATGTGCAGGTTAGGTAGATTAGCTATGCTAAATTGCCCCATAGAGTTCAAAAAGTTAGGTGGGTTACTGGGTTATGGGGAGGGGGTGGTGGTGCAGATTTAAGTAGGGATGCTCTTTCCAAGGGCCAGTGCAGACTCGATGGGCCAAGTGGCCTCCTTCTGCACTGTAAATTCTATGATTCTATGACATGAACCATTCCCAAACCACCCAATCCTTGATCACAGCCACGAACAATTCCCAATCCCAGACGCAAATCACTTCCAGACCAGATCACAGAAGTAAACCACTCCCAATGCGCCCAATTCCAGATCCCAGACACAAATCACCCCCAATGCACCCAATCACAGATCACAGACACAAACCACTCCCAGTGCACTGCACCCAATCCCAGATCCCAGACACAAATCACCCCCAATGCACCCAATCACAGACACAAACCACTCCCAGTGCACTGCACCCAATCCCAGATCCCAGGCACAAACCACTCCCAATGCACTGCACCCAATCCCAGATCCCAGACACAAATCACCCCAAATGCACCCAATCCCAGATAACAGACACAAATCACCCCCAATGCACCCAATCCCAGATCCCAGACACAAAGCGTTCCCAGTGCACTGCACCCAAACCCAGATCACAGACACAAACCACTCCCCATGCACTGCACCCAATGCCAGATCCCAGACACAAAGCACTCCCAATGCACCCAATGCCAGATCCCAGACACAAACCACTCCCAATGCACTGCACCCAATCCCAGATCACAGACATAAACCACTCCCAATCCCAGATCATAGACACAAACCACTCCCAATCCTAAAACACAGACGCAAACCACACCCAATCCGAGAACACAGACACAAACCACTCCCAATCCCAGACACAAACCACTCCCAATGTCCTGCATCCAATCCCAGACACAAATCACCCCCAATGCACCCAATCCCAGATCAGACACAAATCACTCCCAATCCCAGACTTAAACCATTCCCAATGCACTGCACCCAATCCCAAATACAAACCACTCCCAGTGCACTGCACCCAATCCCAGGTCACAGACACAAACCAGTCCCAATGTACCCAATCCCAGATCACAGACATAAACTACTCCTCATCCCAGACACAAACCACTCCCAATGTATCAATCCCAGATCACAGACACAAGCCACTCCCAATCCCAGACAAACTACTCCCAATGTACCCAATCCCAGACACAAACCACTGACAATGCACGCAATCCGAGAATACAGACATAAACCACTCCCAATCCCAGATCAGAGACACAAACCACTCCCAATCCCAGACACAAACTACTCCCAATGCACTGCACCCAATCCCAGACACAAACCACTCCCAATGCACTGCACCCAATCCCAGATCCCAGACACAAATCACCCCCAATGCACCCAATCCCAGATCCCAGACACAAATCACCCCCAATGCACCCAATCCGGGATTACAGACACAAACCACTCCCAATGCACTGCACCCAATCCTAGAACACAGACACAAACCACTCCCAATCCCAGATCACAGCCACAAACCACTCTCAATGCACCCAATCCCAGATCAGACACAAATCACTCCCAATCCCAGACTTAAACCACTCCCAATGCACTGCACCCAATCCCAAATACAAACCACTCCCAGTGCACTGCACCCAATCCCAGGTCACAGACACAACCCACTCCCAATGTACCAATCCCAGATCCCAGACACAAACCACTCCCAATGTACCAATCCCAGATCACAGACACAAGCCACTCCCAATCCCAGACAAACTACTCCCAATGTACCCAATCCCAGACACAAACCACTGACAATGCACCCAATCCTAGATCACAGACAAAAAACACTCCCAATTCCAGATCCCAGACATGAACCACTCCCAATGCACCCAATCCTGGGGCTGTTTAGCACAGGGCTAAATCGCTGGCTTTGAAAGCAGACCAAGGCAGGCCAGCAGCACGGTTCGATTCCCGCAACAGCCTCCCCAAACAGGGGCCGGAATGTGGCAACTAGGGGGTTTTCACAGTAACTTCATTTGAAGCCTACTTGTGACAATAAGCGATTTTCATTTCATTTCATTTCATTTCAATCCTAGATCAGAGATATGACCCACTCCTAGAGGACACCCAATTCTGAAACTCCAGCATAACAGCTTCCGGTGGATCCCTGGCCCTAGATCCTAGATACAAATCACTCCCCACAATAGCTGATATAGGCTCAGAGACAACTGCTCACAAATATAGCTGATCAAGACCAAGGCAAAAATTATTTATTATAAAACAGACCCGATATCTTTACAGAAAATGCCTGTTCACTAATTTATTCAAAATATGGCATTTTAAGTGAATCAGTTGGAAGTCGATTTCCAGTGCCACATTCTCTGTCACCGCTATTTCATATTGGGGCCTGGACTCTTTTCCTGGTTGTGCCTACAATATTACCACATTAGTTGCTACAAGGTCGCAGAAACACTTAGCTGCAAACTCAGGGCACAATTCCTATCAATACTCAACTGCCAGAGGTAAAAACTACATTATAAAACAAAACCAGGAGCAGATTTAATTCAACAAACAATAAATCTCTATATAACACTGCCCTTGGGAGCCATGTAAAGGGTGTGTTACAGCTAGGGTGCAGCACAGACAGGCTGCTTTATGTGCACTCACTAGGGAAGCGATAAACGTTAAGTGTTGTACAACAGCAAGTAATGTATTGCAGTGTGCTCCTCAATGTGCTGAGGTCTGTAATGAATCGGTAATAAATTAAACATTAAAAAGAACCAGCTCCATAACAGAGTGACGACAAGCCAGAAATCTGGAATATTATCAACAAGCTCTTTGTCAAACAGACCAAAATCCAAGTTGCCTTCCACCAAACAAAGAAAGGCCTTTTGTAACTTAAATACCAGTGGGGGGCAGGGTGAGGGGGGAAACACTTGAAAATTACCTGCGTTGTCTTTGTGATTCACGCTGTATGAATGTAGAGTCAATGTTGGTGGTGCTGTATCTAACTAGGCAAAGACCCTGCTGCCAAGCAACAGACGAAGGATTTATAGGACAGTCGCACCGGCACAAATGGAGAGTGAGGCACTCATTTCACCATTTCATCATTCTTCAGGAAAATTAACAATATTATCTCTCTCCGGAAGAAATGAGGATCACATTCACGATCACATTTGAAACCAGGATAACAGATGCGAGATCAGTAAGTGATGGCTGTACTATAGCAGTGTTGGGTGCACTGATCCAGCCCTACCCCTCCTTTTTCTGCACGGTATGGTAGGGTCTAAATCCACATAACTGTCTTATCAGGTATCATCACTGCTAACCGCTCTGCTGCAATCTCTCCTTCATTTGCTGATTGGGAGGGGGGAACCTGCACAGGTTAAGTCTAGTCAGACATTCTGCTAACAGATTCCGCCAGAGTTTTTTTAAAAATCGAAGTGTTGAACACTTGTTACAACATAAAGATGCCTCAAAAACAATTGCATTGATAAAGTGCATTTATCAGAGAAAAAAGTCCCAGGACACTTCAAGGGGTTGTGTAATCAGACAAAAATTGATGTTGAGCCAAAGAAAAAAATATGAGGAAGGGTGACCAAAAGGTTGTTCACTGTGGAGGTATGAAAGAAGGGCCTTAATGAAATAAAGGGGAGTGGGGAGGTGGATGGTTATAGGGAGGAAATCAGTATGGAGCCTGAATGACTGGAACATGACTGGATTGGATTGGATGTCCCGAAGCATGGTACATTGGCGAGACCATGCAGACGCTGCGACAACGAATGAACGGACATCGCGCAACAATCACCAGGCAGGAATGTTCCCTTCCAGTCGGAGAACACTTCAGCAGTCAAGGGCATTCAGCCTCTGATCTCCGGGTAAGCGTTCTCCAAGGCGGCCTTCAGGACGCGCAACAACGCAGAATCGCTGAGCAGAAACTTATAGCCAAGTTCCGCACGCATGAGTGCGGCCTCAACCGGGACCTGGGATTCATGTCACATTACATTCATCCCCCACCATCTGGCCTGCGAAATCGTACCAACTGTCCTGGCTTGATGTAATTCACACCTCTTTAACCTGGGGTTACCCCATCTCTGGATCTGTAAAGATTTAATCACCTGCTAATGGTCGCATTCCAAGCATTGTTTGGCATCTTTGAATTTGTCTATATATGTGTTTCTGGAACATACCTCTTCATTCACCTGAGGAAGGAGCAGCGCTCCGAAAGCTAGTGACATCGAAACAAACCTGTTGGACTTTAACCTGGTGTTGTAAAACTTCGTACTGGAACATGATTGCCAGTGATGGGATGGAGTTCAGAGTCAAAGACCAAAGAATTCATGTAGTGGAGGTGAGGAATAGTAGCACTGAGAAAGGTTAGAAAGAGCGGGGACAAGCCCATGGAGAAACTTAAACCAGAGGATGGAAACAGTACGTAAGTGAATGTAGCCGGATTGTGGCTAATCGTTTGGAGGCAGTGTTGAATTTAGGTAGTTGATAAAGGGCCAGCTTTTTTCATTCATTTGAGGGATGCGGGCCTCGCTGAAATGTCCAGCATTTATTGCCCCCATCCCTAAATGCCCTTAAGAAGGTGGTGGTGTTCCACTGTGCCTGTGGATGATCAAGGTCACCAAGACAACTGTTGAAGGAGCTTTTCACAAGTCTGGGGCGGCACAGTGGATAGCACTGCTGTCACACAGTGCCAAGGACCCGGGTTGAATTCCAGCCTTGGGTGGCTGTGTGAAGTTTGCACTTTCTCCCCATGTCTGCGTGGGTTTCCTCTGAGTGCTCCGGATTCCACCCACAATCCAAACATGTGCAGGTTAGATGGATTGGATATGCTAAATTGCCACTTAGTATCCAAAGTTGTGCAATTAGGTGGGATTATGGGGTTACAGGGATAGGGTGGACGAGTGGGCCTAGGTAGAATGTTCTTTCAAACGGTCGGTGCAGACTTGATGGGCCGAATGGCCTCCTTCTGCACTGTAGGAACGCTGTGGTTCTAAGTTGCTACTGTGCATTTTGTAAACAGTACACTGCTGCCATGTGTACCGATAGTAATGGGAGTGAATGTTTAAAGTGGTTGATGGAGTGCAGATCAAACGGACTGCTTTGCCTTGGATGGCCTCAAGCTTCTTGAGTGGTCATAAATCTGCATTCAGCCAGGCAACTGGAGAGTATTCAATCACACTTGTGTCAAAGTCATATTCAGAATTCATTTCATTTGAGCTTTTAATTTATTCCTCAGTGGGGCACCCTTCCTTAGTTACCTTCTTTCTAGACTATATAGCTTCTCTACTCCCTTCAGAAAGCTAATTCGCTCCACACCTGAAATGTTTTGAGTTGCTCGTGGTAACCAGTGCTACATATCATAGAATCAAAGTAGTTAAAATGCTAAAGGAGGCCCTTGGAAAGAGCACTTTACTTAAGCCACACCTCCACCCTATCCCCGTAACCCAACCTAACCTTTTTGGACACTAAGGGGCTATTTAGCAATGGCCAATCCACCTAACCTGCACATCTTTGAACTGTGGGAGGAAACCGGAGCACCTGGAGGAAGCCCATGCAGATATGGAGAGAACGTGCAGACTCTGCACAGAGAGTGACCCAAGCCGGGAATCGAACTTGGAACCCTGGAGCTGTGAAGCAACAGTGCTAACCACTGTGCTACCATGCGCCCTGTATAGTCACCATCATTTACACCATTCATGCTCATCAAAGGCAGCCACCTAAATTTGTAAAACAGCGCTAACTATTTGCAACTACAATTGGCATCAAATATATTCGATAGGCTGGCTGTTTGGGCAGCTCGATCCAGGCACTTAACAATGCTGTAAAAAACTACCTATTTTTCCTTACATCACAATGAATGAGCTCTCTTACATTTTCCAAAAATACATGATTCACAGACCTCATTCATTTAAAAATCCCCAGTCAATGCTGAGTCATGAAGAGTTAGTGTTAGACCAGAGTAACTAAGCAGTAGACATTTATTCAGCTCAAGGTAGCGTAGAACATAATACTTGGACTATGAAGAGCTTATCCGTTGACATCTAAACCTTTTTTGAGGGCTGCAAAGATATGCAAGAACGCCGTGGCGGATGATCTGTGGGAGGCGGCTGATCGTCGTCCGATACCTCCGAGGTTTGCATCTCCATATCAGAGTCAGAAGGTACAACATCGGGCATGTTGGCGTCATGAGAGGCTGGTGATGTCAGGCTGGTTCTGCAATGGTGCTGGAGGATGCAGGACAGGTTTCCTACGAGGAACTTCACGAGGCAACAATTAATGCGAGAGAATGTGATCCAAGTGCCGTCTCATCAGTTGTCCCCTGACCCGAACCTGGTAAGAGACTGGTCCTGTTTGGTGGACAACCATTCCAGGGAGCCAGCGAGCACAGTCATTGAAGTTATGAATGAACACAGCGTCGTTAGGTGCGAAGTGTCAAAGAGGTCGACTTTGAACTAGGCAACACCCTTTCAAATTTTGGTTACGCCCCACCTTCGTGCCGATGTCCGGGATAATCAAACTCAGTCGCGTACGAAGCATACGACCCATTAACATCTCAGAAGGGGCCTTGCCAGTTACTGTGTGTGGCATGGTCCTGTATGAGAACCTAAAGCTTTCAACTTTCCTGACAGCTGTCGATGCTGCCCATCGCTTAGCACCGATAACACACCTTGGCGAGGACGGGGTCAGTCTGTGTCCAGTCACAGATACACGCTGCAGTGATGAGTAAGGTGTCCATGAAATTCAGGACAACGACTATTTTGTTCAACACAGGGGGCCTGCGGATTCAGTATGCAGGGAAGGCAGCTCAATGTATCAGCATGCACAATGTGGGTCACCGGGCTGTGCTCGAATGAGTATTCGTAAGACGCCAATAATAAGGCCCAACGAGAACCGCGGCAGGCACCAAACAGTTTGCGACGCAAACGGCCTGCTCCCGTAGGCGAAATCAAGATCTCACCGTAGCATGGCAAGAAACCAATTATCGCCACTTAAGCCCGATTTCCATACAATTAACGGGAGCCGCCCCTTATCCAACGCCCTCCCGTGATTCATCGGCCTCCCCAGCAAGTAGTCACATGGCGCCAATTAGTACTGCTTTTTAAAAACGTGAACCTGGCGGAAGTGCTTCTGTGGGTTCCAAGGAGATGAGTAGGCTCCTTTGCTCACATGGCAAACAGCCCGGGGGCGCTGGGCTTGCCACCGCAGTGCTCGGCTGGGGGCCCCTCTGCTGGGGGTGGGGAATCCTCCGAAGGGGCGGTCATGGGATTGTGGAGGGAGGCGTTTGGGGGCATTTGGGGCGCAACCGCGTGCGACACCACCGTGCCAACCCCTGGATCATGTGTATCTGTTCTGGGGGCAACCCTTGTCCCGGCCCATCAGCCCCACCGACCACCGAGGCCTCTGGCCATGTGGCTGAAGGCTATTGTTAATAGGGAATTGGCAATCGTGGTTAAGTGAGCACTTCACACATCCCAAGTGGATTCCCTTGGGTGGGCGGGCTATGTAGCATGTGGGAGTCATTGCCTAGCATCCCAATCAGACTGCAATGCCTGAACATTGCGTGAGGCAACACCATATATGCAGCAGCCAACATCCGAACACCCAGCTCTGGGGGGACACGAGGCCGGTGAGGGGAGCCTGCTGCGCCCAGGAGTGCATGGGCAGGGCGTTGCGGTTGGTGAGATCAATGCGGAAATGGAGGATCCCGTGGTGGGTGCCACCGCCGCTCTTCAGTCTAATACCTACTCCCAATGCCTTACAGATAGTGATCGCTTTGGCAGATATTTTGGACCCAGCTCTAGTGGTGCTGCTACGAGGTCGGGTGGCCAGACTCCGGCAGCAGCAGTGTCAACAGATGCTCGAGGCAGCGGACCATGTGCCGGACCCCGCCCCGCACCCCGGGGGCCCGGCCGCCCATTAGGCCATGGAGGGACCCCAAGGGGGAATCCAGCGGCGACCCAGGGTGTACAGGCGTCGCTGGTCATTCAAACAGAAGAAGGACAGTGCATACCACAGGAGGCTCCACCTCAACAAGGAGATGGTGTGGCATTTCTGCCATGTCCTTGCAGACTTGGCCCCTCATGGAGGAGGAGGACACCCACTCCTGGTGGCCATCAAGGTCACCGCAGCCCTGAATGTTTAAGCTTCAGAATCCTTACAGGGCTCAAGCGGAGACCTGTGTGGCATCGCACAGGCCACAGCCCACAGGTGCATCCGGCAGGTCATGGATGCCCTGTTTGACCGGGCGGAAAACTACACCAACTATGACTAAGATGTGGCCTGGTCTGTCATAACTAGCTTACCCAACCCCCATCCCCATTTCCCACCCTTCTAGGGTATGTGTCACATCACTCCAGGGTGCTGGGACCGTGTTAGCACTGTCCGCGGTGTCACTGTCGAGGGCAGGGGGTGATGATAACCTGCAGAGAACTGAGCGGCAGTTCTCCACAATCTATGCTATAGTCTGACCCCTGCCTGTCTGCTGAATGCTCACTCATGCCCATCACCTGCACGCGGTGTGCCCGGGAAAGGAGGGGGAGATGCCTGGAGAGATGGGCCCAAGGGTTCGGAGGTGGGCCCTCATTGTATAAGAAAATGACAGAGGAGTCATACTTGTTGTGCACAAGGGTTTTTAATGGGTATTCACCCAATGGTGCTGCCTCTTCCATAGGCTCAGCATCAGGTTGGGATCCAGCTGGTTCCTGGAATCCAGCAGACCTCCAACTGCTGTCTTGCCTGGGAGTTCCTGCCTCCACCTGATGTACATCAGCAGCTGTGTTGTGCTCATCAGATTGCACCCCAGAAGTCTGACCTCTCACATTTCCCACCGAGGTGCGTGTATCTCCATTAGTGGAGGATGGGGATGACAGCCGTGATGCCTCGATCGTGTCTTCCTCGGACCTCCCCTCCGAGGTAGTCCCATGGGAGTCTGGAGAGTGTGCCACCTGGGATGGACCGGCCCTGTTGGCTGGAGGAACTACGGAAGTATAGACATGTGGTAAGTGGGAGGGCTGGGTTTGACAGGTCCTCCGGATGGAGCCAGTGGTTCCACATCTCTCCGGCATCCGCCAAACTCTGCATGGGTGACTGCCCGTTCTCAGCCACCCCGGTTACCTCCAAGGCCCGCTCCTTGAAGGATAGGAGGATTCTTAAGTCTGGCACTCGTCAGCCAGTCTGGGCCCTCTCCTGGTGATTATGGGAGAGCTTTTCCTGAGGCGGCACAGAGAGGGCATCATTAGCCACATGCGTGGTTCAGTGGTGGGAGGAGGGATGTGAAGGAAGGGTTGGAGAGGAATTGAAGGGAGAGTGGGTTGAAGGGAGAGTTGGGGGTCGCATGGAGAGTTGGATGGGGGTGGATGCTCATGTGGGGGCAGAAAGTCTCTGGGGGGGGGGCGGCATTGGTGTCTCCTCACTCGTGCTTTCTGGTGTATGTCGGTGACCTTTTTTCGGCACTGGAGGCCTGTCCTCCTGGTCACCCTCCCGAAACTTGCAGCCGCCACCACCTCGTCCCAGGCAGCATTGCTGCCCTGTGGCTGACCCTACCAGACCCTCGGGGGAACAAGACATCTCTCCTGACCTCCAGCGCATCTAGGGGTCTGCCCAGGTTTGCATCCCCAAATCTTGGGGCCGGTTTCCTGGGTGCCATTGTTGCGAGCTGGCTGGGGTTGGCTGAGAAAGTGCTGCTTAAGTGCTGCTCGACCTTCTTAGCGGGGGGCTAGCGAGCGCGGTCCTTGCAAACCGGCTGGCGAGCCTTCATTTGTGGCGAGAAGTCTGTGAGGCCTCTTTAAGTGGACCAATTAACGCTGAGTAGCATTGCTAGCCTCGCTGGGCCAAGCTCCGCGAAGCTACTGCAGTTCCTGCTCGCTACCCAGATCCAACCTCCGCAAAGCAATCTGGGATGCCAAGAGAGAATATCAGACCAAGCTAGAGTCACAGACTAGTGTTACTAGTGTGGCATGGTCTAAACAACATAACGGGCTACAAAGCAAAGTCGAGCAGTATCTCTGGTAGCAGGGCACCCTCCCCGATGAATTCAATGCATTCTATGCTCGGTTCGAGCAGGAAACCATCAATCCGAAGTCGAGTGCCCCAGCAGCCCAAAACACACCCATACCCACCATCACAGCTTCCGCAGACAGATCGACCTTCCTGAAAGTGAACCCTCGAAAGGCGATGGGTCCAGGCGGGATCCCTGGTCGCGCACTCAGTGTTTGCGCGGACCAGCTGGCAGATGTGTTCACAGACATCTTTAACCTGTCTCTACTCCGCTTCGAGTTCTTCACCTGCTTCAAGAAGACCACCATAGAAGAACCAGGCAACTTGCCTCAATGACTACCATCCGGTGGCCCTGATATCAATCATAATGAAGTGCTTTGAGAGGTTGGTCATGAAGCGCATCAATTCCATACTCCCAGTACGCCTAGATCCACTGTAATTCGCATACCTTCGCAACCAGTCCACAGCAGACACCATCTCCCTGGCCCTACACTCATCCCTAGAGCATCTCAACAACAAGGACTCCTACATCAGACTCCTGTTTATTGTGTACATCTTGCCTTCAACACCATAATCTCAGTCAAGCTCATATCAAAGCTCCAAAACCTAGGACTTGGCTCCTCACTCTGCAACTGGATACTCGATTTTCTGACCCACAGACCACAATCAGTAAGAATAAACAACAACAACACCTCCACGATAGTCCTCAATGCAGGGGCCCCGCAGGATGCGTACTTAGCCCCCTACTAGACTCCCTATACACACACGACTGCGTGGCAAAATTTGGTTCCAACTCCATCTACAAGTTGCTGATGACATGACCATTGTGGGTCGGATCTCGAACAACGATGAGTCAGAATACAGGAGGGAGATAGAGAGCCTAGAGGAATGGTGTAACAACAATAATCTATCCCTCAATGTCAGCAAAACTAAAGAGTTGGCCATTGACTTCAGGAAGCAAAGTACTGTTCACACCCCTGTCTACATCAACAGGGCCGAGATGGAGATGGTTGGCAGCTTCAAACTCCTAGGTGCGCACATCACCAAACATTTGTCCTGGTCCACCCACGTCAACGCTACCACCAAGAAAGCACAACAGCGCCTAAACTCCCTCAGGAAACTAAGGAAATTCGGCACGTCCACACTGACTCTTACCAATTTTTACAAATGCACCACAGAAAAAATCCTATCTGGCTGCATTACAGCCTGGTATGGCAATTGCTCGGCCCAAGACAGCAAGAAACTTCAGTGAGCAGTGAACACAGCCCAGTCCATCACACAAACCTGCCTCCCATCTATTAACTCTATTTACACCTCTCGCTGCCTTGGGAACGTGGGCAGCATCAACAAAGACCCCCTCCCACCTGGCTTACTCACTCTTCCAACTTCTTCCATCGGGCAGGAGATACAAAAGTCTGAGAACACGCACGAACAGATTGAAAAACAGCTTCTTCCCCGCTGTTACCAGACTCCAAAAGGACCTTCTTATAGATTGACCTGATGAATACTACACTCCTGTATATTTCACCCGATGCCGGTGTCTATATACTTACATTTAGTGCCTTGTGTTGCCCTACTATGTATTTTCTCTTTATTTTATTTTATTTTCATGTACTAAATCATCTGCTTGAGCTGCTCGCAGAAAAATACTTTTCCCTGTTGCAGAAAAATACTTTTCACTATACCTCGGTACACGTGACAATAAACAAATCCAAATCAAAAATCCAAATCCAAATCCTAGCCATTTTGGAAAACCTCGGGGAACTTGCTCAGTACTGCACACAGATTGCTTGAAACCAGTTTGAGGATATAGTGTCAATCCAGCTGCAGCTGGTGTAACCAGTCACAGCCCAACAGGCCAGGGCCGCTTTGTTGCACAACAGTGAGGGGAAGGCGAATTGATTGGTGTCCATATACTACCGGAGCAAGGGTGGACCCCACAATGTTCAGTTGTTTCCCCATAAATGGCTGCCGTGTCAGTCAATGTCAAACTGTGCACATCAAACTGTGCGCACCTCGCTTTATAAGATCAAAGGGGATCTGCAGTGCTTGCTGAAAGATCAGGGAGATTTAGCCCAAAATTCTATCTGTGTTTCCATATCGCTTATACCACAGACCAGACAATCGCGGAGAATATTGGATCAGGCACTTCTATACTCCGAAAACTTGGCTTTCTTCCGTAGCTCTGATACAAACTCGGTGACAGGCTCACCAGGGGACCTCTTTGCCATATTAAAACGATATCTTTGAACGATTACTAACGGGGTCGGGTTAAAGTGTTGAGCCACAAGTGTCACGAGTTGGTTGAACAATTGCATATCCGGTGCCACCGGGTATGCGAGACTCCAGATCATCCCAAATGTGTGCACTCTGCTGGACGTCAACAATATGACCGTCCGGCACTCGTTCAGCATGATTTTGTTGGCCTGGTGGAAGTTACACATCCTATATTTAGCTTTCACATTTATAGTAGAAATCTAGTGCAAGGAAACAGATAGTTAACAGTAACTTTAAAAAAAAAATTTTTTTTAAAAACGTTTAATTTTAATTTACTAATTAATTGACGCAATGTCAGTTAGAGGGGTGCAGTGCTCTGACTGTGAGATGTGGCAGGTCCGGGAGGCTTCCAGCATCCCGGATGGCTTCATCTGCAGAAAGTGCACCCAACTGGAGCTCCTCACAGACCGCATGGTTCGGTTGGAGCAGCAATTGGATGCACTTAGGAGCATGCAGGTGGCGGAAAGCGTCATAGATTGCAGTTATATAAATGTGGTCACACCCAAGGTGCAGGCAGAGAAATGGGTGACCACCAGAAAGGGCAGGCAGTCAGTGCAGGAATCCCCTGTGGTTGTCCCCCTCTCGAACAGGTATACCCCTTTGGATACTGTCGGGGGGGATAGCCTATCAGGGGAAAACAGCAGCAGCCAGAGCAGTGGCACCACGGCTGGCTCTGATGTTCAGAAGGGAGGGTCAAAGCGCAGAAGAGCAATAATAATAGGGGACTCTATAGTCAGGGGCACAGATAGACGCTTCTGTGGATGTGAAAGAGACTCCAGGATGGTATGTTGCCTCCCTGGTGCCAGGGTCCAGGATGTCTCCGAACAGGTAGAGGGCATCCTGAAGGGGGAGGGCAAACAGGCAGAGGTCATTGTACATATTGGTACTAACGACATAGGCAGGAAGGGGCATGAGGTCCTGCAGCAGGAGTTCAGGGAGCTAGGCAGAAAGTTAAAAGACAGGACCGCTAGGGTTGTAACCTCGGGATTACTCCCTGTGCCACGTGCCAGTGAGGCTAGAAATAGGAAGATAGAGCAGCTAAACACGTGGCTAAACAGCTGGTGTAGGAGGGAGGGTTTCCGTTATCTGGACCACTGGGAGCTCTTCCGGGGCAGGTGTGACCTATATAAGAAGGACGGGTTGCATCTAAATTGGAGAGGCATAAATATCCTGGCCGCGAGGTTTGCTAGTGTCACACGGGAGGGTTTAAACAAGTATGGCAAGGGGGTGGGCACGGGAGTAATAGGTCAGAAGGTGAGAGCATTGAGGGAGAACTAGGGAATAGGGACAGTGGGGCTCTGAGGCAGAGCAGACAGGGAGAATTTGCTGAACACAGTGTGTCTGGTGGCCTGACGTGCATATGTTTTAATGCAAGAAGTATTACGGGTAAGGCAGATGAACTTAGAGCTTGGATTAGTGCTTGGAACTATGATGTTGTTGCCATTACAGAGACCTGGTTGAGGGAAGGGCAGGACTGGCAGCTAAACATTCCAGGATTTAGATCTTTCAGGCGGGATAGAGGGGGATGTAAAAGGGGTGGCGGAGTTGCGCTACTGGTTAGGGAGAATATCACAGCTATACTACGGGAGGACACCTCAGAGGGCAGTGAGACTATATGGGTAGAGATCAGGAATAAGAAGGGTGCAGTCACAATGTTGGGGGTTTACTACAGGCCTCCCAACAGCCAGCGGGAGATAGAGGAGCAGATAGGTAGACAGATTTTGGAAAAGAGTAAAAACAACAGGGTTGTGGTGACGGGAGACTTCAACTTCCCCAAAATTGACTGGGACTCACTTAGTGCCAGGGGCTTAGACGGGGCAGAGTTTGTAAGGAGCATCCAGGAGGGCTTCTTAAAACAATATGTAGACAGTCCAACTAGGGAAGGGGTACTGGGCCTGGTATTGGGGAATGAGCCCAGCCAGGTGGTAGAAGTTTCAGCAGGGGAGCATTTCGGGAAAAGTGACCACAATTCAGTAAGTTTTAAAGTGCTGGTGGACAAGGATAAGAGTGGTCCTAGGATGAATGTGCTAAATTGGGGGAAGGCTAATTATAACAATATTAGGCGGGAACTGAATGAATACTTTGCATCAGTATTCACCAAAGAGAAGGAATTGGTAGATGTTGAGTCTGGAGAAGGGTGTGTAGATAGCCTGGGTCACATTGAGATCCAAAAAGACGAGGTGTTGGGCGTCTTAAAAAATATTAAGGTAGATAAGTCCCCAGGGCCTGATGGGATCTACCACAGAATACTGAAGGAGGCTGGAGGGGAAATTGCTGAGGCCTTGACAGAAATCTTTGGATCCTCACTGTCTTCAGGTAATGTCCCGGAGGACTGGAGAATAGCCAATGTTGTTCTTCTGTTTAAGAAGGGTAGCAAGGATAATCCAGGGAACTACAGGCCGGTGAGCCTTACTTCAGTGGTAGGGAAATTACTGGAGAGAATTCTTCGAGACAGGATCTACTCCCATTTGGAAGCAAATGGACGTATTAGTGAGAGGCAGCATGGTTTTGTGAAGGGGAGGTCGTGTCTCACTAACTTGAGAGAGTTTTTCGAGGAGGTCACAAAGATGATTGATGCAGGTAGGGCAGTGGATGTTGTCTATATGGACTTCAGTAAGGCCTTTGACAAGGTCCTTCATGGTAGACTAGTACAAAAGGTGAAGTCACATGGGACCAGGGGTGAGCTGGCAAGGTGGATACAGAACTGGCTAGGTCATAGAAGGCAGAGAGTAGCAATGGAAGGATGCTTTTCTAATTGGAGGGCTGTGACCAGTGGTGTTCCACAGGTATCAGTGCTGGGACCTTTGCTGTTTGTAGTATATATAAATGATTTGGAGGAAAATGTAACTGGTCTGATTCGTAAGTTTGCAGACGACACAAAGGTCGGTGGAATTACGGATAGCGATGAAGACTGTCAGAGGATACAGCAGGATTTAAATTGTTTGGAGACTTGGGCGGAGAGATGGCAGATGGAGTTTAATCCGGAAAATGTGAGGTAATGCATTTTGGAAGGTCTAATGCAGGTAGGGAATATATAGTGAATGGTAGAACCCTCAAGAGTATTGGAAGTCAGAGAGGTCTAGGTGTACAGGTCCACAGGTCACTGAAAGGGGCAACACAGGTGGAGAAGGTAGGCAAGAAGGCATACGGCATGCTTGCCTTCATTGGCCAGGGCATTGAGTATAAGAATTGGCAAGTCATGTTGCAGCTGTATAGAACCTTAGTTAGGCCACACTTGGAGTATAGTGTTCAATTCTGGTCGCCACACTACCAGAAGGATGTGGAGGCTTTAGAGAGGGTGCAGAAGAGATTTACCAGCATGTTGCCGGATATGGAGGGCATTAACTATGAGGAGCGGTTGAATAAACTCGGTTTGTTCTCACTGGAACGAAGGAGGTTGAGGGGCGACCTGATAGAGCTCCACAAAATTATGAGGGGCATAGACAGAGTGGATAGTCAGAGGCTTTTCCCCGGGTTAGAGGGGTCATTTACTAGGGGGCATAGGTTTAAAGTGAGAGGGGCAAGGTTTAGAGTAGATGTACGAGGCAAGATTTTTACACAGAGGGTAGTGGGTGCCTGGAACCCGCTACCGGAGGAGGTGGTGGAAGCAGGGACGATAATGACATTTAAGGGGCATCTTGACAAATACATGAATAGGATAGGAATAGAGGGATACGGACCCAGGAAGTGTAGAAGATTGTAGTTTAGTCGGGCAGCATGGTCGGCACGGGCTTGGAGGGCCGAAGGGCCTGTTCCTGTGCTGTACTTTTCTTTGTTCTTTGTTTGTTTTTTATGTTTTCAACTCCGGTGTCAAATGCATCTCACCACCCAAACAAAGGCACAATATTTACACTGCCCAGTAGATCCATACCGGGTTTCAGTTGTGGTCGGTGCCTTACTGGCCGACCTTTTATACAAAGTTTAATAGAGATAGCCCACCCCTAGCAGGGGAGCTCGTACTCCACAAGGACCATGGGGAAGATAATCATTCCCACCACATGCGGACTATTACAGAAAGATAGGACAAAAATACCCCAATTTTCAAGTTGGCTCTCTAGATGAGGAAATCCAGTTATAATTGGAATAAACAATTCAATGGATCTCTCTCTCTCTAACCCACTTAGGTCCTGTCTACTTATTTGACTTTCTCTCCATTCTCAGTAGATTTTAAAGAACTCAATTACACATCAATGTCACTAGAAGACTAGAAAGCACAGCTACAGCTTTAATTCATCTCGGCAATGAAAATGAGCACACTGAATTCTGCTTCCAGTCAGGAGAGACTCAAAGCTACGAACTGGGAACTTCTTTTCTTTTTTACAGACTCTAATTTGTCCAATCCATCCTCCCCTACTCTGTAATATGTATATTTGTGTGTCTGGACTTGGAGAGAGAGAGAGAGAGGGAGAGAGACAGAGAGAGAGAATGTGTGTGTGTGTGTGTATGTAAGTATTTTATTTATTTTATTATTTTAATTAGATCAATTTCAATATAATAAAACTAACCTGCTTCTTTGTCAAACTCAAGAAAGCTTGTCTAATAGTTTTTTTTATGGTTACATTGTGTAAAGAACTCACTGAATAGGCAAGTGTAACCCTTTTTAAGCAAAGCAACATGTTTCAGTCAAACGAGGAGTGGACAAAGAGGGAAGCCGTTCAACCTCTCATCTGGTTGCATCACGTACCACATAGCACAGCATTTCCTCCTGCATCATTGTGCATCCTTCCTACACAGATTCCAAGAAATACTCAGATACCCAAGAGTTTGATTACAAATCGTATAATTTCAGATCACTTACACTTGTTGTACATTTATACTTCTGAAGAATTAATGAAAATAAGGAACTATTAAACACTCTGATGTCTAATCCCTTTGATTCACGGGCCCACAGAAGATAGGGCTGCCATTTCTGGTTAGATGTATTCCTAGAGAATTCAATATATGGCCTCTCATCTCCAGCCAACCTGCCCAGTCAAAAGCCTTTCTGCCCAAGTCGCCATGAATTTTTAAAACAAAATTGTTCAAAGAAGTTGAAAAAACTTGTTGTTTTCATGCCTCTATGATTTTTCACTGGATGCTCACAGCAGGAGAGTTAGCCACCCTGGAAGATTAGGCCAAGGCTTGGTGTGTACTGAACTTTATCTCCACATTCTGGAGGTAAGGGGGGCTCAGATGAGAACTCCCTAACTAGTATTAAAATCTAGCTTTAGAACGTCATATTTGCAGTGTCAGTGCCAACATTAGGACTCTGGAAACTGTCAAGAGTTACTGCTGTAAGCCGACTGATCACACCTTATTAATTTGGTGCAAATACAAATGGAGACAGTCTTATTTGCTTAGAACAATGATTCATGGGTTTGAGTGTATGCTTTATAATGACATATGCGGTGTAATGATTTTCAATTGGAGTCAATGGTCAGTTACTGCAATTCAAACTTTTCATCTGTCCTGTCATCCTTGGCTCAGTTGGTGACACACCTGCCTCAGAATCACAAAAAGGTTCAAGTCACACTCTTGCACTGGAGCACAAAAATCAAGGCTGACGCTCCAGTGCAGTACCAAAACAGCATTGCACCGTTGGAGGTGCCGTCTTCAGGTGAAATATTAAACCATGGCCCAGCTCCCTGGCTTGGGTGGGTATAAAAGATGCATGGCACTACTTTGAAGAAGAGCAAAAGAGTTATCCCTGGTGTACCGGTCAATATTTAGCCCTCACTAAAAACAGGTTATCACTGGGATTATCAAAATGCTGTTTGTAGGAGCTTGGTGAGCACAAATTAGCTGCTGCATTTCCTACATTATAACAGTGGCCACATTGCAAAGAGTACTTTACTGGCCATAAAGTACTTGGATCGTGGAAAGCGCAAGTCTTTCTTTACTTTGTTTTTGGTAAAGCCGCACTGTATATGGCCTGGTCCTTCCAGCGTAAATTGTCAACTCACCTACATTTCTTAATTCCTCAAACGGAGTCTCTCTGCTCTGCCTTGGATTTATATTCTGACGTCCCCCCTACTCTGCTAATTATCTGTCTTTGGGGTGAAGGCGACTGAAGCTGTCTGGGGCAATGTGCAATCATTTATTCATGGTTCAGTTTATCCAGATGCTACAGGACGTAGGTGGGATTTTCGATACCCCCATACCTTCCCATCAGAGGCTCCCTGTCATTGGCCAGCGTCAGGATCTTCCAGTCCTGCTGCTGTCAACGCCGTCGCTCACACCCTTTGCTGCTGGGAACCTGCAGGGGTGGGGAGGTGAGGTCGCATTCCGCCGGTGGGAACGACTGGAAAAATTTGGCCCCAGTCCCTGGGTCACATATCAACAATTGTGTTTGGGTGAAACAGTGCAGGAAAATTTACATAAGACAGAGAGGGGAGTAGAGGTGAGTGTTGGATTTCCCAGGTCAGAAAATAAAATAGGATTGAGCCAAGAACAGGTGAATTCACTCCCGCCAAATGACCTACGTGTCCATCCACCACATACACAGGTAACAGGAGATCAAGTTGAAGCTAAGGACAAAGGGATAAGTTGATTACACACTTGTATTTTTAAGGATGGGAGTTGCTGTAATGAGGCTGTGCTGGATGAGCATTTTACTCACCGTCCCTGGATTCTGCTGGTGAGAAGGTTCTCGCAGAGACACCACAGCTAACTGTCTCTGTAGCCGCAACACCTCTTTCTGAGACTCCCTCAGCACACGCTCAAAGTCACTCTGTTTCAACCTGTCAGGAGCCTCCTGTGCACACACAAAAACAGAAAAGATGTTCTGATTCATTCCAACAGTTTGCATACTGAAATAGGAACTCAGATATGATTACAGTGCGAATACATGAGAATAACCATTTTTGCATTACAAGATGGTAATATGATTGGTCCTTAGAAACCTTTGTAAACAAATGTATAATAATAATAGTGCCCAAAGCAGTCAGATTGAATGTCAAGGTCAGCTCGGATCAATTCCCCTTGGTACTTTGAGCTTAAAACACTACAAACACTACTTTGGAAATTGTTGGAAAAAGATTAAATAGAAATCAGTTTTGCGTTGGCTTGAGATGTGACTGTAATATAAACAGAATGAGTGGTACTATTCCCTCTTTGTTCTTAAGCTAGCGATTATATAAAAATGCATTTAAGAAATATTTAGACAGCTCCTGGTTTGTATTGGTTTTAACAACAGAGTGAATGAGCAGACATCCACCAGAGCTAGCAGATCAATACTGATACTTATTTTCAAGTGAAGCAGTGCCGGGAGCAAGGTAATTTGTGCACTGTGATTTCCTTGCACAAATTAAACTCACATAATTTTAGGCATGAATTTTGAGTTTGTCGTGTCCTTGCTACACCCTAAGCTACAATGGATGGGCTCCGAAACAAAACATGATCCGAGTTAACTGTATAACATGGGTGCAAACAAGACAATAGTCTAAACAATAAGAACTCTAAGACTGGAAGAAAACTATTAGTGCAAATGATTTAACAGGATTTGCACAAGGAAACGTTATCTGCAAGCCTGCCACTCAAATACTATCACCGCATTGGAACTTCCTTGAAATGGACATGAGGTGACATTCACTAGTTGAGTTTGGTGAGAAGTTGAATCAGCTGCCATGTGAACCCTGTACATGCAGGGTAGTAGATTGTGTGATCCACCAAAAAAGGTCAGTTGAGATATCAACAATCATCCTGTCACCAATTGTCAAATTAGCATCAATCAATATCATAGTTTGGAGTAAATGTGCAGGAATTGTTGAAGGTGGCAGAACAGGTTGAGAAAGAGGTGTGATGAATGTAGGAATGTCAGGGGCGGCACAGTCGTCAGCACTGCTGCCTCACAGCGCTGGGACCCGGGGTTAATTCTGGCTTTGGGTGAATGTGTGGAGTTTGCACGCTCGTCTCATGTCTGCACGGATTTCCTCCGGGTGCTCCAGTTTCCTCCCACAGTCCAAAGATGTGCAGGTTAGGCGGAATTATGGGGATGGGGTGTGGGCCTCTGTGGGATGCTCTTTCGGAGGGTCGGTGCACATTTGATGGGCCGAATAGCCTCCTTCTGCACTGTGGGGATTCTGTGATATATTGTATAATATGTATTTGGTACAGTAAGGGTTAAAAACCTGGGTTAGTCTGTGTGTAACTGCTGCAGTAGTGTTTTTAAAAATCCTGGTTCGCAAGGCAGTCAGGTTTTGTGATTACAGGAGGCCTAGGAACTCCAAGATTCAATGGACTGCAGCGTGCCCAGTGTTGGACGTCCCCCATATCAGAAAACCTGGATCCCTGTAGACAGCACTTCCACGCCCTGGACACAACCTGTTCATTACTCGGCCACGACACACAATTTCATACGCCAACGGGCTGTGAGAGAAGCTTCCCTCGAAGACTTTGGGAAGCAGTCACAAGAGTGCTCTACCTGTGGCCGAAGGATACACCCAAGGCAAGGCTGCCAGAATCGTCATTACACGTACCACCAGGTCGGAAGCCAAAGCCACCTCAGGCCTGGGCCCTGCAAATCCACCAGTTTGAATAGGATGCAGTTGAACTGCGTCACCAACCCAAAGTTGCCCTTTGACATGGGCGCTGCCATCTTCATTGTAGGGGAACAGATCTTCAGGTGTTTCCGAGTCAACATCAGGTACCCTGCCTGTGGGACACCAGGGCCAGGTTGGCCAAGTAGGAACCCGTGTAACAGATGGTCCAACCTCCCCAAACAGTCATACAGGAACCACGATCCAGTCAGTCTGGGCAGAAACTGACTGCAAAAAATCCAATTGGGCTGTCAGCAAATCCTCAGGGTGCAAACCAGCGGCCTCTTATGAAGTCATCGATAAATATCAGAAAGGAGTTTTGGGAGAGCCTTGGCAAGATCAAAAGAACAAAGGCAAAAATGTACCTGGATCCGGAAGCCTTACCTAAATATTTCAGGGCATGACCAGTCCCCTATGCCTTTCTCACCAAGGTAGAGGCCGAACTTGGACGTCTAGAATGCCTTGGCATAATACACGCAGTACAATTTGCCAAATGGGCTGCGCCAGTGGTTCCAGTACAAAAACCCGGCAAGACGAGAAATTGACGGTCAACAGAGCCTCCAGCCTTGAGCGGTATGCCATGGCACGTATCAAAGTTCTTTATGCAAAGATGGCTGGAGGCCAGACGTTTACCTCGCTGGACATGAGCCATGCGTATCTCCAGCTGGAGCTCGATATGGCATCCAGGACATTCATCACCATCAACACGATTAAGGGTTGTATGAATACATCCACCTGCCTTTTGGAGTCTAATCAGCATGTGCCATTTTTCAACATGTAATGGCAAATATCCTTCAAGGGCCTAGGTGGACTAGGTTTTTTAATTAAATTCATTTACGGGATGTGGGCGTCGCTGTTAGGCCAGCATTTAGTGCCCATCGCTAATTGTCCTTCAGAAGGTGATGGTGAGTTGCTTTCTTGAACCGCTGCAGTCCTTGCAGTGTAGGTATACCACTGTGCTGTTAGGGAGGGAGTTCCAGGATGTTGCCCCAGGGAATGTGAAGGAACGGCGATATATTTCCAAGTCAGTTGGTGAGTGACTTGGAGGGGAACCTCCAGGTAGTGGGGGTCCCAGGTATCTGCTGCTCTTGTTCTTCTAGATGGCAGTGGTCGTGGGTTTGGATGTTAATCACAAGAGCCACCAACAAAGAACATCTGGCATACTTGGAAGAAGTCCTACGACGACTCTCAGACGCAGGCATTCGCCTCGAGCAGGAAAAATACGTGTTTTCGTCGGGCAAGGCATCATACCGAGGCCACCCCATTGACAAAGACAGCCTGCACCATGTGGATGACAAAAGTGAGGGCCACACGACAGAATTGAAGTTGTTCCGCGGCCCCATCAATTATTATGGGAAATTTAACCCCAAATTGGCCAATTTACTGGCTCCCCTAAACGCATTGTGTGGTAGTATGTATTGGGGGTCATGTGGGACTGGAAGCCCTAATGTCATTGGCTGACAGATCCTGGGTCCTGGTTGGCCGTTGACCTCATACTCCGCCCTGAAGGCGAAGTATAAGAAGCCGGTGCCTTCCCCCGCAGGCCAGTTTACAATCGGGCTGCTGGGGAACAGACACGCTTAATAAAGCCTCATCAACTTCACTCTATTCGTCTCATGGAGTCTTTGTGCGCTACAATTTATTAAGCGTGCCTAAAAAGGACTATGGAGCTCAGGATCATTCCAGAATGCCTGAGGATCAGCCCCCACGCAGTGAATGCGGCAGCAGCCTTCAAACACTGGCAGACTTGCTTCGAGGCCCACCTCAGACCGACCACCGGCCGGGTCTCAGACGAACAAAAACTGCAGGTCCTGCACTCGAGGGTGAGCACGGAGATTTTCACCCTCATTGAAGACACCGACGATTTCCAGACGGCGTTCGCAGCACTGAAAAGTCTCTATGTCCGCCCAGTTAACCAAATCTACGCTCGCTACCAGCTCGCGACGAGGCGGCAAGCTCCCGAAGAATCGATGGACGAGTTCTACGCCACGCTACCCGCGCCTACGGCCCCGACCGCGCGGCAGGCCATTGGGCCCCGTACGTACCCGTCGCGGCAAACCCCCCCCCCCCCCCCCCCCCGGACACCCCACAGGCTTGCGCGGCCCAAACGCCGAGTCGCACCGGGGGCGCCCGCTGTTATTTCTGCGGCCAGGCGAAGCACCCCTGACAACGCTGTCCGGCCCGCGCAGCCATCTGCAAAAGCTGCGGGAAAAAGGGCCATTATGCGGTGGTGTGCCGATCCCGCGAGGTCGCCACCGTCCCGGGGCCACAGGGAGCCCTACAGGCAGTCTATGCCTCCCAACCCCCCCAGCACGCCATGTGCGACCCGCAGGCGCAGCCGCTCTGGGACCCGACCACCGCGGCCCCGGGAGAATTGGGAGCCCTGCACGCCGCCTACGCTCCCCAACCCCCCTCCCCGCAGTCCATGTACGACCCGCCGCCGGCGCTCCCGATTTGGCTGCCGGCCAACACTCTCCAGGGAGAGGAATGGGTCTTTCGCGTCCCGAACGCCACCCTCACCCCCCTCCCGCGCCCCAAGCCTGACCCGCCGGTGCCGCCTACCTGGGCCCCGACCGCCGCTGTCCCCGGTGAGGGAGCTCCTCGCGCTCCTTGCGCTCGCAGCCCCACGCCTGTCCCGCTGGCGCCGCCTATCTGGGCCCCGACCGCCGCTTTCCCCGGCGAGGGAGCTCCGCACGGTCCCAGCGCTCGCGGCCCCACGCCTGTCCCGCCGGCGCCGCCGACCTGGGCCCTCACCCCCGTACCGCGCCCCACGCCTGTCCCGCCGGCGCCGCCGACCTGGGCCCTCACCCCCGTCCCGCGCCCCACGCCTGTCCCACCGGCGCTGCCGACCTGGGCCCTCACCCCGCGCCCCACGCCTGTCCCGCCGGCGCCGCCGACCTGGGCCCCGACCGCCGCTGTCCCCGGCGAGGGAGCTCCGCACGGTCCCAGCGCTCGCGGCCCCACGCCTGTCCCGCCTGTGCCGCCGACCTGGGCCCTCACCCCCGTACCGCGCCCCACGCCTGTCCCGCCGGCGCCGCCGACCTGGGCCCTCACCCCCGTCCCGCGCCTGTCCCGCCGGCGCCGCCGACCTGGGCCCCGACCGCCGCTGTCCCCGGCGAGGGAGCTCCGCACGGTCCCAGCGCTCGCGGCCCCACGCCTGTCCCGCCGGCGACCTGGGCCCTCACCCCCGTCCCGCGCCCCACACCTGACCGGCCGGCGCAACTTACCTGGGCCCCGACCGCCGCTGTCCCCGGTGAGGGAGCTCCTCGCGCTCGCGGCCCCACGACTGACCCGCCGGCGCCGCCGGCTTGAGCCCCGACCACCGCTGTCCCCGGCGAGGGAGCTCCGCGCGGTCCTAGTGCCCGCGGCCCTGGCGCTCGCAGAGAGGGAGCTCCGCGCGGTCCTAGCGCCCGCGGCCCTGGTGCTCGCAGTGAGGGAGCTCCGCGCGGTCCTAGCGCTCCCCAGACCCCCCAACACACCATGTGCGACCCGCAGACGCCGCCATTTTGGGTCCCGACCACCACGAGGGGAGGAGGGGTGCCGCCATCTTGGACCGCCCCCGACCTGTACGACGCATGGGGGCGGCCATTTTGTCCTCCCCCGACGCCATCTTGTGACCCCTCAGCCACGTACGATGTATGGGGGCAGCCATTTTGTCCATCCCCGACGCCATCTTGGACGGCAACAACGGACCACACCCCACTACTACAACCACGGCTCGCTTAGGTTACGCTCGATCAGGCTCGGCCCCGGACTCTCCAGACGACGACGACAACGGTCCTAATTAACGGCCACGAGACGCCATGCCTAGTCGACTCCGGGAGCACGGAAAGTTTTATACACCCCGACACGGTAAGACGCTGTTCCTTAACTACCTACCCCAGCGCACAAAAGATTTGCCTAGCTGCAGGATCCCACTCCGTACAGATCCTGGGATTCTGCATAGTTACCCTAACGGTACAGGGGAGGGAATTCAAAAACTACAAACTTAACGTCCTTCCCCAACTCTGTGCCCCCACCTTGCTGGGCTTAGACTTCCAATGTAACCTACAGAGCCTTACGTTTAAATTCGGCGGCCCCATACCCCCACTCACTATCTGCGGCCTCGCTACCCTCAAGGTGCAACCCCCGTCCTTGTTTGCGAACCTCACCCCGGATTGCAAACCCGTCGCCACTAGGAGCAGACGGTACAGCGCCCAGGACCGGACCTTCATTCGGTCCGAAGTCCAGCGGCTACTAAAGGAGGGCATAATCCAGGCCAGCAATAGTCCCTGGAGAGCGCAGGTGGTAGTAGTGAAGACAGGGGAGAAACAAAGGATGGTCATTGACTATAGCCAGACCATCAACAGGTACACACAACTAGACGCGTACCCTCTCCCCCGCATATCCGACATGGTCAATCGGATTGCCCAGTATAAAGTCTTCTCCACCGTGGACCTCAAGTCCGCCTACCATCAGCTCCCCATCTGCCCAAGTGACCGCAAGTACACAGCCTTCGAGGCAGACGGGCGATTATACCATTTCCTACGGGTCCCTTTTGGCGTCACAAACGGGGTCTCGGTCTTCCAACGGGAGATGGACCGAATGGTTGATCAACATGGGTTACGGGCCACGTTCCCGTACCTCGACAATGTAACCATCTGCGGCCACGATCAGCAGGACCACGACGCCAACCTCCAAAAATTCCTCCAGACCGCCAAAGCCTTGAACCTCACGTACAACGAGGACAAGTGCGTTTTTAGCACCGATCGGTTAGCCATTCTGGGCTACATAGTGCGCAATGGGATAATAGGCCCCGACCCCGAACGTATGCGCGCACTCATGGAATTTCCCCTCCCGCACTGCCCAAAAGCCCTGAAACGCTGCCTGGGGTTCTTTTCGTACTACGCCCAGTGGGTCCCCCAGTACGCAGACAAGGCCCGCCCCCTAATACAGACCACGACCTTCCCTCTGTCGACAGAGGCTTGCCAGGCCTTCAGCCGCATCAAAGCGGACATCGCAAAGGCCACGATGCGCGCCATCGACGAGTCCCTCCCCTTCCAGGTCGAGAGCGACGCCTCCGACGTAGCTCTAGCGGCTACCCTTAACCAAGCGGGCAGACCCGTGGCCTTTTTCTCCCGAACCCTCCACGCCTCAGAAATCTGCCACTCCTCAGTGGAAAAGGAAGCCTAAGCCATAGTGGAAGCTGTGCGACATTGGAGGCATTACCTGGCCGGCAGGAGATTCACTCTCCTCACTGACCAACGGTCGGTAGCCTTCATGTTCGATAATGCACAGCGGGGCAAGATTAA